>NC_085966.1:20531953-20864406 GCF_910591565.1 Cydia splendana | reverse complement strand
AGATTTTCTCGTACCTGTTAGCGGATTTTTAATACCCATTACTTACTCGAAATTTCTTGATTACTATGAATATTTTCACTCATAACTAGATACGTTCTCTGTTGTCTAACATACTCATTTTAATGATAACAATAAAGAGTGGTTCCAGCAACAATAAAAATTGTTGGCATTACAATATAATTGCACACTAAACAAAATATTATTTGCCTGTAACGAAAAACTGTTCTGTCCACAACATGAGCTAACTGCGGCCCCCCGCACCCCTGCGCCGCCGCCCGCAACGCCCAGAACATTCTGTCATTTTCACCGAAGTCCGGACAGAGTTCATTTCAAGTGTCGCCAATAATAAATGAATCAGGTTGCATTCCTGTTTAGATCACCGGTTTTAGCAAAAAAAAGTGTCTGTGTGTAGTGAACAAAGGCGGACGAAGCGAATTTCGGTTTAATTGAAAATTTATACATATGTTGCTAATAGTGATAAGGTTATATTGGAGTGTTCTGTTTGTGTGTTTTGTTTGCTACCAAAATGATCTCTGTGTTATATTTGCCATACGCTCACTAAAATTGCGGCCGATAATTTATGTTATTACTACTAAAAATAAAACGAATTTAAAAAAGAAAAGTTTGTTTTTATTTTACTCATAGTAATTATTTAGGAGTGAGATTTTTCTGTTTTTGTTTCAGGCCACCACACCTATACCATAAACATCATTATTGCGGACTAAGCCAATGTAGGTACTTACTGCCGAGTTAAACAGAATAATGTTAAACACCTTAGGTAAGTCTTCGTCGCAACAAAAGCATGTTAAAGCGAAGACTCACCTAAGATATTTAACCTAACTCTGTTTCACTCGACATTATATTACAATTTCAGTCCGCAATAATGATTTACTGAACACAAATATAAAACCCGTTAAACTCTACAATATATATAGTAAACAGAAGATACTGTTTATTTCATGCCACAACAATTATTTTTAACACAAACATAAATCTGGTATTCTCCAATACTGCATATAGTAAACAGAAATTGTTGATTATTTCAGTCAGCTAAAATTATACTTAAAAGTAATAAAAAATCTGGTGTTCTTAAAACTACGGCGTTTCAAGTCCGCAATAATGATATTGAACACTAATGAAATACCTGATAAACTCTACCCTGTCCTATAATGATGGCTACAGATAGATTTTGTATACTACACAAAGATTATTTTCTACGATACTAGGTAAGTGGGTAATAGGAACTAGAAATGATATTGTAAAGAAGTAGAATTTTCTATTAATGTGTAAAAAAAGTCTAGTTGTCACATATAATACAATAAAATCAAGTTAAATTTACAATATTCTGGTAAAGAACACTAGATTTTTTTCTCCGTGTATGACGCCAGAAACATTCGAAATAGGTTAACTGGCATAATAATGAAGGGGCCTAAAGTAAAGTAAATTTTATTTGTAGAACACAGGTGATACAGGTCTTAAGTAAAAATAGTTGAATACAGAGCTCTGTGTTTTGCCTATTGGCGTACAAATGTTATAAAACTTAAAAACTATAGTGACTCTATGGTATTAATAAATTCTTACAATTAGATTAGCATATTATCAGAAGCAAAACAATTAACACTTAAGGTATTATTTATACATCATATGTATTAAAGATATAACATATAAAATGTATAATTCAAAACGCACAAACATTAAGTAACGTCGTGAATTAAAAATAGAAGTAGAAAACGGCGCAAGGTCACAGTAGTGTTCTATATTTGAAATCCAAATCGGAATACGCAATATTCATTTGATATTTCAGGATATTCCGGACGACTTCCTGCGTCAATGACGCACAAGGTTTAAAAAAATCGGTGTTTAGTAAGAGTACAAATTATTTGTTAAATTATATGTGTGGTTTTATATAATGCGATTATCAACTTCATTATTGAGTATAAATACCTAAATATTTATTAGACCTATTTGTTTAAATGTAGATTATTTTAATTGACATAAGAGATTATTTTAATCATTTTAAATAATTATATAATAGTAAACCACCATAAGGTAGTTTCACATGCCTCACTATGTTGTTTCCTTGACCTGCCTGACCCCTTGAAACATAAAAATAAATATCAAATTATCTTATATACCTACAGCGTTTAAAAAGTTCCGATAAATTGGTATCTACGACAAACGCCTAAAAGTAAATACACTTCAAGTTAGAAAGTCATACGTCAAATATATATATACAAATGTTGTACTTATGTATAGTCGTATACGAACAGGTTCATAGTTCCTTACAATGATCCCAAAGTTATATTTTATGTTACGATCGGAATTCTTCTACGACATTGCTCGCATTGGAAATGTAGCCCCGGCCATCAAAGTTTTATGCCATATATCAATTTTACGCGCGCAATAAAATATCAAGAGCGCGGGTGTTACAGTAAATGCAACTTTGTAATAGGACCATTTTTAAATAAATTATAACGAAATCCTTTAGTACCGTTTGGTAACTAAAAATTGGTAACCAGCTTCGAAACGGGAAAGAAATGCCAATTTGTAACTGGCTTCAAATTGGGACTTTTCCATTACCGATTTGTAACCACGTTTGGTAACTGGCTTCGAAACGGGAAAAATAAATCCCGGGTTGTAGCTGGTTACAAAATGGGACTTTTGAATTACCGATTCGTAGCCACGGTTGGTTAACAAGCTTCCAAACGGGAAAAAATATCCCGCGTTGTAACTGGTTACAAAATGGAACTTTTGAGTGGCTCATTAAGTTGTATACAGGGTGCAAAGTTGAGATGGAGCAGTAAAGGCAGCTTGCTGTCACTCGAAAATGGTCTTCAGAAACCATCTCTAACTTTTTAAGTGGTGACAATTGGCATTTACAGGTTTTGATAAAATGTACAGTCAGCGAGAAATTATCATTAAAACTTAAAATAAACGTATGCAATGACAATAAGTCTGAAGTGCTTTCGTATGTACAGTCAGCCAAGAAAGTGGTTTACCACTTTTCGACTCTATCATCTGACCGTACACCGTTCTAGCCTCGATTTGGTAGAATAAACTCCGATCAGTAACTCCGGCCCAATACGTAACCGGCTACAAACAGGTAATTTTGGATTCCCATTTTGTAGCCGGTTACAAAATTTAGTAACCAAACGGTACCACTCTGGCCCAATTCGTAACTGGCTACATACAGGGAATTTTATATTCCCATTTTGTAGCTAGTTACGAAATTTAGTTACCAAATGGTAACACGCTGGCCCAATACGTAACCGGCTACAAACTGGGAATCTTGATTCCCATTCTGTAGCTGGTTACGAAATTTTGGTTACCAAACGGTACTAAAGGGAAATAATTCGCAATGAACATGCAATTGTTCGGCGAAGCGATGGCCGCTGGTGTGAACACAATAGGGATTGACCGCAACGCAACTGAACCTAGCCAAGATGACAATCGATCGTTTGCGCCGTAGAAAACGAAACGCCAATGTCTCTCTGTCGCATTTATATGGAAGAGGGATAGAGAGACATTAACGTTTCGTTCGCTACGGCGCAAACGATTGACATCTTGGCTAAGCCCTCTCGTAAAGATCGTAGGGAACGATTAGATGATGATGCACACATGTGCATTTATAATCAATAACATCAGATCATGTAGGTATGTTTTGGTACCCAATACGCAATAGGTAGCGAATGAGTTCTTAAAATAAACGGCGGCCGCGTTTGCAATTCTAAAACAATCCTTAAAACGGAACTGCGACGTAAAAATATTACGAGGTTTTAAACATTTAATTCCTTTTTTCTCCGTCGTTGTTTGTTAGCTTTTACATTTTTATTTAGTTTTAAGCCTAACCTTGACCGTATATAGGAACTATACATGAATGAACATACCTACAATAATGGATTTAAGGACTAACTTGATCGCCCGGACCAAAGGGGCTTCGTAACAGTTCGTTTCAGTTATTTTTATCCTATCCTACAATTTACTGGTAACTAGAGATACGCACAAAAAAAAAAACAGATCAATTAGGCGAATATTTAGTACCAGCTGTATTTCTTTTGTAGCAAAAAAATATACAGACAACAGGTTTATGTATAATATTCAAAGAATATTTCCTAGCCAATTTGAGTGTCTCGCTGCTGGGCAAAGGCCTCTGCCCTGCATCTATATATCTCCTGAATTTGTGCTTCTTCCGGCCAGTTGTTAAGGATAAAAAAAAGCATCTTTCTTCAACTACGTCCATCCATGATCATATTCATAATATGAACGTACTTTTGAAGTTGCTTGGGGAAAACTCACACTAGTCTGCGGAGAGTTGTTGTGTAACTTTTTCAGGGCCATCAGATTACCCAATTTCTCGAAACCACGTCAGGAATAAATAATAGCCCGTTTTTCAGGTCAGGTAACGGCTCGATTTTGCGTTTTACGCAATAGAGATGCGACGAAAACAACATTGGTGGAAAATTCGGAGAATCAAAGGAGCCGTGTGAATCTAATTGTTTGAACTATAAACGACTAGGCAGCAGGCAGTCTAGACTAAGGTCTGCTCTGCAGAACTATAAAATTCTCTCTTTAAAACAAGCTATGTAACTTGTGCAATGTATGTTGCTGGATCAACTATTCTGACTCACACTTTCCAATTCAGGCTACATTACTCTGTGATTAATCTTATACTCACTTTTCTTCAGCAGTCTCCTCCACTGGCACCTGGGGCGCCAGCGTGTTCAGGTCAGGCAGCTCCACTGCCATAGTGTCCATAGCCATGATCACTGTTCACTGACACTGTCTATATTATGTACAGTCATTCACTTGGCCAAGTTTTGGCTAGAGAAAACACATCCGTTTATTGGATTAAAAGATGTTCCTAATACAAGAAAAGTAAGATGAAGACTGCCATTCCACTGAGGTGGAGATGAGAGGAGACGCGCAGGAATCGATCAATAGGATTGGTTGTAAACCAGCAGAACGGAGAAGAGATCTGGATTGCACCCAATGCTATCAGTTGTTTCACGGACGTCACTCATTTCTGCTCATCTCCGCCCCAGTTGAAAGGCAGCTGAAGATAATTACTGGTCTGTAGTTAACGCCGTTTGCGCAGTACAGCGTCATATTATAAATATGAGAAGAGTCTGAAGCTTTACGCAGTGTACGGGGTTAACCGGAGACCAGAAGCGTAAGTTTTGTGGTCTATACTGTTATTCCATTTGACATCGTTCAGGTACCTACCTACTCACGACAAATTTTTAGCGTCAACTTGTCCATGTCTCAAGAGCTGTTTAATACTCATTGGATAACCGCCTACAAATGAAGTTGAAGAGTACTTAAAGGACATATTTGTAAATACAGTCAAGATTGCAATGATCAAAGCTTAACGCAAGAACGCACGCGACGCGATCTAATCGCAAATCGCGACGCGGAAGCACAATCCTACAGCAATAGTAAACTGAAGCCGAAATGTAAATGTTTACTCAAACGTTCCAGAATGGTTTACAGTGTGCAAGTCTAGGAAGTTTACGTTGGTCGTAAATAGTGACCCTCGAATGTTGTTAGCGTGGGCGTTGGTAATGTAAGTGGGTTACGGTCGGAAAATCCCTGGTGGGGTTTTTAGAAGAATTACTTAGGTATTGTTCTAATCTACTTAATTTATTATCTACTATAAACATAAAAAATAATTTCTTACTTTACATGTAAGTACTACGTACTACTAATACTATTAACAAATAATTTAATCACAAAAAAGAAATGCTTGCAGGAGTTCACAACCTTTTCTGCGTGGCTTGACGCAGTCATAACGATAAGAATCCTCTCTTTAAATATTCCTTGCTAGTAGAAAATCCATAGGTTTTCTTTGCTGTACATATGAGAGATTCGTCCGGGCCCTTTGACATCTCCCCTTTAAAAGGATCCCATCCGATTGGAAACTCCAGCTTATGAAATAATGGAAGACAATAAAGTGAATTTACCCAGCGGCGGAGTACAAAAATTCGATAATACAAAAAGGATTACAACGAAACCGCGACGTGACTAAGTTAGCAACATGCATGTAATTTATTTCAATACTCTAAATTATATAACTGAACTCGTGAGAATTAAAATCAGTTATATGTTAAAATTCTATATACTCGGCATGTTCAGTTAGTAATATTTTATTCCAAGGATGCATTAGCGTGTCATTGATTTTGAGGTATAATAAAAATTTCCGTGCGTCGAATCACAAACTATAATGGCGCTCTATGTGAATTGTTTTATGGAAATTCTAACGTGAAAATATATGCGTTCCAAACATAAATCACGGCAATATAAAGGTATCAATAAATTCTCGACTTCAGAAGTACGGGGTCGGAATATTGAATTGGGGGGTTCGGACAACTTTAGAAAGATGGCAGGGGCATATTGAAGATTAGATGGGCACAGGTAGCCGTGCGTATATGAAAATGTGAAAGATGATATTACGAATCATACGACATCTGTCTTCTTCCTCGCGTAATCCCGGCATTTTGCCACGGCTCATGGGAGCCTGGCGTCCGCTTGACAACTAAACCCATGATTTGACGAAGGCGCTAGTTTTTACGAAAGCGACTGCCATCTGACCTTCCAACCCAGAGGGGTAACTAGGCCCTATTGGGATTAGTCCGGTTTGCTCACGATGTTTTCCTTGACCGAAAAGCGAGTGGCAAATATCAAATGATATTTCGTACATAAGTTCCGAAAAACTCATTGGTACGAGCCGGGGTTTGAACCCGCGACCTCCGGATTGAAAGTCGACAAAGTCGTATGCTCTTACCGCTAGGCCACCAGCGCTTACGACATCTGTAGAGGTACTGAAATTATATAAGATAGATTTTTCAGTGGTCGTTCCAGCTCACAAAACTAGGCATGGTAAAATGTATATTATTTAAATGCTTAGGTATATTTAAAACAGGTATTACTAATGTATAAAAAAAAGTGACAATGACATTGACTCAGCTCAATTACGTATGTCATTGAATTTTCGCGTGGTTCCCGTGTCGGATATCTATTATTATGTAGTTTAGAACATATATACGCCTACGATTAATGCGTACTTACCTACTACCGTAATTTAAATTCTCAGCACGTCACTGTGATTTTTATAAGAATTTAAACGTGCATGTATAAAAGGGATTCATATCAAAATTTCTTTGGTCGATCGGTCCTTCTTACCTATATTTTTATTTTTAAATTTGCCGCATTTTACTACTGACAAATTGGTAGGATAAATGGTTCCAGACTAAATATGTGTATTAAGCGAGAAATTGAAACCTAAGCTAGCACAATGTAAGTGCATATACAAACACGCTAAAGCGGTTCGACTATTTTCCTACGGCGTAGTGGCTGTCACGTGGCTCCCTTTTAGGGTTTCCCGTCCTCGCGATACATCGTGTATGTTGTAATGTGTTTGGATAAATCAGGAATAGGTTTATATATAGAAGGGAAAGTCGAAGGAAGAGAGGGAAGCCAAAAGGGGCATGCACGGATCAAATAAAGGAAAAAGTGAACGTTGAGCCGTATCAGGCCGTCAAGGAAAAGGCTTTGGAAAGAAATACATGGAGATTGCTTCACCGACAAGAGGATAGATCAAAGTTTATGATGAAATGGGGTTATAAGTAAGATAGATAGATAGATAGAATATAAGACGGTTAAATTAAATATACAGAAATTGATCTTCATAAACCTTGTTTTGAACTGATCATCGGGCTAGGTATTAGTTGTGCTAAGAAACAGAAGTGGTAACGAAACTGCCTCATAAAGGTCAGATTCACCCTTCACCCTTGAGAGATTTCATTCTTGTAGTATAAAATAGCACATTACAGTGAAGAATCTTCCGTCTGAACCGTCTGAATTCAGTATATTACGCAGAGAACATAGTGAAAACGATCTTCTGTTGGATTTTGTTTTAATTCAACTTATGTTTTAAACCACTTATCAATTATTTTGCCTAGATCTTTTAATCGTTTACCTACTTTCGTAGTTTCACTCAAAATGATGTAGTAAGAATGAATCATATAAAATTGGTAAAGCACGACAGTTATGTTTATGCAGATATTTAAGACGAAACAGGAGCTGAGTTTTAAATATTTTAGGTAAATATACCCGTCTCGCTAACGGAAGCGGCACCTAGAAGTAGTGCGATAAGGACAAGGTGAAAAATCCTGCGTAAAAATCTCAAAAATCGAGGTTTCGTACTCCTCTGTTTCCTCCTCCTAAACTTAACCAATCGTAACCAAATTTGGAAATCTAAATGATTATGAAATTATCTGTGTCGGACCGTTTTGCTTTTTTGGCTAATTGATATCAGTTTTGAATGCCACGCCTCTCATTGCGGCATAGTCAATTAGGCCATTTTGGCCATTTTTGAAGGGCTCTAGCGCCTTAAAAAACAAAAATATCAAAAAAAGCAAAACGGTCCGACACAGATATTGACAATATTAATCTGTGTTGAAAAAATCATTGCTCTAGCTTCAAAAACCACGGAGGAAAACGAGGAGTACGTTTGTATGGAGAAATGACCACTCCCGTTGGCTCTTAAGTGTTCAAAGGTTTGAGAAGGATGGATATGTATATCGACCGTAGCCCGCCGTGTTTATAAGCATACCGTAAACAACTGTGACCTTCACTCCAATAGCAATACCGGTGGTTTTCGCGAGCCATTTCCGAAGTAGCGTAAAACTATAAACAAAACGGCTGATGATAAACAAGTTGCTGTAGAACTTTAGGACCGCACGCGAATATTTATATAATGTCAGTGTATTTCGGTAAATAGTCGTTAAATTATGGCGCCGTTGCAAAAATAACTTGTTCGTAAAATGAGATCCAGACGTAGGTACTTAATATTCTAATCGGATATAGGTACTTATTACAATTTATTTTCTTTTATGTACCTTTCTCGTAGCAAAGCGTCTTAGCAGTAAAAGAAAACCCTTTGGATTTCTGGATTTTTATTCGTAACAAATATAAAAGGAGGGCATGAAATCTTTCTACCAGGTTTGGGCGAACGAAAAACGTAGGTATGTGACCTCTGAGGGCCTACCCACAAGCCAACATCGAAAAGCCGAAAATCGTTATTTACCAACGATGAAAACGCTCTTGCATATTCGAGCGACAGAGACGATAACGTTTTTCAATGTACCGATGTTAGCAATAGGCCCTCTGATCTAGAAGAAGAGCGTTGTTTAAGTGTCTCACGTGTCGACTATACTCTTAGCACAGGCCAAGTAGTGGGTAGCGTAAATAAAACCGTCAACATTATGGTGAGCGTAAAGTTAAATTTACCCACAACGCGCAGTATTTTCAGTTCCAAACAAATTATTTCGGGACAGTATACGCCATTCATCACAAAACAATGTTTAAATTAGACTCCTGGAAATGCTACAATAGTTACCTAAAGTTATATTTTTTTTCACACTTTATGTTTAACACATTACTTTAATATAGTGTTTTTGGGGCTAGTTTGTGTATCTGTAACTACATACCGGTCCGGCCTAGTGGATAGTGACCCTGTCTGCTAAACCGATGGTCCTGGGTTCGAATCCCAGTAAGGGCATTTATTTGTGTGATGAACACTAATATTTGTTCCTGAGTCATGGTTGTTTTCTATGTATATAAGTATGTATTTATCTATACAAGTATGTATATCGTCGCCTAGTACCCATAGTACAAGCTTTGCTTAGTTTGGGGCTAGGTTTGATCTGTGTAAGATGTCCCCTAATATTTATTTATTTATTTATTTATTTATTTATAGACCGATCGATGTATGCTATTATATTATAATGCAATGCTACTCAGTGTTGAAAGTAATGATTAAAATGAAATTAATATACATGTACTTGTCACTTAGTACTCTCATTCAATATGAGTACCTGTTTCTTGCATGTGCACGTTTCCGATATTGCACCTAGTTATGAGTCTTCTAGCTCGGCTACATCAAAACATTACTCATATCAGATGACAACTTTGGGAAGCTCGTATCTCAATAAATACGAAGTGGAACTGATATTTATTCCGTTCCATTTAAATCCAATTTCTAAAGAAAATGTAATGCGGTGAGTGTTTGTGGCAATTATCGTTTTACGTATGAGTAAGATGCAAGTGCGTATAACCACGTGCTTGTATTATTTATCTACATTCCAATAGGTTTCCGGAAATACCTTTTGTTCCTGTATTATTCATACGTATTTGTTAGATTAGCTACGAGTGTGATACATTGGAATGATTTTACCAGAAGCGGTATCATGGTTTCGTCACTTTCGCACTTACATATTTGTTAGAACGTGACAGGCATGGTGACAAATGATAAAAAGCCGACCATCTTAGCCCTACAACATGGAAAAAATTTCGTCATTAGACTCATTAGGTATCGCGTGTATCGATTCGTAAATTTTAAATTCTTCATAACACGCACAGCCTGTGGATCTAGGTTCGTTTGTTTTATTTTGACGTCAATTTACATCGTCTCTATACAATCGCCATCAGATATATCGGTGCGGCCGAGGTGTTCACAAATATCTGAACAAAGCCTCTAATTATCATGACGTTAAATTGCATGTTCAGATATTTATGACCACCTTGGCCGCTCCAATATATCTGATGGCGACTACCGCAGGCACTACTTTCGTGGCATTTGAAAGGAGAGATTTCGGCATGCGTTTTGCTTCGACTGAATTAAAAATTTCCAAGAAATGAGGTCACGTATAACCGAAACCGACAAGCGTGTATGAAGAATATTATGAAATTGAAAGGAAAAAAGGGGTCTTATCAACTTTGTACCAAACGACTATAGTTAACTGATTTGGACTTATTCCTATGCCCATTAGATTACCTATCAAATATTGTTAAACCGAAGGTATGCAAGCGAAGGGAGTATTAAATTCAACTGATTTATTATATAAATGTTGAATACCTAACAAAACCTATGTTATCATTGTTGTCATTTTAATAGCTAAAGCGTGCCGTCATGGCACATGCGTCATAATTATTATATGCAATAATGAGCCGGTTTAACTAACAGACGTGATTGCAAATAATGTTTTTTGGTTTCGAATTAAAGTAAGTAGCTTTATTTATGTTTATTTACATTCATAACTACCGCTTTATACACCGTGTTATTATTGAATTCCGTTAACTTCGGGGTATGGTTAAGTACGTTTAAGAGAACTAAATGGCATAGCTAAATTAAAAAAAAAAATATTTTTTGCGTTTTAATTAAAAAAAAAATAAGTTTAAAAAGTAATTAAATGTAGCATGTAGCGTTGTTGTAACACGAGCATTACATTTAACTCAACCAAACAATTGAAATCTGTGACATATCAATGTCATTTCGAACGTCGATCGACCGAGATTGTACTTAAGTTTACTAGGAAATGTATGAACTCATTCCACAGACCAACCCCTATAGACCGAGCTTATAGGACGACTCGCGGCCACCGCCCGTATGGTGTATAGGTCAAATATAAGATTGTTCGCGCGCCGGTCCGATCAGTTGCGCCCAAGGTTACGACCTGTTAGCAGCGTGCACGAGTCTAAGAAAATAAATCGTAAACTATTGAATTCATTGGGAAATCATGGGATATTGCAGCGTAAAATGGTGTGGCAAGTCATCTAAGACATCTACTTACGAAACAGATGGAATAACATCCCACAGGAAAGTCAAATTCATTATTTCATTGAATAATGTTTCTTGTCCGCGGGGTTCATTTTATACTGGTCGTAAGCAGAGGCGAAGTATGTCCGTCCCTTTTTGTCAACTTGAAAATGCAATGCGCTATCCCTTTCCCTTTCGACTAGTGATGTGACGATGATGGTTTTTCAGTTGCGGAAACTTCGTGCTTCGTCATACCGTATTGTACCATTTTAGACATAATATATAGGTAATATGTTGTGTAAGTTTTTTAGAATCCTCTAGGCTGGCCTGGCGGAGCAGTTAGGCCGCATGTCACGAGATGGACCTGATGATGAACTTCAAAGAAGTGCGAGGGAACTCGGTGTTGGTTTGTGATAGACATATGTTGTATGGGTTTTTTAGAATCCTCTAGGTGAGCAGTTAGGTCTCATGTCACGAGATGGACCTGATGATGACCTCCAAAGAAGTGCGAGGGATCTCGGTGTTGGTTTGTGATAGACATATGTTGTATGGGTTTTTTAGAATCCTCTAGGTGAGCAGTTAGGTCTCCTGTCACGAGATGGACCTGATGATGAACTTCAAAGAAGTGCGAGGGAACTCGGTGTTGGTATGTCTTAGACATATGTTGTATGGGTTTTTTAGAATCCTCTAGGTGAGCAGTTAGGTCTCATGTCACGAGATGGACCTGATGATGAACTCCAAAGAAGTGCGAGGGATCTCGGTGTTGGTTTGAGATAGACATATGTTGTATGGGTTTTTTAGAATCCTCTAGGTGAGCAGTTAGGTCTCATGTCACGAGATGGACCTGATGATGACCTCCAAAGAAGTGCGAGGGATCTCGGTGTTGGTTTGTGATAGACATATCTTGTATGGGTTTTTTAGAATCCTCTAGGTGAGCAGTTAGGTCTCATGTCACGAGATGGACCTGATGATGAACTTCAAAGAACTGCGAGGGAACTCGGTGTTGGTATGTCTTAGACATATGTTGTATGGGTTTTTTAGAATCCTCTAGGTGAGCAGTTAGGTCTCATGTCACGAGATGGACCTGATGATGAACTTCAAAGAACTGCGAGGGAACTCGGTGTTGGTATGTCTTAGACATATGTTGTATGGGTTTTTTAGAATCCTCTAGGTGAGCAGTTAGGTCTCATGTCACGAAATGGACCTGATAATGAACTTCAAAGAAGTGCGAGACAACTCGGAGTTGATTTGTAATAGGCATATGTTATTGGTCCATTTGAATATGTTTTCAATACAACCTTCTATGACCTTAATAAAACGGACAAAAGAAAATAATTGTATGAGATTTTGGCGACACTTTTTTCTCGTATCGAAAGAGATTGCGATTCTGAGTGGAAATAATATAAAAATTCTAAACTTTAAAATTCATGTTCTGGGTAATTTAAACAGAAATGCCCTAATAAACCTTTCAGGTACATTGTTAAATTACTTAATGAAATATTAAATTAATCAATATAATTATTAAGTAAGTTTACTCTAAGTATTCTAAATTGGTAACAATTTTACCACAATAAATTTCGGTATCACTGGTAGCAGTACCCACTACCTGTAATGAACATGTCCCATCCCTACGCTTGCACGTGTCAGCGCGCCATGTTTGAAACGACCAATCGCAACGCCGTGAGCACCCCTCCCGCACCTCACAGTTTGGTGATTTGCGTCGGGAACAAAATGGCCAATATTAGGTTTCTAGAGGCGGTGTTCTGTGACTCATTCTAAACACTAATCAATATGTAAACCGGCCCTAAGGCAAGTGTACACGCTTGTAGAGGCCTTATAGGAAAAAAATAAATTATTGATTATCTCCGAAATGGAGTTAATTAGAATATAGGTGTCTTTGAGAAAGTTACTTGATTTAAGCTCAGGAATGCACCCTTGAAATTAACGGAAATCAAAAAAAAACACAGTGTATTCATAACTACCGTCCAAGGCATAATTAATTAAAAAAAAAAACGATCTGCACAATTGATACCTGTCTGTATATACAGCAACAGCTATGTTTATATAAGAAATGAGTCGCTGTGTTAAATAGTGACTAAAACCATCTGACATATTAGAACTGATTAATATCTGATATTAAGAATTGGTAACATATAAAACAGAGAGCGTTATTTTAAGCGATTTAGGATTTTTTCCGTGAAAATGTTTAAGACCGAACGAAGGAACGTGATAATTAATTTCATTAAATACACGTCCGCAAAAGTCAAATTACCCTTGCTAATTTTTAATATTAATTAATTCTGAATATAAAAACTTCGTTAAATAAGACGAAATCTGAGACTACCGATAACGGAATCACATTATGTTTGAATAGTCAAATGTTATCAGTGTAAAGATGCGGTGCTACTTGATAGATGATAAACACTATAAACAGTGATGTAAAAATAAGTGATAAATCACTTCCCGCATCAGACGTATGCAATTTGTAAGAGTAGGTTCCTCTTAAGTCCCACCATACAAAGTTTTCGTATTTTTAATTTGGACCTTGTTGTATAGTAGATTTGGTCGAATTTGGTTTGTTTGAGAAAGCAATGAAACAACACAAATGCTACTTTATTTGGTTCATAAAAGGTTCCAATTAGATTGCTATGAATATGTACATTGTAATGTACATTGAGCCTTACAAGGATACACTAGGTACTGTTGAAGATACAAGAATATTTTTTATATCTACCTAACAAATCTTGTTAGTAGATTCCTTAAATGTGCAAAAGCATTTGGCGAGTTACTAAATGCAGTGAATATTGATGAAGGATTTATGTATCATCAAACATTGGACAATATAACAATATTAAACCTTTTTTGTACTGGAGTCCTTCAAGGAGATTTCAATTTAATTTCAATAGGTAATACCTAAACACTAGTAAGAGCGTGCATGCCTAATTATGTTTATAAAATATCTAACAATTTTATTTAAATATGCTCCAATCAACGTTTTTAATTCTACTTATTTACGTTTTAATCTATTCCTTCAGAAATAAACTAATTTTAAAGAACTTTTACCTAAACAAAGTTTAATGGAGGTTGATTTAACCTATAATAAGTGACTAAGAGGTAAATAAATTAATAATAATTGAACGTTATAAATGTTATAATGGTTGAAAAACAAAAACTATTATTTAACTAATTTAAGTACTCTTCATGTCAATTTTTAAATATTGTTTAAAATAACAATGGGAACAATCTGTATGCACTATTGACCGGTTAGAAATCGGCTTCAGTGCAAAACGGCAGTAAAATTTGAAAAAAAAGAACGTTTTATTCTTAGACTTGGCTTAAAAATACTGGCCGTTTACAAACCGACGAAAAAAAAACGATTAGAATCACCAACCACTAAGAAAAGTACACAAAATCACTGGCCACCACGAATGAAAACATGCAATATAGTTTACGCGGTCGATAGCACGTCTGCCCTGCGCAGTTGTCGCGTAGTGACTGATCGCGGGCGGGGACGGCGCCACCGACGGGGAGATTACCCCGTTATTGGGGTAATGCTTAATCAATTTAGAGAGAGTGGGAAAACTTTTCAAGTCTCATTGACCGTGACCTTTGATTTTATCAACGTATTTTTAAAACTTTGCTCGCTCTGCTTTCAAAGCTTTGAGTTCTTTAACTCACGGAGATTTTTGTCGTTTTGGTGTCTTTTGTGTATATCTGTACCTACCTAAAGTGTCATTCTATGTAACTCGCTAACTATGTAAACAAAAGTCACTAGTAAATTCATCATTCAGAGACAATTTCAATATGGCGGTTTGTTTACATAGTTAGCAAGTTCCATAGAATGACAATTTACTGTCTGTATCTTTACATTGAAGATTGTGAATCTATTGCAAATATTAGAGTTTTCAAAATGATCCACACACAAAAAAAATAAACAAGACCATTTTATTTTAATAAAATACAATTCTTATTAATTAAAACTATTTAACTCAACCTTCCAAATCAGTTAAAACTACTTTGTCTCCTGAATTCAGAACACAGATGGCGCTGAACTCAAAACGCTTACGACAAAACCGTTAAGTTTAACCTTAAGGGAAATGTCAAAAGAGGAATAAAGAAAATCAATTCCCCCAAAACAGCTGAAACAAAATAATGCCACCCCCTCCCCGCCCTCCTCAGGGCGGCGCCTCATTCAATACAACTAATGCTATCCTTCACGAGGGCGGGGTATTAGAAGGAGACCGCTGTTTGTGAACGATTCCGTTTTCCGAAGTAGGATCGATCTGCAGACGGGTCCGGCGAGGAGTTGGGTGATCCATCACGATGGCGTCATTGAGCGACTATACTTTAATATGAAAGTGATTATACTCGTAAGGGTTTCAGCGGCGGTAAGGTCGTTTTTGTCACGGTTGTTGAAAAGTGACAGTAGTTAATGGATGTGAAGTATTATGAGCACAAG
The DNA here is from genome assembly GCF_910591565.1 of Cydia splendana. Classification (NCBI taxonomy): domain Eukaryota; kingdom Metazoa; phylum Arthropoda; class Insecta; order Lepidoptera; family Tortricidae; genus Cydia; species Cydia splendana. The sequence goes on along the minus strand of NC_085966.1, from coordinate 20,848,351 downwards.
ATGGATGGGTTACGAAGTTTTTAAGGCTTGGCGGTGAATTCACATTGCAACAAAATTGCATGCGAGGCAGAGTTTTGAAGGAAGCAAAAAAATCTCAACATAATTGCGTTTATAGTACCGATATTTGGTTTTTTCAAATAAATATTATTAAAAAAAAAAATCACATGGCCACGTACGATGTCAATGTCCATAGAGTTTACAACCTACTCCACGTTTTAAGGTTATAAATTGTATAGAAATCCATTGTTTCTCTATTAGTCGGTTACTTAGTTGGTTTATAAAAAAACTAACACTCTGTGTTGCTGAAAACAATACACATAATTAATTCAAACTTAGAACTTAGTTTGAGTTAACTAATTTAGCAACTAGTTAAAACAATATAGTTGGCAAGTTTAGTTACATCTGAATCAGGTTCCCAACTGCGAAATAATTAAGAGCTCAATTCAGATTTAATCATTTGATACGATTTTGATACGACCGTAACGATCGTCTCGGTGATTGGCGCGCCTCTCATATACAACTTTCATTTCTCGTGTATCAGTCAGATTTAGCGATCTTCAGGGACGTGTCAAAACCAGTTTAAGGGTCGATCAACTATTTCTTGTTGTTATTCTGTCCCATCAGCCAGGAGACAATAGTAGCATAGTTTATTAGAAGAACTGCCGTACCATGTTCTACAAACGTGCTTAGTAGTGTCCCATTATGGAAAGGCCTTATAACTACCAATAAATTCAAGTTTGGTTCATTTAAATACGAAAAAACTATTATTTTAACAGTGATTCAGGAGACCGTAACCATGGCAACTAATAGTGACAAAAAAAGCTGATTTGCCCTTAAAACAATAATAAATTGTAACATCTGAATCAGGCTCGAGGTAAAATTGTCCAGACTTCGTTATAAGAACAATGTTAGCGCTCGGAAACAAGCCGACAACCTGGCAGCGACATGAATGCCCCATTAATGGTGTCGCCGGCAAGTTTACCGTGTTCCATTTACTTTGACACCTGTGCCACTTGTATTTAGGTCGAAATGTTTACGAAATTTCGAAGAAGCTTAGGTGTACTGAATACAGTCTAAATTATTATGTTCCGTGTACTGATCCGGGGTTATTTATTTGGGACATTATCTATGAAAAGGGACCTTATTGTCGATGGCGCTTACGCCGCACAGCGTCGCGCGGCATTGTATTTATATCGACAATAAGGTCCCTTTTCACAGATAACGTCACATTTATTCAATTATAATTGCTGATATGTATGTACAATGTACATATTGTACGTATCAGGTCTACCAGTAACAGTAAAAGACGTTACGACCCGACCTGAGCTGTTTAATTTAATCCCATAATCCAATAATGGCACATTATCTAGGTAAACACTACTGTATTTAATTCCTAGTATACGCTACAAAGGTATCAATAAACCTATATTTATTATTTACAAAAACGTGACATCATCGCGTATAATTAAGTTATAGAATTACCACCGACGTTCAGAGGTTGTCCCCGTTGTCTCGAAAAAATAATACTATGTTAAAATCGTGGAAGACTAAAGCTAATATATTTATTTTGAAATATGCAAGAAATTGAAAGTATTTCATAGAGCAAATGAGCAATGGGGGTTCAGTTATCTCTGCAGCTGACTACATGCATCACTCACGATGCGTAGGGTCAGGTGTTCATCAGTTAGCCACTAGTACACAAATAGCCAAACGAATATCTGGCGAACGCGACGTTGCCACTTGATGCAACCACGGGCATTAGATACCTAAGCACTTGCCTGCCATACTCCCCAGTTAACAGCTCGCTCGCTCCATCTAAGTGAGACAAGAATTTCAATATTTCGTAAAAACTTTTTGGGAAATCAAGGTAAGATTTTTTTCGCTTCATGCCTTTTTGTTAAGTTATAGAAGAATCTTAATATTTTAACTACTTAGATGGGTTCTTAAAGTCTCTTTTGACGTAGGTATTATGTATCTTAAACTGATAGTTTAAAAGTCAGATGAACAGAACCGCGTCTGGAGAGGGGTGTCGATCATTTAACCAAAATCTGATGTCGAACATTTAGCCATGGCTAGTCATATTAAAACGAATATAAATATTATTTTTGATGAAAAATAAGCTGCAACCATAGCAAAACTTATACAAATAAATTTGAAAACTAGTTACAACAAATAAACAGATGTTACTACCTTGATAATTACACAGTAATTCGACTTATCATATGTTGGAAACTTGGATTTTTTGCAATTAATCACCATGTCACAAAATGTTGATTTTTGAGGATAATATATGAGTAAAAATATTTTCTTTTATTTTTTTGTATTATAAATTTTTGTAATTAATGAAAACTGCGTTCTTAAATTTGTGGGGCCTATTATTTTTAAATAATTAAAAACATTTAAGTTACTTGGTTAACTTTAAAACACCCCCCTGGTTAATACTAAAAATGGAATTTGGCCACCCTATAGGACTATAGGGTGGCCAAATTCCATTTTTAGGGTTCCGTACCCAAAGGGTAAAACGGGACCCTATTACTAAGACTTCGCTGTCCGTCCGTCCGTCCGTCCGTCCGTCTGTCACCAGGCTGTATCTCACGAACCGTGATAGCTAGACAGTTGAAATTTTCACAGATGATGTATTTCTGTTGCCGCTATAACAACAAATACTAAAAACAGAATAAAATAAAGATTTAAATGGGGCTCCCATACAACAAACGTGATTTTTGACCAAAGTTAAGCAACGTCGGGAGTGGTCAGTACTTGGATGGGTGACCGTTTTTTTTTTGCTATTTTTTTTTGTTTTTTTTTTTTTTTATATATGGTACGGAACCCTTCGTGCGCGAGTCCGACTCGCACTTGCCCGAATTTTTTTCTAAAAGCACAATAATGTAAAACCTATAAGGAAAATTAAAATTTCTGCCAATGCCAATGCCAATTTGTAGCCAATTAAATAATCTATCGATTAATGTTAGCAATAATTTATTTTAATAGAAAATTTGCGAGATAGGACCTCTCGAAAAAAGGGTGGTTAACTGATGAACAACTCACCCTACATAGTTAGATGCGTACACATTACCTACTGGTTTTATTTTAAGCCTCTTTGTTCCAGTGTAAATATTATTTAGATGTTATCAATTTGTTTGCAAAAGGATGTTATTAATTATACCAAGGCACCGTATTAACTCATACGTACGTGACGTATAACGTCATCTTGATTTGTTGACAAATGCAATAAATAACAATGAGTACAGATAATTATTTTCCTTCGTATTTTCACGGAAACGTCTGAACGTGTCTTGCTAAATATTTCAGTCAGTCTCGGTACAAAAAGTACTGAGGTTGACTGAAGTTGCATGACAAATCGAAAGTTTCCGAAAAAATACGAAGGAAAACAATTATGCACTATTTCTGTACTTAATGTGTGGTATTTTTTTGTGTCAAATCTTACATACTTTTTAGGATAGATATAGATGGTCAAGCAAATCTTGTCAGTAGAAAAAGGCGCGAAATTCAAATTTTCTATGGGACGATATCCTTTCGCGCCTACATTTTTCAAATTTGCCGCCTTTTTCTACTGACAAGACCTGCTTGACCCAGTATATATAATTATATACAATATACATAGTATCTGTGATACAACATGTCATTTTGTACTGAGTATGGTACATTATTTGATATGCGACACTTCGACACAACATCTAACCCATTCAATCCACCAACCGGTAGTGGGTCGACCAACTCGACCAGTAAAGGCGAGTCGTCGCTCCGAGAAGAAGATCCTCGAAAACTGGATTGAAACATGTCAAACGTTTAATCGACTTAATAATACCTGATTGACCCGTTTAAAATAATTTTAATATACAAAAAAATAGACCTACGCCAAAATTGTGTAAACGTGTCTGAAATTCATGTTAGCTATATCATAACAGTTCATCTATCCGATCATGAATGTAGGATTGTCACGTCATTTTAACGATGTCATTAAACACGATAACACGTTTAAATTGCTGACGGTTAGTGCAAATTAGCTGTTTCAAACTGTCACGCGATAAATACACACATAAACACTGCGCTTTGTGGACAATGACTGCTTTTATGCGAATAAATTATAATTTCAAATGGAATTTCTTAATTGAATATGCAATAGTGTAGTAACCAACTAAATCCGCTAGAGTTGGAGCGAGCTAAGTTGGCAGGGATTTTGATAGGGCCGTGCTAAACTTTTTTAGTACCCCACAATACGTAAACAAACTCTCTAACTGTCAACAGCTACTCGTCATGTCAAAACACATGTCACGCGATAAGTGATAAGACCCGAAACTGCCACGCTGGTGACGAGATAGCTTTTATCTGGCAAGCGCTGTCAGTAGAGGCAGGTCATTTCTGACATGAGACAATAGTACAGTTTGCAACAAGGGATAAGATAATTATATCTAAAATTGTTAACGAGGATCAATCGAGTGCACAAATATGTCTACAAGGCAACGCTCCAACAATATATGTACACGCCTCTGAGTCAGTGACAAAAAGATCGTGTAAATATATTTGTGAACTCGACCGGTCAAAGTTCGAACGACGTCGTGTCGAATATTCGACGCGTGAAGTATAAGGGAGCGTTCAAGTATTACGTAACGCAATTTTTGGACATTGTTTACCCCCCCATGTAACGCGCCGTAACGTTTTTCTGTACCCCCCTCCCCCTAGTAAAACGTTACGTAACCACCAAGTGACCATTTTTTTACCTAAAGGCCACAATTATGTGGCGTAAAGTACCGGAAAGTCGCTAAAAAACCTTTGTTATTGTTTTAATCGCGTTAATATTCAATCTAAAATTTTGAGAAAAATCACGTTTTAAAAAATGCGTGAGTGAATCTCTCTACGCGACCGTTCTGAAGGGTTAAAAACAATGTTACGTAACGCGTAGTTCAAAACCCCCCTTCCGCCCCTGTAAAATTTGTACGAGGTGCAAAACGCCCTTATTCTTTAGTCGCGTTCAAATCGATCGCCTATACAAGGTGCTCAAGAGGATTTGAGGAATGCGAGAGATTTTAAATACGCATTCCTGAGGTTAAAAGAAGAAAATAATGTAATATGAGTTTAGGTCAATTTTGCCAATAAAAAAATTTTTTTGTTTGGTTTTTAAATTTTTTGAATGTATTTGTACATAAAAAGTAAATGTTATTGGTAAACTTGTCACTTAAAATGGATTTTTACTTTTTTTTTTCAAAAACTTAGTTTTTGTAAAGTGTTACTTGTCACTTTTTGACATCTATCAATAAGGATATTTAGACTACGTCCCATAGTAGCAACATCGCCATCAAAAAGGCGTTTTGCACTATGTAACAATAGAAACTTGTATTTTTTTTTATTGGTATTAACTCTGAAACTAGGCGAATTTCAAAGAAGTTTATAGGACATTTTTGTCCATACTCTGTTAAAATTATTCGGTTTCCTCGTGTTACACCGTGTATAAACGTACTGCAATAGTAAACTCATAAACTGTATTGATTTTTTTTATATAAAGGCATCAACAGACACAAAGGTGTCTAGGAAGGTATGTCGTTACGGTCGTAAATAAATATGCTAATGCGTGATTTTCTTATCATTAATATCATTGTTCATCATAGCTCATTACCCCTTTGTTTTTCTAATCACGAGACCAACGGCTCTATTCGGGAAATGAATTACAGATTCACTAGATATGAAATAGTAAAGATATGTGACGTTCCACAGCAAAAGGTACCTTATGGCGGCTGGCGCCGCGATTCGGGAAATGAATTAGAGATTCACTAGACATGAAATAGTAAAGATATGTGACGTTCCACGGCAAAAGGTACCTTATGGCAGCTGGCGCTTACGTCGCACAGCGCCGCAATAATATTGGAGCGGCGTTAATAATAGCGTAAGCGCCAACCGCCATAAGGTACCTTTACCCGTGGGACTTCATATATCGTATCTAGTTAATCTCTAATTCATTTCCCGAATCGCGCCGCAAGTTAAATAAGATTGCCTTAGCGTTTATTTTCTACATCAGATAAGATTGTACAGCGGACGTCAAAGATATGTTTACGTTTTTCGCCTTATTACAAAGGAGTAAGTTGCAAAAGTGTAAACATATCTTTGACGTCGACTGATATAGTAGTTCTTGGAGCATTTATATTAATGAATGGAACGCGTACAAGGAGTAGCACAATAGCATTCGTTGTAAAATACCTGTTAGTTTATAAGTTTTCAGCGTAATAAAATCAAAAATCAAAATATACTTTATTCATGTAGGCCTAGCAACAAGCTCTTATGAATCGTAATTAATCTTAATCTAATTATCAGAGCAATTTATTGATGTTAATATTATTCCATAATAAATAAACTCTGAAATATACTCTGAAGAACAACGAAAACGGGTGGACTAACTATTTCTTGTTGTTATTCTATCTCGTCAGCCAGGAGACAACATTTTGTTAGAAGAAATTGTACACGACCTGCCTGTAGATGATATGATTATTGATTAGTAGTGCGAAACTTCTATATAAATTCTAGTTAAAATGAATTTGGGTGAATCCACGTTTTCTTGGCACTCGTTGCCATGATTTTCTCCTGGGTCACCCCTTAAAATCTGATTTTAAGGCATCTAAATTCACCATACTAAATATCACATTTTCTGGTAGTTGTAATTTATAAACCTTTTCCATAATTACACGATAAGAAAAACTAAATTGCTGGAAACTATGTTTAACCCTGTTACCGCTCATGACGCTATAGAATTTACGCTACAAAGCTGGAAATGTGCTACGGCGCTACGGTGTTTCGCGCTTCCGCGCAGTGAAAGAGGTAGCTAAATATTTTTTTTGTGTGTGACTTAACTTTTAGACCAACACTGTTCACGTCTCTGGCGTTACCAAATATGTCTCTAGTTGCCAAGAAATCACGTTTCCAAATTTATACATTTTAACATATGACATTGAATTATAAACGGGAATAAAGATATTATTAATTAACCGAAATTATCGATTCAATTTTAAATGTTGTGGATGTCGACAGATTAGTTAGTGCTGGAATAAAGGTTGATCGCCATACACACCTCCAAGTGTGGCATGACATTTGTTGGTATGGTTCACAAATATACATGCTAAACCTACTGATAAGTAGTCAATTTTGGGAGTGCGATGTTGACTCGCGTGTTCTAACATTTAAAACCGAGGCCGTGAGACTGAATAGTAAAAAAACACTATTTTCTATCTTTATCCAGATTCTTTAGTACCATTATTACTTTGACCCGCTTAAAACCTGTACCTTGCGGTACGCTAGCTGCATTGTTAGACAAAGAGCGGAAATAATACTGCTAGGTACTGTCCATCTCAGAACAAAAACTGCAGGCAAGCGGATCTCCTTGAAACATGACTCGCGTATGAGATGCATATACGAGTCAGTCAGTTTATCACGTCGGTGGCAAATATGCACAAAGCCAGTTTGATGGTAAATAACTGACAGGTCATACCTATTCATCGAAATTTAATTTAAGGAATGAATTAGTACCTAATCTCAAGATCATTTTCAAGTGCCAATACTGTGCGTAATAGCGAATGTAAAGCCAGCAACACTATATTTAATCCTGTGGCTCATTTAAATATCAAAACAATAAGTGTTTAGTTTCACATTCATCACTCGAGAATGTACGGAATGGCGTGGGAGTGACCCATAAATAATGTTTTGATGAGTGAATAAGGCGCCTTCGTTTGTTTGTTGGTTAAATATAATTTAATATAAACAAACGGGATCAAAATATAGAGTGCGTGGAATATGATGAAGGTAGCCGGATATTTACGTAGTTTTACGTACGTTGGCTCTTTAGGAGTTATGCACAAATCACGCGAGGTGTTTTCGGCTACTTTTTGACCCCCAAGGTGATATTTGTGGAGGTTTTTGGTATACAAATAGTTCAGTAAATTCTATTCAGATACGCAACTGGTACATTCTGGTTTAAAAATATCATAAGTTTAGCGCCAAACAAAAACAAACTCAATTAAATCTGTGCTATATATCAAATTAATTTCATAACATAACTATGTTACGCAAATATCGTTCTATTTTGTTTGAATTTGTTTAAAATAGACGCGCGCGCAACCGGGTCGATCACACAAACAAACACGGCATCTAGCGGCCGTAACGCGTAACTAACGGGGTTATCACACTAATGCGGGCCCGCACGCCGCTCCGTTGTGCGAACGAGACGAGAGAGATGGTCTTAGAAGACTATCCCTAACTTTTTAATTAACGACTACAGATTTCGGAAAAAAAACAGTCGGCAACATAATCGTCAATTTTGAGAAAAAATAGGCCAATCGATTACATTTCTATCCAGGATCAATATTGTAAAGAAATAAGGTCCTCAGTTAAGAGTAACTATATGTAATAAAATAACTATACATTTAGATATTAGCTGTAATTAAAACAAGATTAAGATTTTAGTCAGTGTTTTTATAGTATCATATATATAAAATTGAAAAACCAGAACGGGATAAAAAACGAGCGAAGAAGAGAGATGGCGCCTTACAAATTTCTAAAGAAGTTTTTGACACGTATCTCGAATACAACGCACGTATGATAAGAAAAAACTGTTTAAATCTATTATCTACATATGAGAATAAAACTAGAACATAAAAACTATCGCTTTCGATGCGTATTTAATTTACAATAAGGAAAATAAATTTTCATAACAATCTTCATTTTACGACTTCGACCATTTCTCGGGAACTCTCGGTTGCTTTCGTTTGGCGGTGCTACAGATTAGACCAAATAATCCGTAAGTTAAAGTAAACTAAATTATGTTTGTCATGTTGGTATACAGGTATTTCTGAGTTTTTTTACACGAAGTAAAATAAAAAGTGCTGCCAACCTCAACATTAGTCCATAGCCCATACGAGTGAATTATGCCATTTATGACATATCAATCAAATTAATATTATCGTATGATTATCGTGTTATTAATTTGTATTTTATTGTTTTAAATTTCTTTATGAGTTATTATTATTCAGATTGATTTTCATGGCTCGGCAAACATTGTCATACGTCCAGGGAAAGGGCTGCCGAGATGAGCCAAAAATACAAAGTTATAGAATGGGAGACGAGCGTACTTGGGACAACAAAATGGGAGACGCCCGATGGCGAGAGCTATCGTAAGATCGCAAGAAACATGACGTGATCTGGTATCGGAGGCCAGGTGAGTCCTTTGGATCGTTGCGTCACCTTAGCCGTAGTAATGTTAAGATCCAGAAAGGGAAATGGGGACTACCTACGTTTGTAGGAAAAGGCGATTTATGAGTGGTGGTCGTCCATATTCGTGGCTTAAAGCGGAAAATAAGTAATCTAATGAACGTTTTTGCAACTAGGCTTACAACAATAAGTAATAATTTTATGGTAAAACAAGTTTTAAATAAATACCTACCTACGTTATAAGAAATTTTCGAATTAAGTTATCCAAATAACGGCTACCTACTTGACAAATAAGAAATCCTTATCACAGTTATAAACCCTGGCAGGGATACATAATAATGTCGGTATTTAACTAAACATAAGACAAACTCTTTATTTCATTTACGCGAGCGGAGCTGCGGGCCCGTCTAGTAATCCATGTATATTGTACCTATTAATTACACAAATAAACGCATACTTATTCATAAAAAAATACCGCCCATGTATCTCCACCATTATGGTCCTATGAGCCGGATTCGCCGTCACGTGCGCGCGATTGGATATTTCCGAGGAACAAATATTTGCTTTACGCTGAGCGTTTAGCGAGAAACCATAATTATTTCTGATTGAGTCGCTTTGATGAGCCAAATTAAACTTAAATATTAATAACATAACTACTAATAACGCGTGATATACCTATACCTAGATGAGTTATTTTTCGTTTCTTTGTATAGCGGGGTTTATGAATAATTTTCGTCAATATTTGGGATGTGTCCAGAGAATGCCTTAATTGACGTTTCCTGGAGATGAGTGGTGACATCACGGCGATAGCAGCCGGAAATACAAAAATACTTTCTTTCAGACCAATGTACTGTTTGTACTCTATGACGTTACAAGAAGTATGATTTTTGGCTTCACGAAGAGGTCTCTAAGTTTAGTATGTGATACTTGACGGACTGTGCCGGGATTTATTGTTATTATGATTTACCTAGATTGAAATGTAAATTAACCCACGATATATGTTTAATATTATATATCTATATCCGGTGTTCCAGAACATATTATTGTCAGGTTTTATGTTTATACTGAGACTTCCTGTTTCTCTCTTAAGTCCATAGCAGGTACCCAGTAGACTAGAAAACATTCTCACACACAAAGTCCGTTCGTCAAGTCAAGCCGGAGATTTATTTACATATCTACTTTTCCTGTTTTCGAGACCTGTAAGATAACGTGTGTAAATCAAATAGAATACAACCTCAAACGAACAAAAACAGATGGCGTTGAGTTTGATTATTGCGGCCTCGGCAATCCTGAGACTTAGCTCGTCTTCGGGTGAACCTAAACCAGGAGTCGGGAAACTTTTGAGGAGAACGACGGTAAACTTCACCAAGTTCACCAGGTGCAGTGGTCGGAGAATTAAAGGTGTTTTTTTTTTAACTTGAAGAGCCGCACGTCGTACCTCCAAGGACTCGTCACATGTGGTTCTCCTGCAGATGAAGAAAAGCAAAGATGGTACTCACTGCTCGTGGTCGTCGAGCCGGCGCCGCACTAGGGCGGGCGAGGGCGCGAGCAGGCGCTGCGTGTCGGGGGCGCAGGCGCGCGCGAAGGCCGCCGCCGCCTCGGCCGCTTCGGCCGCGGCCTCGTCGTCGCATAGCGACGTATCATCCTCCGCTGCGACAAAAAATATTATGGTGAATTTAAGGTTGGGGCCTATTAATCCCTACTAATATTTGAAATGCCAAATTGATTCAGACTGTCTTATTTGGCTATCACCTCTTCATAGTTAATCAGCTGAAAGATGACATTTTGTATGGACATAAAAATAGTCCCGGGAATCGACATAGGATTTTTATCACGAAAAACATCCTTCTGCGCTGACGAAATTTCGGGCAAAAGCTGATACTTAAATGAATAAATAATCGTAAAATATTCTGAGGCCAGGATGATGTGCAACCTATACTTAAAAGTGATGTAGTGGTGTAGGTACTCTACTACATTATTACTATAGATCTCATTACGGGGGTGACATTGTCACTGAGTGACGAAACCCCTTCTTTAAAAAAATATAGGTACATTAAAAAAAAATATTCGACTAAGTCCCTTAGTGAGCTCAATAAGGCTTAACATGAAGGTCACACGACTATGCCAATAAAAAAAAGTAATTTCATTTCCGCAATAATAATGGGGAAGATAAAATTAAGTTGAAATAAACAATCAGCGTCAGAACCTGCAATGCGCCACTGATACGACACGGTATCCCGGTGTTTGATTATGATAGGCAGTTGACGTTAAGAACTGTTCAAATATTACCAAACGCGTGTCTTTCTTTCTTATCTGTGATTGTGTAAACATGATAATTTACGGTTTTATTGTGTAATTAAATATAACGTAAAAAGTAAACGCCACAGGAGGTGTACATGTAAATTTTATCTTTATTTATACATTTTTTTACGTATTCATTCCTTACTGTGCATTTTAAAAAACAAAAGAGGAAGTATCAAATGTATAAAAGTGGCACCCAATAAATTTTAATTATTAAACAAAAATCAACCTAGCTTTTCTACAAGTGCGTTTCACTGTAGGCTACTGTAGCTGTCTTGCCCTTAAAATTACATGTAATTATGGTTAATGTAGAATACCAAAACCAAAACTCTTTGTTTATAGAGTATCTTGTAGATTGAAGTTAATTGTTCCTGGTACGGACACTACAACAGAACTCTGATAAGATATTTCATCCCAATAACCAAATGGTACGTATAGATTTGAAAACAAAGCATCCACACTAGACATCACGTCACTTACGGTCGTACACGAACGCCGGATTCAGCATTATATCAGTTTCTGAACGCGCCCAAAACAAAACATGGCGGGACACAACTGTTAATGTCACTCGCTAAACGTCAAACGCGTCCGATATATGAACAATCGCATTGTTTTGAACTCCTTTTGAACACTGTTAGGTATAGAAATTGCGTAGAGCTTTCGTTCATGGACTAAAACTTTGAATGGACTAAATATATTTCTGATACAACACACTACAGTACAATAGCACTGACCTAGACTGCACTAGTGTACACTAATAAGCCCTAGCTAGATTATGGCCTATTGTATGTAAATCGAGAGAAATAACATAAAACTGTGATCCCACCGATTGGTTAGAAAAAACTGCTTGCTTAAAAAAATGTGCAAACATTATCTTGGGCAACGTGGTGTAGTAAAGTCACGTTTACATTGTTTTTTTTTTATACAATTGCATTTCTCTTTAGTAACTTCATTATAATGCGTACAAATTTTTTTTGACGTCTACGATTTATACGTAGCTACCATCTATCGTCGTTAAGATGCAACTACTTTACGATGTGCCTGGGATATAATCAGGAATATCGACGAACACATTGCTCTCATCGCCTCGCCTCGGCAGATCGTGATATTCCTGGGTAATTCTTAAGGCCCCTGTACACAATGGGCTAGCGCCGGCCAGTCCAAGGGACGCAGCCATGCGGTAGAATGAGATAGCAATATCACTTGCCCCCTCTAACGCATAAATGCGTCCCCCAGACTGGCCCACGCTGGCCCACTGTGTACAGGGGCTTTAGGAAATCATGAAATGGCGGCGTTCCATGATACGCCTAGGAATTTCACGATTTGACGGATTTTACGGATCGACCGCCGACACATACGTGTATGTACATATAATATTTCGCAAACACACAAAAATAAACGTTAGTAAGCATGCCGCTTTATGTAGGTACACAGCGGTCCGTTAACAAGATAAAAATATGTCATTGGAAAAAATATGGCGTGTTTTTTTGTCATTTTCCACAAGTCGACTCAAGGCAAGGAGTCGACGAGTGCACTGAAATATTATAGTAATTAGTACACTAGCTGTTGCCCGCGACTTCGTACGCGTGGATTTGTATGTTGGTGGTTATATATTCTACATGAGCATAGAACATTGTGCAGCAAAAGATATCAGTAATTCAGTACGGACGGTTAATCATTTGTTAATAATTATACAACGCATGAAATTTGTCTTTCACAAACTACGAAGTTTCAAGCCTCTAAGTGAAAAAAATGGTTCTCGATATAATCCCTCTCAACCCTCTTAGAAAATTTTCAAGTGCACTATTTAAAAAAAAATGTTCGTTCCTGATGCAAATTTTATGAATACAGACGAAAACTGATTTCACCGTTGTACCACATACCATTGTACCATATATAAACTTACATCATCTTTTTAACCCCCTTAGGGGTTGAATTTTTAAGAACGTTGAAATAACTTTTTTGTAGTGATGTGCCGACTATTGATTTGGCCGACTAGCCGACTTATCGGCGCTCGAATGGCCGATTAGTCGGCCAGATCATTGGTTTCGTATCGTTCAGGTGAAAAACAATAGTTTTACTCCTTTGGTTGCGTTATTTCATCATATTATTAGCTTGGTGTTCTCTACAGCTTCAAGGACCTATCACAAGAATTCTCGTTCAATTCCCGTCTTTCTTTTATTTTGCGATCCTGAGCAGATCGTCAGTACAGCTTGTAGGAGGTATTTCCAAGGCTCTATTTCCCGTACGTAGTCGCCAGTTACGAACCTATCCCCTGTGGTCAGCGTCTTTACGATCAACGTGCCCTGTCTAAGTCTCTAAATTTTGCAATAACATTAATAGTTCGCCATAGCTCCACCATAAAAAAAAAACAAATCCATACTATCCATACTAATATTATGAAGGCGAAAGTGTGTCTGTCTGTCTGTTACCTCTTCACGCTTAAGCCGCTAAACCGATTTAGTTGAAAGGACCATGGGCAAATTTGTATGGGCACTGTCCCCACCCACCAACAGAAATGAAACATGTCTCATTTAATAGATCTTAGCAAACTGATGATTTTTTACTATGACGAGAATCGCCCTATGTATGGGGTTTTTTTCTGTCCCTAAGCAGTTATGTTTTCATGGCGGTGTTCCGGTTTGAAGGGTGAGACATGGCAGTGCAATTACTGGGTATTGTGGCATAAGATCTTTACGTCACATGGTCGGTAACGCGTATTACGTGATAACCATGAGTTGTTACATCCGTCTATAGGCTGCGGTGACTGTTTACCATCACGCAGCCCCGCATGCTTGTTTATCAATCAACTAGTATAATAAAAAAACAAAAACTTTCAATGAAATGAGCAAAAAATATGTAAAAACAAAACACGGTTTTCCAAGAAAACCCCATACATATGGCGATCCTCGTCATAGTAAAAAATCATCAGGTTGCTAAGATCTATTAAATGAGACATGTTTCATTTCTGTTGGTGGGTGGGGACATTTCTGCCCATGGTCCTTTAGTATAGAGATAGTTTTTATGTCGGAAATCATCCCTGAAGAGTGCAAAGGGTGTAACGTTGCACGTTCATGTTTTAATTATAAGCTTTAATCATTTTATTTTTACATCTTAAACTAATATAATTTTAATGAATTAACTTATTTATAATCGATTTTAAATTATTACTGCATGAATTATTATTTTACATTTTAATCTTAATCAATTAATATTTTTATTATTTTATCAATTAACTATTTATTTATACAATTTTACTAATTAATTTTATATTTAGATGAATCGTCTTATTCTACTTTACTATAGTAAAGTAAGACTAAATAAATATTATGATGAATAGTTATAATCAAATTATATTAGGTATTGCATGTATTCCCGGGCGTTCACATTTTATTCGTACTGACTGTACTCGCGGCCGGTCCATTGACTGACGTCATGGAAAGATCGAGAAGCCGGCTGCGCGGGCGCATGCCCCTCCGCCGCTGTCCGCGGGCCGCTCAGTCCGCGCCACCGTTGCATACGCACGTACCGCCGCGCACACGGAGCCTCCGTGTCGTCTCGCGCGCCGTACGATTTTTAATCTCTTTTATTTTAATTCGGGTGTGCGCGGACACCTTATTTTAATTATAAATTCGTTCAGCGACGTTTTCGCATAAAAACGATTCCCGCACCCACGTATTGGTAAGTGCAAAGTGTTGATCGTTTCATTAGAATAAGTAGCTTAGCTTTAGTGATAGACTAGCTCCTTTGTTATTAGCTCCGTAATTAGCGTAATTCATTTTTAAATCATACATTTCACTTGTTGCTAACTGCCATGTAGAATGATACTGCAATTTCCTTTGTTCTCGTAGTGGCGGGTACGAGTAAGTATGTGTGCGTACCCTCCTACTTATTTAAATTCACTTCTTTGTTCTTCTTTCCTTCTTTGCTCTGTGCTTTTCCTTCACTTTTGTAACTCCGCTCTGCTTGTGAACACAAACACGCTTTCTGCTTGGTGCACCGGCTTTCCCATGGTCCCATCATCATCATCATCACAGGGTGTTCACAAAAGCAGAGCGAGCAGGAACACCTTACTAAGACGTTCTGGAAATCCACAGGGTGCGTCGTTCTATTTTAAAAATCGCCGTCGGCCGACCTAGCAACAGCGCACCTTCACCACCATCTCGACGGCAGGGTTGGAGCCATAGCCGTTCGCCCGCCGTCGCCCCTGCTCCTCTTCAGTGCTGACGAGTGTCACCCACCTGCTGCGGACCCTCGACCAGCCAGGGCAGTACCGGATCTCGGGCGTAAATCTAGACGGGCCTTGACCACCCACGACCCTATTTAAAACTTAGTTTTTTTTAAATAAATAATTTACTTTTGCTAACGAGTTGGTAGTTCTTATTTACTTCCCCTACCAACAAGGGACGTACTCTCCCCATTAACGTTACAAGGGGGGTAGAATTGAAAGAGTTAATGAAATGCCTAATAATTGAAGTAAGCAATGCGCGAATTGAATGATTGCTATTAGCATTATCCAGGCGCTATACCTACGAGTACTTTGGCTTTTGTCACTAATTCCACGCAGACAAAATCGCGGGCTAAAGCTAGTAATGAATAATAATAAAATTATTTAACTATCGAACTTGCCCATGGAATTACACGAGAATCAGTAGAGATCGACCTGTAGAGGAAAACACCATCCCACCAACATACGATAACGATCAAACGGTCAATTATATGAACAAAAGTTTTCGTATGCACCCTGAATAGGTAAATATGTATTTTAGTAAAATAGACATAAAACATATGGTAAATATTGACTGTTGATTTCTTTTTTTTTTCTGTTTTTCTTGCACTAATAAAGTGCCGACTAATCGGCCATTTTTGCCGACTAGTCGCCGACTAATCGCCGACTACAAATGTGGCCGGATAGTCGCCGATCCCTACTTTTTTGTAATCTTATAAGTACTTATAATGCCTTTCTAAGAAGTTTCAAAGCATTTAAGATAAGATATATATAAGATAAGATAAAATATATTTATTTCATTATAAAATACATTATAAATTTGCCTTAAATCAAACCTAAAACGCATTACTATAATGATCGTCAGAGATTACGTTCATGCAAAGGAATACAATTATGTATAATTATTATTCTTATAGCATAGTATATTACAATTATTATTAGGATCAGTTCTATACAATGAAGAATTAAGTTTCAACAAATACTACTAATTATTGTGGTCAAATTCATAATTTATTGTTTGAATTAATATCAAATTCGGAATAGTCATTAGTCATGTACTCTTTAACGCTGTACAATGTGCGAGACAACAGAAGTGTTTTCACTCGTAAACGGAATAAACTTTCGCTTTCTATATTTTTAATATTGTATGGTAACTTATTATAGAGTTCACATCCCATAGCGTCGGGTAAGCGCCTACTCATCTTCAACCTATATTTAGTTGGTATAATATCCAGAGATCGTTTGGTTTGGCGGGGATTACATTGTGATCGTAGCTTAAACTGTTTAATGTTTTTTCTTACATATAAGATTATTTCCATTATGTATACAGAGATTGAACTTAAAATACTTAATTTTTTAAAGTGCTGTCTACATGGATCCCGAAACTTACCTCCCACTAGTGTTCTTATAGCTTGCTTTTGTAACTTTAAAACTCGCTCATTTTCAATTGATTTTCCCCACAATAGTATGCCGTACGATATTATTGAATGTATATAGGCATAATAAATCTGTTTTAAGCTATCATTCGATACTAAGGATTTTAGTTGTCTCATTGCATAGATACCCTTCGCGATTTTACAACAAACCAAATCAATGTGGAGATTTCACTTGAATGCAGCATCTAACTGAAATCCAAGAAGCTTAACGTTGTCTACTGTTTGTAATATTCTATTGTCTCTTAAGGTGACACGTAGTGTTGTTGTAGGTTTACGCGGTTGGAATAACATAATATTAGTTTTTTCTGAATTTAACTGTAAACCATTCGCTTTGAACCAGTTCTCACATGTGTGAATAGTTTTAACTATTTTTACTTGTAATTCTTCGTATGTTTCAGCACTTACTACAATTGATGTGTCATCCGCATACAATATCATTTTTCTCAAAAATGGACGGCAAAGTCGACTTTGCCCTTTAAAAAATAGGTCGCGAAGTGCGGAGTTTATGGTCAGTCAAAAATTAAAAAGTTAAAAACATTGCAGTCTCGATTTTGAGACTGCAATGTTGCATACAAATTCCATTATTTGTCGAGTTCCAAACTTTTTAAAAGTTTAAATGGCCATATCAAATGAAGGCACAGGCCCATTAAACAGCCAAAAAGATGATAAGTACTTATTATTATAATGTTGGTATCGCGACTATTTAGGTGTCTCAAATAGGTTGGCGTATTTTCGGCGGAAAAATACACTTCTATTTTAAAATTTAAAAAATAAAAAGGCGGCAAAGCAACCTTTTTCAATTGTTCCTACTTTTTTCTGTGAAAATATATACGTAAGAACGTTGCTTTTGTAAAATATTTCTGTGATATTTATATTTCTTGCACCATTTTTGAGAAAAGCACTATATATGACTCGGCTGGAAGGCTACTTGCTGGCTTCGGATTCAATTAAACGGACTCCCAAGGTCGTCCGTTTAAAACAAATCCTCAGCCTGCAAGTAGCTACTTCCGAGCCTCGACAATAATGTACTATTTCCGTCTATGTTCAATGACCATAAATCATTTACAAAGATAAGGAACAAAGTATTACCCAATGCGGATCCCTGTGGAACACCAATTGATACGTTATGAGCAGATGATCGTTGTCGTAATCCATTAATCTTGACTTCTACCGATTGTTTTCTGTCAGTTAAAAAAGATTTTATTAATTCGCCAATTTGACCCCGCATACCATACACTTCTAACTTTTTGAGAAGCAGTGCATGGTTCACGGTGTCAAAGGCTTTTGACAAATCCAAGAAAATCCCTGCGACTTTTTGTTTATTATCTAAGGCAGTGCAGATATGTTTAATAAATTGGTGCGCCGCGGTTGTAGTGGATTGACCTGGTCGATAAGCAAACTGAGCATCTGAAAGTGTACTGTTATTTGTAATATGTTTGATGATGGTACTGGATAATGTTGCTTCAATTAATTTAGATAAGGTTGGTACAATGGTAATTGGCCTATAGTTTTCCACGTCAGATTTTTCTCCCTTACCTTTATATATAGGACATATACGGGCTTGTTTAAGGGAATTCGGATAAACTGTTGTTGTCAAGATGTTATTTACAAGGTACGTTATTTCTTCGGATAAGGTGTGCATGACCATATATAAAAAGTTACCTGATATGTCATAAATGTCTTTAGTGTTAGATTTACTTATTTTTGTTTGGGCAAGTCTCATCAGTTCCGTTGGAAGTACAGTATGAATTTTACATTCCGGTTGGTCTGGTATACAGTTTGCTACATAGGCTATTTGTAATGGATTCAAACTTTCAACCCCTTTTTAACCCTCTAAGAGGATGATTTTTTAAAAAGCTGAAATTACTTTTCCTGTATTCTTATAATATGCCCATATACACAGTTTCAAGTCCCGCGCTCGAAAAACATTTTGATCTCCATACAAACTTTCAACCCCCTGTTAACCCCCTTAGGGGTTGAATTTCTCAAAATTGCTTCTTATCTCTTGTACACTTTATAAATGCAACCTGGTGTGCTAATTTCAACTTTCTAGCTTTTTTGCAAAATTAGGAAATTCACGCTAGCTTTTGATTTTATAAGCGGTTGAACAATTTGAACTCCATTGTAACCCTTTAAGGCATAGGAGTGTCAGGCATTATGCAAAATTGAACCCTATCACTTTGAAATAAAGTTCAAAATCAGTTGGGGAACATATTCCCTCTGCCTTATAAAGGCTTAAAGTGAGTTGTGTTTTGGGTGTTTTATAAATCATAAATCATATTAATTATATATCGTTGTGTAAGAAGCTACGTACCTACAACACAATCCCTAATGAGTTTACTGTGGAGCTTGCTCGATTTGCATAAGGAATGTCCTATCATATATTTATTGATTTTTGAAGGTATATACTCTTCATTTTCGATTTCATGATGTTTTTTTTTTCAATGTATAAGTACGTTGTTCTTCTTAACTTAATGTTTCTTTTTTTAAGAAATGACTCAGATATTGCTCAAAATCAACACTTCTAACAAAGGCAATATAGTAGAAAAACAAAAGCTTGTTCCTAGCAGCGATGTTGCGAATATTCGCATCCGCATCCGCGGAACATCCGCATAATTTTCAACATCCGCATCCGCATAAAATCGATGCGGATCTTATGCGGATGCGGATGTCGAACAAGTCGATACAGGAACGTCTTAGGGCCGACACACATTCCCACGATACGACGCCGTATCGTGAGACGACGCGACATCGTCTCACGTTGCGACGTCGTGTAACGTTACGACGTCGTATCGTGGCGCGATACGACGTCGTGTCGCGGCACAATACGACGTCGTGTCTGGACATTATACGACGTCGTATCACGTTGCGGCGCCGTAACGTGGAAATCTACGATGTGCATTGATTGATTCACGACACGATATCGTATCGTAGTATTAGTCGACCACAATCAAACTACGATCCGAAAGTACCGCTAGCACAACAAATTAATAATTATACTCATATGTCATATGCCTTCATACTACAAGTCCATGCACTTTTTTTTTCATAATGGCGTGACCATTGGGATCGCAAGACAGCTCGCAAAGGCTCTAGTAGATAATGGCAATGACGATAAACACTGTAAACAGTCACTATACATGCATATATTTTAGCGCTATTCTTAATACATATTATGCTTTTTAGGGTTTCGTACAAAAAAGGTGGTTCCGTACTAAAAACCCTTATGACTCTGTCTGTCTGTCACGTCTTTCATAACATATGAATCGCCATATCTGTCAATAAAATATGAATCGTGGAAAATCATTGATTAAGAATTTTCCACAAATATTGAATTATTTGTATAAAATGACGGTAAACAGTCACTACATGCATATATTTTAGCGCTATTCTTAATACATATTATGCATTTTAGGGTTTCGTACAAAAAAAAGGTGGTTCCGTACAAAAAACCCTTATGACTCTGTCTATCTGTCACGTCTTTCATAACATATTAATCGCCATATCTGTCAATATTAAAATATGAATCGTGGAAAATCATTGATTAAGAATTTTCCACAAATATTGAATTATTTGTATAAAACAGTTTAATACAAGTAATTCAATATTTGTGTAATAGACAACTGTATTTTTTTGTTTTCAAAGCTTTAAATCTTCTTCATACAGGAGTAAGTACCTACCTATTTTCATTTATCTGCACACTCTACCATTAAGGGCCACTTGCACCATCCCACTAACCCGAGGTTAAGCGGTTAAACCGTTAACCCAGTGTCAAATTATACTGGTAACCATGGTAACATTTACGGCATGTTACTTCCATGACTTTGAAAATGTAAAAAACTATTGCAGTTAATCATGATATAAGGATTGCAACAGACATGTTCTTGTTTTGCTGCTATTACCTCTAAGAAAGTTTACTCACTGTTTACGCCGTAGGTTTTTACGACACTACGTCGCAACGTTATACGGCATCGTATAGTGCTCACGATACGACGTCGTAGGTTTCTACGACACGACGCCGCAACGTGACACGGCGTCGTATAGTGCCCACGATACGACGTCGTAGATTTCTACGACACGACGTCGTATCGTGGGTATGTGTGCCGGCCCTTAGCGGCGGCGTAAGTGCTAGGTAATTTCGTCATTACCTATAACGAAATCGTCTAGATCCAGAGAAGTCGGCCAAGTTACTGTTTATTAAATATAACGCACCTATATTCTTGCTCAAATACCAAACCTTTCGTTTTTTTTAATAAAAAAAAAATGTAATAATTGACGTTTTTTAAGTACCTAATCTTGACATGTGCATCCGCGGATGTCAAAAAAATCTGCATCCGCAACACCCCTGGTTCCTAGCTCACGGTTAAAAGTAAATATGTTAATAAACACCCACAATACCTACCAGTTGGTCTTGCTTTCAACTCCATATTAACTGACACACTTACAACATCGGCCATATTTATATTTTCGAATAAAAATTCCTCTTTTTGTTGAAACAACAACACTGTCACTAAAACGCGGGTGTAAGCTGTGTATCGATTGTACTAAATGCGTCAATACACGATAACTTAACGATTTATTGTTATCTTACGAAGATAAGATTATGGACACTATTGAGGTGAACTGGTTTCACCCCAACTTTCATAATGTTAGTAAATACGAGAAAACATACACACACAGGTGAAAATAGTCGGTGTGGACAAAAACAAAAAACCAAATTATAAATGGCGCCGAGAGTTTCATGTGTCATGATTATACGCCACTGATATTGTGTAAGTAGCCTCTTTCTACGGTATAAGATAAAAGACAAAATAGTCGATATTCATTTCTAAATATCGACTATTTTGTAGAATAGACTACAATTTGAACTACTAACACAGCAAATGTAATTACATACACAGTGATAACTCAACATAAACACAAACTTACATGATATTAAACGTATGATAACGATGACTAAAACGAGGACAAAGTAATCAATGAAATCTGGAATAATCTCAGTGTTAGTATGAGTAATAGGTAATAATATGTAAATAGGTATTATAGGACATTCTTACACAGATTGACTAAGTCCCACAGTAAGCTCAAGAAGGCTTGTGTTGTGGGTACTCAGACAACGATATATATAATATATAAATAGGTAAATACATAGAAAACAACTATGACTCAGGAACAATATCTGTGTCATCACACAAATAAATGCCCTTAATGGGATTCGAACCCAGGACCATTGGCTTCACAGGCAGGGTCACTACCCACAGACCGGTCGTCGGAGTAATTTGCTTTCTTGTGCTAGCGATTGATAATATGAATATTGATGTCGTAGCGTAGACACATCTAGTTACTTAAAAATTGCGGCCAAATATTAATAAAATTAGAAAATTATTATGTTTCTGAATACGATGCACTGTATAGAAATTTTCGCGAGTGATAACTGATAAGTTTACATAGTATGTATAAAAGGTTTCTATGGGTTTTACATGGAATAAAAATTATAAAGATACACTTTTACTTGAGTAAAATTTGCGCCTAATGAAAAATGTTGGCAATGAATCACGTACCGCAATAGGGTAAGCGATATTAAAAAGGTGCTTAAAGAAGCTGTTTGCTTTTGATGAGTTTTCCTGCTCAAATGGCTCCTACACGCGCCCCGCGTGGACTTCTTGAGGTTTACATGGGAAGTAAATCGTAAAGGGTTTCATTCTTATGGGAGTTGTGTTTATAAGAATTAAGTACCACCAAAGACATGTAACTCCGTATAAGATGAATAAAGCCTAAGAAAAAACGTGCCTCGGAAATCAAGAAAAAGTCATTCTCGGATAGATGGCGCACACACCTTTGGCCTATGGTCGGCTAGATGGCGTTGACGACACCGTTTTATATTTAACAATTTTAACACATAGGTATCAGTGAATGAACATGGGTCAAAATGATATAAAAATAATAAAATCATTTATTCGACAGTTTTATACGTTTTCATTTTGAGTTTTAGTCGTGTGTCGATAGATGGCAGTAAATTTACTGTGACTACAAAATTTATTATGACAGGACCCCTCTATACTATCTATTCTCTTTGGTACCACTGAGCTGATCTAAGAGTTTTTGACTCATATGCTACGTTTTAGGAGTCTAATACTTTGAGGGGCGTAAAGTTACTCACCGCTATCCTCATTATGTTCATGCGGATTATGTATGATCCGTATCCGACGTTCGTTGGGCGTCGGGTCCGACAACCTCATCCTGGCCGCGTCGGCCTCGCGAGGGCTGCGCGGGAAGTAGAGCGGAGCGAGGGCCGCTAGCAGGGAGAGGTCGGGGCCGCACGCGCACGCCAGGATCACGAGCTGGGGAGTCTTGTTCTGCTCGAGGTAGCGACGGATTGTACCTGCCAATCATTTCATATGGGTAAGGTTAAGCGACGAGATTTAATGAGTACTTAAACCTAGGCAGGCCAGGCTCACCCCGCGATTTCGTCGCTTTGCTCCAGGTAGCTAAAAGTACATCCGTTCCACACCAATTTTGGTGGCTAGCCATAAGCCGCGCGTGGCGCTGTCGCCACCTAGCGGCCATATCTGTCCTGATCGTGACAGACGCGTTTTGTTAGAGAATGAGTCTTCTGTACCTAGTACTATTATTTATTATGTGACCTAGGTAACATAAATATGAATTCAACTTTTTTTTTTTAATGCAAACTGGACTAAATGAAATTTAATTTAGTCCAATTTGCATTACAATGTACCGTCAGCTGCAAAGAAGTTTCTGCGTTTCAATCTAATTAGAACCTTTCTTAAACCAAATAGAGTAACGTTTCTTTTGTTACATTGCTTTCTCCAACAAACGAAACTCATCCTTATTTACTCTACAATGTTCTAGGAACTATGATCAAACGATAAAATTACTTTTCACATCACCTATTCGAAAAAGGGCTTTTTCTTCCCCGCTAGGAGGGATCAAAGTGGCACTTTTCTTCCCTGCTAGGAGGGATCAAAGTTGTACTTTTCTGTTCTACGACACGATTTTTTCTTTCTTGCATACTATTTTTTTTTTGGTCAAATAATACACATTTTGGAACATAACAATTTCCTCATAGTTGATGTGAAAAGCAGTATGTGTCACACGGTATCAAAATTATTTCGTCTTGGGCGTTAACACTTGAATCCCTCATTACGCTCAGGATTCAATGTACGCCCTTGACGAAAATATTTCATTTTAATCCCTTGTAACACAAACTGCCATTTCAAATGGATTTATTATTCTTTACTCAGATCGGAAGGTGTCATTGTGGGTAACTTAACGTGCAGTATGCTACTTACGAAGTGCCGTATGGGCTGCTAAATCCGGAGGGAAGTTCCTCCGCGGCGTGTCGATGACGCACAACGCTAGCGTACGCGCGTGAAGCTCGCCCGCGCAGTACAGCACGTTCCTGGAACACATTTACCATTATCAATCAGGGATGTTGCGAACATCCACATCCGCATCCGCAACCGCAGGGGCGTATTTTGAAATTTGGCGCCCCGGGCCAATACGTTTTGCCGCCCCAGAAGTCAAGGAAGAAAAACAAAATGCAATCCGGCATGCCGCCCCTGGGGGTTGGCATATGCCGCCCCTGGAGGTTGGCGCCCCGGGCCATGGCCCGGATGGCCCTAGGGTAAATACGCCCCTGCGCAACCGCGGAACTTCCGCATTATTTTCAACATCCGCATCCGCATAAAATCGATGCGGAGCCGATGCGGATGTCGTACAAGTCGGTACAGGAACGTCTTAGCGGCGGCGTAAGTGCTAGGTAATTTTGTCATAAGGTACCTATAACGAAATCGTCTAGATCCAGAAAAGTCGGCCAAGTTACTGTTTATTAAATATAACGCACCTATAATCTTGCTCAAATACTAAATGTTTCGTTTTTTTTAAATAAAATATACTGAAAAATTAATATTTGACTTTTTTAAGTATTTAATCTCGACATCCGCATCCGCATCCGCGGATGTGAGCCTTTAAATATCCGCATCCGCGTCCGCGGATGTCAAAAAATCTGCATCCGCAATATCCCTGTTATCAATATAGGAAGATGGCATCTTTGTCGTCTTCAAACTGACAGCTCGTATCCTCTTGACTGATCGGATAGAAAAATTTCAAAAAAATACGCGTGAGGTTATGTGGGGGAGGGGGGTAGCCAAAAATCTCACCAAATATCACCAAGGGGGAGGCCACAGAGGGACATTACCTGCCTACGCCCATGTTTCTCGCAGTTTATACTCACGCTCATCTTTTATATACATGACCATAATTATATTACAATCCTTGATGATAAACATTTTTACGGCGTGAATTTATCTTGAGAAACCCTCTATAATTTGAGCTGAAGCGCCATCTGTAGAATTTGCAACAGTTTCTACTTTTTAGACTAGATGTCGCTAGTAGCCATAGACACGTATTAAACGACTCCTTCCGTGGGAAGCGATATTTCAAGTAGACAAGTTACCTCTAAGAGCGATTTTAGATCCGATATCGGATGTCGGATACGAGAACAAAGAAACAAAAAACAAAAAAATGCCTGTATCGAAGTATGTGCCAGCATCGAAGGTTGAACCCTGGGCTAAAGTGCGCAAATTGCGGGCATCTTTCTCTGTCGCTCTACTTATGACTTCGCTGCTTAAGCGGGTGATCGACGTACGAGTTATTATACCGCGGTTTTACAGCGACGGTTTTACTCGCGACTCGTCAGCGCTGATCGACTAGCGAGCAAAACAGTCGTGTGATCGCGGTCGGTTCAATATGTCGTGCTCAAAATATGAAGTTTTGTGTTACCTCGCTATAGCATGCAACAAAATTAGAAAAAATAAGCGTCCCTAAGACGCCCTAGAGTTTGGGTTAAAAGTTGGATCGAAAAAAGGCAGCACTTGTCGCATACCCATTTGATACGTGAATTGTCAGCAGAACCACTTGATTATACTGTGTCAGTCACTCTATATTTATTGACAATTTACAATATTATGGAATCAGAGGATCCGTTCTAAAATTGCTTACGTCATACCTGAAAAATACAACTCAGTATGTTCAAACTAAAAGTATAAATAATTCAGGATGCGTTCAATATGTTGACTCGGAGGACAAACCAGTTTACTGCGGTGTTCCACAAGGATCGGTATTGGGCCCGTTGCTGTTTATTATTTTTATAAATGATCTTCCATATAATATATCGTTTGGCAAAGCATACCTCTATGCAGACGACACCAGTATAATAATTCAAAATAATGACATTGCCTCACTCGAAGCTGATACAACTCTTACTTGGTCACAATTGTTACACTGGTTTCAAAGTAATGGTCTCAAAATGAATTTAGATAAAACCAACTACATAACTTTTTGCAGACATACAAACAGCATTTCCTATGAGCTTCCACTACCTATTTCAAGAGTGGAAAGCACAAAATTTCTCGGTATTGAATTAGACAATCAATTGCGCTGGTCAAACCAAATAGATGTCCTAAGAAAAAGACTAGCTAGTGCTGGTTATGCGTAAAGAAACATATCCAAGATTTTGAATCCAACAGATCTGAGGGTAGTTTATTTTGCACATTTTGAGAGCATTCTAAGATATGGTCTGGAGGTATGGGGTAACAGTGTTCTAATAAATACCATCTTAATATTACAAAAGAAAGCTGTAAGATGTATTGATAAAGCTAAGCCCCTAGAGCACTGTCGCCCACTTTTTGTTAAACATAAGATAATGACCGTCATTTCATTATACATCTTCTTGGTTAGCATATTTATTTACAAAAACAAATCCAATTACCAGTGTAAATCCAATAACAGATTGCATGCCTTAAGAAATAACAACGATATTATTTTACCAAAATCAAATAATTATATACATTTTAAAAGAAATATTGAGTACAATGGAATCAAAATTTATAATTTTTAAAGTAATGACCATACGTCGTTATCGCGGGGGCAACAACGATTTGACAGTAGTGAAAGATTATGCCAAATAAATAATAACAGAAGTGACATTCCTATCGAGTAACGTTTATATCTACCTATGGGTTCAAAATGTAGCAGAATCGAATTTAAATAAAAGTTTGGTCATCTATTACTAAAATCACATAAAATACTTTCAGAAGTAAATACTGATATAAATAATTAAATACATTGGTGACTTATTTTTCAAGTTGACACGTTGACTTATAGGTATACGTTTACAAAGTGAAATACGAGATTAATTGACCTTTTCCAGCGAAAACTTTATGCTAGATATGAAGAACATCTTAGAGTTTTAAATGTGTAGGCAGTATATTACACTTTTACAAAACGTCCTGTTAGTTACATGTGTTCTTTGACAGGCTTGTTTTTGCCCCCGCGATAACGACGTATGGTAATGACATAAAACAGTGCAATAATTTAAATGAATTCACAAAAAGGCTAAAATGTTATTTACTGAACAGACCTTATTACTCCTTGCAGGAATATTTCGAGAAATTGTATGATTAATATTAATATTTTATTTAAATTTGTATAATAATTATTTTCTTAGCTTCCGAATTATCGAATTTTTAGTTATAGAAATGTAATGTTATCGTAAACTTAGGCTAAATGTATTACTTAAGTAGAATAAGTTTTGCATGCGAAGTGTGGCAGAACATGCATTCATGTAACCTATCTACTGACATGACAAATTGTACCATCTGTGTAATGTTCTAGCAAAATAAATGATTCTGATTCTATACCATTTTTTTCTTGACATCGGCAATAGTTGAGTTTGGTTCATATTTTTTTACGGTCTCCAAAAGTCATAAGACTAGGAATCCGCTAGACGGAGTTTAGACCAATTATTTCATGAAACCGATGCTGCCAAAAATACGGGGGTGCGGGGGACGAGGTGAGCGAGGTCCCGTGCCGTGATTGGTCCGTTCAAAGACACGGACGTCACACAAAGATACTTTCGACTCGAAAATGGAGTAAAACTACTGTATGCGTGGCAGAGCGGGTAGAGCTACTATGCTCAGTCTGGAGGATATCTTGTCTGTGCCAAAAGTTTATTATATGCAGTAAGCCGAATTGTTTTGTTTTTGTACTCTGGCGATGTACATATCCATAAACAAGGATTGTCTCGTAAGTCATATATAAATTCTAATACCAAATCGTGACTGACGCATATCCATTGTGGAATAAAAAATGACACGTCCAGAGAACGGTCGCCGAAAACTGCCGGCTCGGCTCGCCGGCCGTGATCGACACGCGGTTTTACATGGCGAGCCGAGTAATAGTACATTATTGTCGAGGCTCGGAAGGAGCTACTTGCAGGCTGAGGATTCGTTTTAAACGGACGACCTTGGGAGTCCGTTTAATTGAATCCGAAGCCAGCAAGTAGCCTTCCAGCCGAGTCATATATAGTGCTTTTCTCAAAAATGGTGCAAGAAATATAAATATCATAGAAATATTTTACAAAAGCAACGTTCTTACGTATATATTTTCACAGAAAAAAGTAGAAACAATTGAAAAAATTAGCTTTGCCGCCTTTTTATTTTTTTAATAAAAAAATAGAAGTGTATTTTTCTGCCGAAAATACGTCAACCTATTTGAGACAGCTAAATAGTCGCGGTACTAATCATCTGTTTGGCTGTTTAATGGGCCAGTGCCTTCATTTGATATGGCCATTTCAACTTTTAAAAAGTTTGGAACTCGACAAATAATGGAATTTGTATGCAACATTGCAGTCCCAAAATCGAGACTGCAATGTTTTTAACTTTTTAATTTTTGACTGACCATAAACTACGCGCTTCGCGACCTATTTTTGAAATGGCAAAGTCGACTTTGCCGTCCATTTTTGAGAAAAATATCAAACATACTTGACGAGCCACGAGCCCGGCTCGTCGGTATATAATACCGCGGTATTGCAATGATACACCGGCGAGCCTTACCGATGAGCCGCAAAACCGCGGTTTTACTCGCCCGTCGATCAGGGCCTTTAGAGTAAAAGAGAAAAATCCCTGTTTCCACTTCCCCACTTACTTGTAGCAGTTGTGGAGTGTGGTCTCTGCCGCGGTGTGGTACTGCTGGTTGTACGAGGGGCTGACTGTGTGCACTATGTGCCGGCATCGAAGGTTGAACCCTGGTTCCACTTCCCTACTTACTTGTAGCAGTTGTGGAGTGTGGTCTCTGCCGCGGTGTGGTACTGCTGGTTGTACGAGGGGCTGACTGTGTGCACTATGTGCCGGCATCGAAGGTTGAACCCTGGTTCCACTTCCCTACTTACTTGTAGCAGTTGTGGAGTGTGGTCTCTGCCGCGGTGTGGTACTGCTGGTTGTACGAGGGGCTGACTGTGTGCACTATGTGCCGGCATCGAAGGTTGAACCCTGGTTCCACTTCCCTACTTACTTGTAGCAGTTGTGGAGTGTGGTCTCTGCCGCGGTGTGGTACTGCTGGTTGTACGAGGGGCTGACTGTGTGCACTATGTGCCGGCATCGAAGGTTGAACCCTGGTTCCACTTCCCTACTTACTTGTAGCAGTTGTGGAGTGTGGTCTCTGCCGCGGTGTGGTACTGCTGGTTGTACGAGGGGCTGACTGTGTGCACTATGTGCCGGCATCGAAGGTTGAACCCTGGTTCCACTTCCCTACTTACTTGTAGCAGTTGTGGAGTGTGGTCTCTGCCGCGGTGTGGTACTGCTGGTTGTACGAGGGGCTGACTGTGTGCACTATGTGCCGGCATCGAAGGTTGAACCCTGGTTCCACTTCCCTACTTACTTGTAGCAGTTGTGGAGCGTGGTCTCTGCCGCGGTGTGGTACTGCTGGTTGTACGAGGGGCTGACTGTGTGCACTATGTGCCGGCATCGAAGGTTGAAGCCAGGAGTTACAACCACCTCGCCCGTACGGCACTCTAAAAACAAAGGTTATGCTAAAGAATTGGGACCTGATAGGGTGACAGAGAATGCAATACTGAAGCCCCGGCTCTGTAATTTTTTTGTATTTTTTTACAATTGCGTTTCTGACAGCGTTTCATCAGTCGTGATCTCGTCATCGAGGCTTGTTAAGAGCGCTCTTACAAGAAAAGTCGAAATAATGCAAAATTGATGATACTAGTCGACGAAATTCAGGACTTTGCGCTCATTATTAGAAACAATGAGTACGTGTTCCAGTAAAAGCGTCTTCTTATCTTTATAAATATCGTTGTAAATATTAGAAAAAGGACTTATTAAATTAGTAATGATTTTTTTTCTGATGGTCGTTTCCGAAAAACCCCGTGAAGCACTGAATGGCGAGCTCTTATTTGGAAATGCTGAGAATTTTACTCTGCTAAACCTGGCTATTTTGTATTACTAATACCCTGTACTTTAGGCATATCAAACTATATTTTTCCTACATACCTTTGAGAAAGAGAAAATCAAAGTAAAACGAACTCGATTTTCTCTCCGAAACAAGTGTCAATTCCTACGAAAATCTACTTAATATCGAAGTCATTTTCATACTCAAGCAATCTGCAACGTTTGCTTATACTGTTGGTATACATTAGTGTTTATGAAATTCTACTATAATTTTTTGGCAATTTTTTGAAAACTACTCTATATTACCGATGACTCGCGCTGCGCCAGCTCAGTGCCGCGGCAGAGCTTGTAGAGGCAGGACGTGTGTCGGTCGGCTCCGCACATTTTCAACGGCGACGACGAGGTTTTTTATCATTGTGTGCGGCGGGCGCCGTGTAAAATTCTATACTGTGTGCGTGTAAACCGCAACGAGAGACTTTGATCCTAGCACCGTTTTTATAGTATTATAATTTATAATGGTACAGTTTAATAAACTACCGGACAGGATTAAAAATATTTGAAACGACCTGACATTCTATATGTATTTATTTGACTCAAGATAGTTTGACTCAGGGTCTGATGATGGAGCCGGAAGGTGGTCACCGGTATCAATCAACCATGCAACTAAACCACTTCGTGTTTAGGCTCGTTTTATGCATCTCAACAAGATCTTTGACACAAGATAGTACTCAGGGTCTGATGATGGAGCCGGAAGGTGGTCACCGGTACCAATCAACCATGCAACTAAACCACTTCGTGTTTGGGCTCGTTTGATTCGGCTCAACAAGATCTTTGACTTAAGATAGTACTCAGGGTCTGATGATGGAGCCGGAAGGTGGTCACCAGTACCAATCAACAATGCAACTAAACCACTTCGTGTTTAGGCTCGTTTGATTCGTCTCAACAAGATCTTTGACACAAGTTAGTACTCAGGGTCTGATGATGGAGCTGGACTGTGGCCACGGGTACCAGTCTACCATGTAACTGAACCACTTCGTGTTTGGGCTCGTTTGATTTGTCGCAACAAGATCTTTGACACAAGGTAGTACTGAGGGTCTGATGATGGATCCGGAAGGTGGTCACCGGTACCAATCAACCATGCAACTAAACCACTTCGTGTTTGGCTTCGTTCGATTCGTCGCAACAAGATCTTTGACACAAGTTAGTACTCAGGGTCTGATGATGGAGCTGGACTGTGGCCACGGGTACCAGTCTACCATGTAACTGAACCACTTCGTGTTTGGGCTCGTTTGATTCGTCGCAATTAGATGTTTGACACAAGATACTACTCAGGGTCTGATGATGGAGCTGATGATGATAGACAGGTACCCGTCGCCACCTTCGCGCTCCATCATCAGACCCTGCTGAGTACTACCTTGTGTCAAAGATCTTGTTGAGATGAATAAAACGTGCCTAAACACGAAATGGTTCAGTTGCATGGTTGATTGGTACCGGTGACCACCTTCCGGCTCCAACATCAGACCTTGAGTACTATCTTGTGTCAAAGATCTTGTTGAAACGAATAAAACGAGCCTAAACACGAAGTGGTTTAGTTGCATGGTTGATTGGTACCGGTGACCACCTTCCAGCTCCATCATCAGACTCTGAGTATCACCTAGTGTCAAAGATCTTGTTGAGACGAATCAAACGATCCTAAACACGATGTGGTTTAGTTGCATGGTTGATTGGTAATGGTACCTTCCAGCTCCATCATCAGACCCTGAGTACTGTCTTGTGTCAAAGATCTTGTTGAGACGAATCAAACGAGCCCAAACACGAAGTTGTTTAGTTACATGATAGACTGGTACCCGTGGCCACCTTCCAGCTTCATCATCAGACCCTGTGTATCTTCAGTGTCAAAGATCTTGTTGAGACGAATCAAACGAGCCTAATCATGTTACTACATGGTTGATTGGTATCCGTGACCACCTTAATCATCATCAGATCCTCAGTACCAGTTCGTTTTTAAACCCTCGTTGATACAAACTTTACAACCTATAGGTAAAAAAGCAATGACGAAACATGTAAATAAGCGAGTAGGTACCTATAATTTCTTTCGAGTAATATACCTTCATAAGTACAAGTATGGGGCTATTCATAAATTACGTCGTTTCAAATGGGAGGAGTGGGGGGGGGGGGGGGGTCTGGACATCGGATGATGGTAACATGACGTAGGAGGAAACAGATTCATCCGAAGCTTGATTTTTGGATGATTTGAGGGGTGGGGGGGGGGGGGGGGGTCAAAAATCGTCAAAAATAGATGACGTAATTTATGAACAGCCCCTATGTACATTTGCACTGCATTTAGTATTTTCGTACTTACCAAATAACAGTTTTAGAACTTTAAAAGTTAAGCACAGTTAGTGTTGTTATGGTTGATTTCAATATGCTTCGCGAAGGATCAAGAATGTTTAATCCATCATTGTAGTGCGAGTGTGGTAGAAGGGATCGGCATACTGAGCTCGCACGGCCTGCCGCAGCGCGTAAAATACCTAAACTCGCTCAACGCCGAAATGTAATAGCGCTCTTAACCAACTCCATATGGACTCACCATGGCCTCTCGTCACAATCTCTTCTTTCAATTCGGCGCCGCAAATTGACATGATCCGCTCGGTGACCGAGTTGCATGACAACGTTTTACCATTGTTTGTGATCGCGCGCCTCCTAAGGCTGGTTATTTATTATATTTGGTTGGTTGGTTATGTTATGATGAAACGTGCCCCAGGCAAGACACCTTGCTTGAGTAGGTAAGCTAGGCCTATGTAGATAAGAAATAATTACCATGGCCTCTCGTCACAATCTCTTCCTTCAATTCAGCGCCGCAAGCTGACATGATCCGCTCGCTGACCGCATTGCATTCTGTCAGCGTTTCGTCGGTGGTGTTCGTGATCGCGTCGACCTCGAGGCTTGTGATGTCACCTTGCCTGAAAAGTGTAAAAAACTTGCGTTTATTGAAAGAAATATATTTTAACGGCCGCCTCGCCTAGTCTGTAGTGACCGTACCTACAAAGCAGGAGGTCCCGGGTTCAGACCCTGGTAAGGGCAATAATTTGTGTGTACATCACAAATAATTGATTGATTGATTTTTGGATTTGTATTGTATTGTAGATTGTAAGATTTGTATTGTATTGTATTTAAACTTTGACATCATAATATTTGATCACGAGTTATGGATATTTTCTATATGAATATTTAAGTATTTATCTATATCTAATTATCTATTATATACATCGTCGACGTCGTCTAGTACTCACAACACAGCATTATTGCGCTTAATAAGATTGTAATATGTATTTTTTGTCAATTATGTCACATTGTGTGTGTTAATTTATTTTGATCAAATCTTTCAAAGAATTGTACCAGTTGTCCATTTCCGATGGCGCTGATATTTAGTAATTTTAGCAAATCTACGTAACGGTGACAATGTAATGTTATGTTACCACAAAGCCGGCTTGATGTTGGAGTAAATACCCAAGTCGCCATTAAAATTGTATAATAAAGCATGCCGACTTTATCGTTACAATCTCTCCCTATAAAGCTCGCCGTCAGCACAGGAGGAGCGGCATTCTAATTTTACAATTTGTTCAACTCATGTATTATCATGTTACGAATTAGTCTATTAGCTTGCAAATATCTATTTTTATGGCATATTGTCCGTATAAGCACAAAAAGATTAGGAAAGCTGACGTCAGAACGAGCGACACGGACTCGGCTATTGGTAGGTATAGATAAAACTAACGAGTTCGGTGACGTTAAACAAGATTAGGTATTATTGAAAGATTTACGGTTTGCACGTTTTAGGGTAGCCCATCATATTAAGGTATAAGTATGACTATGAATCAATACTGCTTTACAAGCTTTTGTGAATCTTATACTGTAATAGTAGATTGTTAACCAAGGGTTGAAAGGCACCCATTTCTGTCGAGGTAGTTTGGCGCTCGAACGCAGTGAGAGCGCCAATAATCCGAGACGGAAATGGTGCCTTTCACCCGAGTTAAACACTCTACTTTTCATATCGAATGCGAGGAAACCAAACAAGACAAGGCAATTTCGCAAAATCAGTAATTGAAGTACCTAATAGACCTATGGCCATGTTTTTTTTCCTTAGGACTTACTTGTAATCGGAGACTTTACATGTGTGAAGATTAATAACCCCTAGCGAAAATCATTTAAATTACAGTATTTACGAAAACACACATTTTTTAACAAACTGCAGTCATTTTAAAATTATTTGTTCATCATAGTATGAAAATCAACGGGATTGCCTCTTACTTTTTAATTTTATACTTTTTCGTTCTAAAAGCGGCAACAGACTACCGGACCGCACCGCGACCTAGGTGCGCCGCACCACGTAATAACATAATAAAAGTATTTTAAATATTAAATAACAATTTAATTAACAATATAAGAGATTTTTATCTTGTATTTTATTTTATTTTCATTAATATAGTGCTAAATAACTTTAAAAACCAATTTACTATCGTACAAACGTTTAACTGTGTCTGTATAAGATTCGGCCTTTGCTCATTTACGCAAGTGTAAGGTTTAAAAAAATATTTTTGGTGTATTCCTTTTGACTCCCGCCTTATGAAATCGAGTAAATAGAATTCAACGAAAGAAATCAAGAATAATTTGTTTTTAACAATTTACTTACATCATTTTTTATAAAAAAAGGATCAACGTGGGATTAGTAAAATTAAACAATTACCAATTGTTCCAGGCGAGGAAATAAAGACACTATTTTTCCATTTTGTTTCCACCCAGTTGTTCGTGGGACGGGGACGCAGAGGAGTACACCACTTTTCTGCGCTAGAGCATCAACGTATCACTTTCTGCGCACCTTTTAGAACAACAACGAGCCACTTTCAGAGCATGAGATATGAAAAATAACTACATGTTTACTTACCATATAGCAAACCGCTGGTTGATCTGCTCGTCGAACGGGTACAGCGGTTGCGCGCATTGCGGAGCCGCAAGCGCGGAATAGTCGGTGGCGGGCGGCGCGGGCGCGTCGCCCCATCGCGGCACGCTGGCACCGCGCACTCCCGCGCCGCGCGCGCTCGCGGGCGCACGCATTACGAGAGGCTCTGGAAAATGGAGACGAGGAGAACGTTATTTAGTGTATAAATCATTTTACTCGATGGCTGTCTTGACTTCTGAATGATGGAAGTTAATGTTTAATTTAAGTATCTCTTCTTCAGTCGGTCCCTCAATATATCCTTCTGTTGAAGTATAGACTAATCTATTATCGAGATCAATCAGAGCACTGTCTATTAGCCTTTTGCTTTGTAATTTATGGTTGTCATAAGTGAGATATCAATAACAATGTAGAAAAGGAAGAACAACGACTTCATTTTATTAATCTTAAGCTTATCGATTGTATTTTTGTTAGAAAGACGTCGTTGCAAAACTCAAAAGAATCTCTTAATTTTCTGGATTTTGCCAAATGATAAAAACGCGCAAAACGTTAATCGGTTTTATTTATTTCAAAAATCTAAATTGCAATTTGTATGTTAAAATTTTTAAATTTAACAAGTTCTCATTAACAAAACATAGTAAGTAGGTACCTGGTTTTAAAGTATTCCCTTATAATTAGATTTAAAAGCTTCCATCTTAAATAAAAATTGTACAAGCACTCAATCATCAAACTGGCACAGCTGATCAAAAGATACAATTATAATATCGAGCTGAACTCTATAAACTGTGGTCACGCCATACTCTCATTAACTTGGTTCCGTGCTCAAAAGGTAGCTAAAGCTAGGTTTCACGAAGATACCTAAAACTTTACATGCAAGGTCTGGTAATGAAAGAAGCTTGTTTTGCAGACTATGGCGGGTTATTTCTAGACGGATCGATGTAGTCAACGAAAACTTACGTAAGGGAAGACAGTTAAATTAATATTGTCCTAGCTTCGCCATGACTGGCTAGAAGAACGTGAGGTCCGCTTGGCAATATTGGCACAGGCACCAGTTTTCACGAGCGCGACTGCCATTTAACCATTCAAATCAGAGTTGAAACTTGAAAGGCCTTATTGGGATTAGTTCGATTTCATCACGTTTCTCCCTTTACCTTTCAGTGACTGGACAATATTAAGTAATTGATTTAAAGTGAGAGTGACGGACGTAAGTTTCGAGAAAGTTCGAACTCTCAACCTCCGGCTTGAAAGCTGCAAGTCTTACCGGTAGAATTTTTATTTAAATTAAGACATAAAAATGATAAACGGGAGCGTGTCAAGCCGCGGCCGGCAGTTGAGCATCCTCGTTTAAAACAAGTACCTACACTTGTAAAACGAAACGTAAGACGAGGGAGCTTAGCGGAATAATTTACGTTAATACTTTCAGTTCTGAGGTAGCATAACGTCTTTAAAATAAGGTGAAATTGCTGGAGAAAATAACAGATTCCAGAAACAATATGATAGGTACTTTTACATAGTAGTGATCTGAAACGTTAAATCAGCTTAACTTTATAAACCTTGAAAACAGTTTCTTTTAACATTTGCTAGAGTCTGTTCGGAAAGAGAAGAGTCGTGGAATGTATAGGGCCCAATACATTCCACGACTCTTCTCTTTCCGCACAGACTCTACTACGAGCAAGTAAGTAATAAAGGTGCATGCAATGAAGTTATACAATGACGTTCAATCCACCTTCTATATAACAGAATTTGCTATGAACTTTAAAAAAGAAGTTCAATTGGAAAAAAGGAAACTTTCATTAAAATTTGCGAGTATTTTTGTGTGGGAGCTTTGACGACCATATTTGCGACAAACCGTTCCAGTTAGAGTCCTATAGTCTGTTATTTTCATTAAAAGTGACCAATGATCCAATGATAGCATTTCCTCCAAATAGGGTGAAATCGCCGGAAATCTCCATTTTCGGCAATACCCTACCCTATTCACCCCATTAGAGAAACTCCAAATAGCATCGGTCATAGAGAATCGCTAACATGATTGACCCAAATTTACCCGAGGTATAGTCGCCATCAGATATATCGGAGCGGTCAAGGTGTTCACAAATATCTGAACTTCTATCAAGAAGCTAAAGGGTAAAGTGCACGTTCAGATATTTTTGAGTATCTTGGCTGCTGTGATATATCCGATGGTGACTGTACCAGGGCGACAGGAGCACACAGGAGTACACGCTTCATATTTATCCTTTGTGTTTTAATGTAGTTGATGTGTGAATATCTGACGTCGGGAATACTCCCGTGACGTCATCGCTTGCATTAGTTCTTTCTCGCTCGAGCAGAAGCGAAAGAAAGATATGAAATATTCATTCAACTCAGTGTGTGAAATAGATTTCAATTCACGGCTTATGCTTATGACCACTTTAAAATGTACTTATAGTTTTAAAATTATGTATGAATAATAGCAATTTCTAAGATAAAGTACATACACATGTACTATTAAAATCGACAATAGTTGTTCATTATCATTATTTATGTGCAATAGAAATACAAAAGAACAAAAGACCCATTAAAGAAGTACTTCAATTTATAGGCAATGGATGGACCTATTATACATCGATTGTATACCTGCCTACCGCATAATTTGTATGCAAATGAATAGAAATACTTTTATGAACAATAAAAGCATAAATCATAATTATATAACCGCATAACAGGTTTATCGTGACAAAATCTGAACCGAAAAAACACGCACAACTGTTCTATATTACGTAAGTTGTGAAAAAACGTTTCTTCCCAAGGTCACACAGGAGGCCATCATTAAATTAAAATAAAAAAAATGTTGCACAATAATTTCAGACGAGCACAATTTGTTTATCGCGAATTTTAAATACTTTTCGAAAAATAAGTAGGTACTTCTAAAATAAAATTTGCGATAATCCCATCCATGCGCACCTACATCATCTGTTTAAACATGACAGTTCTGAAAAACAATTTAAATTTCGAATCCTACCTTTAATCGTCATTCCGTTCCGTTTCACGCACTTTTTAAAAACCTTTCAACTTGCACGATAGTCCCGGACGGCGGACGGACGCGGAGTGTGGCCTCCAAACGAAACACACCCCCAGGGTGACGGGGGAGTGACGTCACACGGTCGACGAACCTCGGAACTGGGTCACGAGATCGGAATGGTCGATCTCGAACCCTTGTGTTACGGGATGTGGGATTACCTAACCGAGGGCTAGATTTTTTTAATAGTGAGTCGGTATGGGAAAGTTAACGGAACGAAAGCGTCGTAGAATAGGTAGAGCATTCTGAATTACTAGATGATGACTTGTAAAAAAGTTTAGTTGGAGACTTTTGTGTAGCTAATAAAAATTATAACTAGAATTCTTTTCAGACCTGAATTCTTGGCTTTTTACTACAGCTTTAAGTTGTTTAAGGTGCCTTTAGTCATTATGTAAGGATATTTATTATCCAACCTTGTTATCAATAATTAACCTATCTGTTATTAACATGATGAAAGCGATACAAATTCTGTCGTAGCTAACTATTAGAATAGATCAAATTGACTACTGCATAATAACTGCTTTTCTATCTCACAAAACATTTCGCACCCAAACAAAACTGTTACTTTAATTCACAAATATCAAAGTTTGATTGTATATTCTAGAACAATTTGTCAATATCAACCCATTTCTATTGTAAGTGTAAATGGAGCTGGATCACGCACCCGGGATTTCCGGACACGAAGGTTTTCCGGATGGCTCGGATTATCCCACACTCATAAAACTGATCCCGCGCCCGCATCTCTAAACGTCGTCAACAACCTAGTCGACCCTTGCCTGCATTTAGTGACAGCGCGGATAACCGACAAATTCGAAATCCGAAATTCAACAAACCTAGTCGACCGCCAACTTCGAAATTCAAATCTTCATTCATTCAGTGGTTTATGAATTTTATGATTTTTTAATAATTTTCTAGTGCTAGTCTGTGCGGAAAGAGAAGAGTCGTAGAATGTATTGGTTCCCATACATTTCACGACTGTTCTCTTTTCGCACAGACTCTATAATTATTTCGTGCAAGGTGTGAAGGAACTCAGTAGATATAGGTACAGTCAAGATCTCTATTGTTACAGAATCTCTGGCGTAAGCAGCATTTTTGCCAATTATTCAACATTCTGTCGACGCCGATACTGACTCTTCAAATGTTTCAACAGCCGGTTTAGTTGCCAGATACCTATTCGAACTTAAAAGTCAGCTTAATCTCAGATCGGGCGAGGTGCACATAATATATGTAACTAAATAACAAAATAAGATTTTTTTATTCAAATTTACTACCTACACTTAACGGACGTTCTATTAGCCTCGGTTTCTGCATAAGAATTCACAGTAAAAGACAGCTTAACCCATTCAGCGCTAACAACGACAGTGTCGTTATTGCTACAAATATTTTTTTCTTTACGCCGGGAACTTTTTGATTTGCTGCAGCGTAGCGCTACGAGCGTAGCTTAGCAGTAAATCAAATAGTCGTAACGTAAAAGTGCTACGAATACTACGATGTAGCTCGTAGCATAGCTTTCTTGTAGTCAAATTGATTCGTAGAAGTTTGATGCAGCACATGTGTTTTGAGCAGTGAAAGGATTTATGAAGAAATTCCTCACTATCAAAACTCTTATAATTATATTACAACGCTGTATGGCCCGGTTGCACCCTATTGAAGCCCGGGTTGCACTAGATAGAAAATTAGCAAATGATTAAGTTCACACATTTTTTTATTGTTAAGTGCCGATGCAGTCTAGGATGGAGCATGCTTACCTAAAAGATGACACTCTTGATTTAAAAAGATGTGTAAAAATGAGTCGGCTCATTCGCCTTTAACGAAAAGCTAGTCACAAACTAACACATGATATTACGTTCAAAAATTCCGAACACACCAATGGTACCAGGCCACCACTCATGCAGATTAGACGTGCGCGCCGCCGCCATAGAGAGTCAGCGCGCCGCCGCCGCCGCCGGTAGTTTAAAATTCGCGCCGAATATTTTTATATAAGACAGTATTATGCAGCGTTAAAATATGTAATAGGTCATAGACCGATAAGAAATAGTTAAAAATTATTACGGGAACCACTTCCTACGTAACTCTCACATTTTTGACGTAAAATACTTACTTACATGGCAATAATTTAGTACGGAATTTTTTTGGTTATTGTATAATTTAATTTCTACTATTTTATGTCGCACCAACACCATACTAACTATTTCTTATGTGGCAGTATGATTTTCATAAAAATGTGTTGTATGTATGGGGAAATCACATTTACAAAGTATAATTTCCAGTGTTTTAACCGTTGTCGATTACACGGCACTTTTGCTAAGTCCAGTATGTTGGACATTGCCAAGTATGCGAAGAGTAAAGTTATCAAATTTTCTGGTAGTGTGGTGGTGGTTTTTATGGTAAATAATTAAACAGAGGGATGTTAGGTGTTTCAAAACGTTTTAAATAGTCATTACTTGTCGGTTTACAACGTAATGAACTAATGAACCAAATAGATAAAAAAATATTTATACGGATTTTTTTTCCTGTGCGTTCATCAAGACATCAAGAGACAGACCCTATTTCATTTCAGAAATTTCTTACAAAATATTGATCAAATTGCATGCATTATTGTAAAAACCATTGCTCAGATGTTGCTGCCTCCTAGTCCTCCTACGATACCCCGCTAAGTTTGATAAATGACGTCAATGACTGCTAAAATTTTACCACCTACGAGCTATAAAGTTTTTGGAAAAATATGAAAATAATAGGTTTGACTTTAATTCATAACATAAGTTGACATTATCAGTGTTTGTAATTTGTAATTAAAAAATGCAATTATTGTATATTTATTAAAAAACCATGAATTTGACAAAAAAACCTTATGCACTGTATGTATACTCGGCAACGTCCAAAATACTAGACGTCTTTTCATTATGCGGCGTATCTTTTTATTTAACATACGTATGTTTTTTTCGAAACTATTATAAATAGATTTTTTTCATGATTTTTCTACAATAAACAACCATATAATAAGATAATAACACCAAAAAAAAACAACGGGTTGCACTCAGGGAGTGCCGGCAGAAGTGAAAACTCAACGACATTGTAACTAAAAATATTAATAACAGCGCCATTTAGTGCAAAATGTCTGTAGCACTATGTATAATTGAGGTTAACGCCATCTAGCGTTGTATCGTCGCATTACTTGAAACCCCTAAGCACATCACTGTGAGTACTACTGGTACTACAGTTATATTAATACCAGTTTGAGGGAAACTGCCATGCCATCTAGTGCATTTAAATCAAAAAACGATGACATTGTCCGTCACACATAACATAACGTCACGCAAGCGCCCTGCGCCGCCTACATGAAACAGCAGGCTCAGGCATACATTTTCGCCGTGAGGTAGAAAGAGAGGTGAGACGCCTTACGCGTTACGCCTTACGCTGTCTCGAGTTTATAATTTTTTCCCCACCTCAAAAAGTACACAGCGCCGCTAAAGAAGTTTTCACTTCAAAAATGATACTAACACAGTTCTTTGACATTTTTTTCCCTTTTCGAGGGGCTACCCGAGGTTTTCATCGATTTTTGACAAGTTTTGAATCGTATCTCCTTTTTTTGCACTACAGATAGAATTATAAGACAAACGGTTATCGGTTTTTCAATCTTTTATCTCCGGTTTTGTCCACCGGATTTTGAAACAAAATGAATACTTATTTTTTTATGAATTTTTTAAACATTATCTAAAAAAACATTTTTTTCGTATCTAGTTTACAGTGAAGGATCTTACATGTGCCTACGAAATCTACATATTTGAGTGCGTCTTTGACGTCTCGAAAAACGTGTGCAGGGTTTTAATTTTAAACTAATTAACACAAAAGTTATGGCCAGAAAACCAGTCTTTTAGCCTAAAATTGTTCAAATTTGATGCCAAATATCTCGAAGACTTTGAAGTAAATATGGGATACTATATTACTTAAAGCCTTGCTGGTAATATAATAAGCTACAAAAAACATTGGAAAACTAAGGGGTACAGATCGAAGGTCATTGGCGTGGGGTAGCCCCTTAAGGGTTAAGCGTAACTTTCCATTATACGTCTTAATATTGACAAGTTGAAAAATCCCACGCCGCCGGCGTTACGCTGTCGCCGTGGATTTTTTCGTGGCGCGCCGCCGCCCGATTTTTTTCGACCGGCGCGCACGTCTAATGCAGATAAGGAGCAGGCCTCAGAAAATACAGTGCCCTTGTTTTCCGCCACCATATTGGGAAACACACTTGTTTATTCGATCCGTAAAGGCCCTTTGTCTACCTTTGTTACCTAATGGTAACGCTCCAATTAAGTCAATTCATCCAATAACTGGCAAAACACGATATACTCGTAGGCAGAAGTTTTTCTAGGTTTAGGTT
Organism: Cydia splendana; assembly: GCF_910591565.1. Lineage (NCBI taxonomy): Eukaryota > Metazoa > Arthropoda > Insecta > Lepidoptera > Tortricidae > Cydia > Cydia splendana. The sequence continues at coordinate 20,805,530 of NC_085966.1, read as the reverse complement.
CTTAAAATATACTAGTATTAACGGCCTCCTAGCCTAGTTGATAAGACTAATGACCCTCGGCTCGATTCGGAAAATGAATTAGATTTCTACTAGACTTCAACAAGTTACGATACGGATAATTTACAGATATTTGTAAGATAGATATGTCAAATTTGACGTTTCCGCGATTCTGGAGGTCCTCTTGAACGATTTCGACAAGTTATGACTTAGATATCCAAGTCACATCTAGTCGATATCTAATGTAAATCTAGTTGATCTCTAAATCGTCTCCAGATCTTGTGATTATGTCGAAATCCGAATAGGCCTGCCTGCCTTCGAAGTCGGAGGCTTCGGGTCTGAATCCCGGTAAGGTAAATTGTGAGTTTATCTCGAATTCCCGAGTAATGAATGTTTTTATCTATATAAAAAAAGTACCAAGAATAATGTAAGAATGTATCATTTTGTCTATTTAAGTGTACATATATGTATATCGTCGCCTAGTACAGGCTTTCTGTCTGTCTCTAGATCGATCTGTGTAATATTTTTCGTTTTTAAGCAAACTCCGTTTTCTACCTAACGTAACGAAAAAGGGTGATATTTTTCGAGTTAAACTTGTTAAATGGTTTGTTGTCAAGAAAATGCAAAATTTCAAAACTTTGTCAAGTCACGTTCATACCTCTAAGGTTTCGAAACATGCCAATGCCTTTCATGAGCGAATTTCGAGTTATTTCGTGTTTGTTAAAAAGTTGTGAACAATTTCTTTGTTAACTTTCTTCACCTTGAGTGTTTCCGAAACCTACAAAGGACTAACTGTTTTATGTTGTGATTACAAGATATTTTCATTGAGCTTTGCTTTAATTTAATTGTAGAACCTATATAAATTAGGTCGTATACATGTATCTTTTGCAATTCAGTGACATATATAGTTTATAGTAATATACCGAGATCACTAACTATGTTATGTTTCCAATTACATAAAATGGAAATATATCCGTAGGGTAAGTCGAAGCTTTTTCTTCACGAGCTATAGAAAAACAAGCTATTTTTCAAGCAAGCAACTTGACAGCTATACAAAGGGGTTGGTTTAACGTTTCATATGTGTTTGGTGATCAAAAACCGAGGGTTCAAACCTCGGTTGTACTGTATAGAGTAGAAAAAATCGTTCTTAAAAAAAAAAATGCAGAAAGATGTCTAAAAATTCGGTCTGGATGCTTATAATACACGCACAAGAGGTTAAATGTGTAGTGATTTCTCGTCCGTTACTGTGGAGACATGATGTAAACCGGTATTCGAGGTAAAATAGAAACCTTTGGTGAAAGGGGAACTCTCTACTAGCATGAAGGGACTTGCCATATTATGTGTAGGATTGTAGTCGTGTTTGGGTTATACATTTACAAGCTGTTATTAATTATTGAATTAGGTAAGTACCTACTGTTTTAACCTAGTTTCTTACAAAATATTGATCAAATTGCATGCATTATTGTAAAAACCATTGCTCAGATGTTGCTGCCTCCTAGTCCTCCTACGATACCCCGCTAAGTTTGATAAATGACGTCAATTACTGCTAAAATTTTACCACCTACGAGCTATAAAGTTTTTGGAAAAATATGAAAATAATAGGTTTGACTTTAATTCATAACATAAGTTGACATTATCAGTGTTTGTAATTTGTAATTAAAAAATGCAATTATTGTATATTTATTAAAAAACCATGAATTTGACAAAAAAACCTTATGCACTGTATGTATACTCGGCAACGTCCAAAATACTAGACGTCTTTTCATTATGCGGCGTATCTTTTTATTTAACATACGTATGTTTTTTTCGAAACTATTATAAATAGATTTTTTTCATGATTTTTCTACAATAAACAACCATATAATAAGATAATAACACCAAAAAAAAACAACGGGTTGCACTCAGGGAGTGCCGGCAGAAGTGAAAACTCAACGACATTGTAACTAAAAATATTAATAACAGCGCCATTTAGTGCAAAATGTCTGTAGCACTATGTATAATTGAGGTTAACGCCATCTAGCGTTGTATCGTCGCATTACTTGAAACCCCTAAGCACATCACTGTGAGTACTACTGGTACTACAGTTATATTAATACCAGTTTGAGGGAAACTGCCATGCCATCTAGTGCATTTAAATCAAAAAACGATGACATTGTCCGTCACACATAACATAACGTCACGCAAGCGCCCTGCGCCGCCTACATGAAACAGCAGGCTCAGGCATACATTTTCGCCGTGAGGTAGAAAGAGAGGTGAGACGCCTTACGCGTTACGCCTTACGCTGTCTCGAGTTTATAATTTTTTCCCCACCTCAAAAAGTACACAGCGCCGCTAAAGAAGTTTTCACTTCAAAAATGATACTAACACAGTTCTTTGACATTTTTTTCCCTTTTCGAGGGGCTACCCGAGGTTTTCATCGATTTTTGACAAGTTTTGAATCGTATCTCCTTTTTTTGCACTACAGATAGAATTATAAGACAAACGGTTATCGGTTTTTCAATCTTTTATCTCCGGTTTTGTCCACCGGATTTTGAAACAAAATGAATACTTATTTTTTTATGAATTTTTTAAACATTATCTAAAAAAACATTTTTTTCGTATCTAGTTTACAGTGAAGGATCTTACATGTGCCTACGAAATCTACATATTTGAGTGCGTCTTTGACGTCTCGAAAAACGTGTGCAGGGTTTTAATTTTAAACTAATTAACACAAAAGTTATGGCCAGAAAACCAGTCTTTTAGCCTAAAATTGTTCAAATTTGATGCCAAATATCTCGAAGACTTTGAAGTAAATATGGGATACTATATTACTTAAAGCCTTGCTGGTAATATAATAAGCTACAAAAAACATTGGAAAACTAAGGGGTACAGATCGAAGGTCATTGGCGTGGGGTAGCCCCTTAAGGGTTAAGCGTAACTTTCCATTATACGTCTTAATATTGACAAGTTGAAAAATCCCACGCCGCCGGCGTTACGCTGTCGCCGTGGATTTTTTCGTGGCGCGCCGCCGCCCGATTTTTTTCGACCGGCGCGCACGTCTAATGCAGATAAGGAGCAGGCCTCAGAAAATACAGTGCCCTTGTTTTCCGCCACCATATTGGGAAACACACTTGTTTATTCGATCCGTAAAGGCCCTTTGTCTACCTTTGTTACCTAATGGTAACGCTCCAATTAAGTCAATTCATCTAATAACTGGCAAAACACGATATACTCGTAGGCAGAAGTTTTCCTAGGTTTAGGTTCTTAAAATATACTAGTATTAACGGCCTCCTAGCCTAGTTGATAAGACTAATGACCCTCGGCTCGATTCGGAAAATGAATTAGATTTCTACTAGACTTCAACAAGTTACGATACGGATAATTTACAGATATTTGTAAGATAGATATGTCAAATTTGACGTTTCCGCGATTCTGGAGGTCCTCTTGAACGATTTCGACAAGTTATGACTTAGATATCCAAGTCACATCTAGTCGATATCTAATGTAAATCTAGTTGATCTCTAAATCGTCTCCAGATCTTGTGATTATGTCGAAATCCGAATAGGCCTGCCTGCCTTCGAAGTCGGAGGCTTCGGGTCTGAATCCCGGTAAGGTAAATTGCGAGTTTATCTCGAATTCCCGAGTAATGAATGTTTTTATCTATATAAAAAAAGTACCAAGAATAATGTAAGAATGTATCATTTTGTCTATTTAAGTGTACATATATGTATATCGTCGCCTAGTACAGGCTTTCTGTCTGTCTCTAGATCGATCTGTGTAATATTTTTCGTTTTTAAGCAAACTCCGTTTTCTACCTAACGTAACGAAAAAGGGTGATATTTTTCGAGTTAAACTTGTTAAATGGTTTGTTGTCAAGAAAATGCAAAATTTCAAAACTTTGTCAAGTCACGTTCATACCTCTAAGGTTTCGAAACATGCCAATGCCTTTCATGAGCGAATTTCGAGTTATTTCGTGTTTGTTAAAAAGTTGTGAACAATTTCTTTGTTAACTTTCTTCACCTTGAGTGTTTCCGAAACCTACAAAGGACTAACTGTTTTATGTTGTGATTACAAGATATTTTCATTGAGCTTTGCTTTAATTTAATTGTAGAACCTATATAAATTAGGTCGTATACATGTATCTTTTGCAATTCAGTGACATATATAGTTTATAGTAATATACCGAGATCACTAACTATGTTATGTTTCCAATTACATAAAATGGAAATATATCCGTAGGGTAAGTCGAAGCTTTTTCTTCACGAGCTATAGAAAAACAAGCTATTTTTCAAGCAAGCAACTTGACAGCTATACAAAGGGGTTGGTTTAACGTTTCATATGTGTTTGGTGATCAAAAACCGAGGGTTCAAACCTCGGTTGTACTGTATAGAGTAGAAAAAATCGTTCTTAAAAAAAAAATGCAGAAAGATGTCTAAAAATTCGGTCTGGATGCTTATAATACACGCACAAGAGGTTAAATGTGTAGTGATTTCTCGTCCGTTACTGTGGAGACATGATGTAAACCGGTATTCGAGGTAAAATAGAAACCTTTGGTGAAAGGGGAACTCTCTACTAGCATGAAGGGACTTGCCATATTATGTGTAGGATTGTAGTCGTGTTTGGGTTATACATTTACAAGCTGTTATTAATTATTGAATTAGGTAAGTACCTACTGTTTTAACCTAGTTGCTTATGAAGATTCTGAACCAGCTGCCAAAGAAAAAATTCTTCTACCATTTCCTAATCAAAACACGATAGATTTCCCGAATATGCCTTAAAGGGATCCCCACCATTTTTGTTACACCTTGTAATGTAAGTATATATGACCTTTATAATGACATGACAGTCCCTCACTTTGTTCTGTAAGTTCTGTTCAAGTCGGTGCAAAATTAGCTTAGACGGACTCGATTTTTTTTTACAATCGTCTGCTCACAAACCACATTGTGGTTTGGCAAGTATGTAATTTTGTTATATCCTATATAGGCGTAATCCCCATTGTTCTTTCTATGTCCCTATAGATATATATATGGCGTAGTCTTTCTTGAAAAAAAAAAACTTTTTTAAACATTGCCATATTAACCCCGAGTTTCCTCGCAGTGTATCGTAACCTTCACCTGATAAGTTGTTTATTGTAACCAAGTTCCTGTCGCCGCCAAATCGCGTCCGAGTTTCCCAACTTTTGAACGAGTAGGTACACCAGACTTAAGGAATTTGCAGAAAATAATATTCGAATGTCCTGTTCTCCAGTGAAATCACGATAGACTAACCATATTGTGGTTTGGCAGAAGTGTAATTTATATTGACACGCTGCCGCGCGCTGTTGCCGCAAAACTGAAACGATTTTTCTAAACAATACAGGACTGAAGCATCTTTATTTCCAAAATAATATTGTCACCCTATTCGGTCCACAATTATTGTTCCTTCGCATACGCTCGACGTATTGGAGTTAGTTTTCTTATTTAACTTTGCAACAGTTCCGTTCTAAATGCAATGTCAAAGTCTGTCGGGTCGGAAAGTTAATGGAAGATGTAAGTAGACATTTTATACCCAAACGAAGGAACTGACATGGCTATTTGTACGTTACGTACAAATCATGTAGAAATGTGACGTTCCACGACAAAAGGTACCTTATGGCGACTGGCGCTTACATCACATAGCGACGCAATAATATTGGAGCGACGTTAATAATAACGTAAGCACCAACCGCCATAAGGTACCTTTACCCGTGGGACGTCACAAATAGCAAAACATTTGACGTCCCCTCCCCCGCAAAAATCGGCAAACTGTTTCGCAAAGAAAATGACAGCGATCACATCTCCTTTCTAAATGCTCTAAGTGGAAGGTAGAGGTAAGGAATCTCGGAGTAATTAACAATGGAGCCGACATTAACAGGCGTTCCCCTCTGGAAAAGTCCGCGGCCGCCGGTCAAGGAGGTTATATAAAACTAGTTGCCACACGTCATACGCCATTTAGCAAACGTCAGTCTAAGCGGCATGATGGGAGCTGAAAATGCCGAATTGCAGCGTTTTCTCGTGCAAAATGAGATCGGAAACGTCTAGCGTACAAAAAGAACCCGTTTATTTTCATATGTAAGCACTATCACATCTAAATATTATCAAATAGTGCACAAACTTTGGAAAAAACTAAAAAACATTGTCAATCTGAAAGTGATACCACTTAATGATACTAGATCTAATTTGGGGTAATTTTAAAGATGACTTTCTAAATATTAATTAGCTATAACTTCTAATAGGAAATATTACGCGAAACTCGGCGTAGGGGGCGCTACTACCACAATCCATCACAATCTGGGGGTTTACCGCGGAACAAGAAAATTTAAATTTCGTTATCTAACCTCTCTATCACTACTGCATGATTATTCGAGCGATAAAGAGGCATATAACTAAATTTAGAATTTCACATTTCGCTTGTTAACAAACCGCTTTCATGCTTCAAAGTCATATTTTATTGTCTGTGCAAAACTTGTCAAAAAACAGTTTACTCGTAAGGCACAGTATGTATAAGTGACTCTATGGTTTACTAGAGCTACAAGCTAGCTGGCGGCAGAACATTGTTTATATAACACATTATTTTTATATACCTAACACCTTAGTTTTATATCAACCTAATCTATTCAATCAAATAAATAGTATTGATCATAAAGGCATGTGCACTATTCAGGCGAGGTTCGATAGGAGGGAAGGGGGTTTTAGAAAAAGTTGATCACGTTGGGGGAGGGGGGTATGTTAAATTACCGATAGACTACTGATTGAAAATTCATTTTTCCTTTAGTTTTTACATATATTTTTATTTCACATGTCAAATATTTTATTTATTTTAAGGTATTTACGGCTGTCACTTTCCATAAATAGGCACTTTTAATTTATTACTCTGCTATCACCGTACCAAAGTTAGAGATGGGCCACCATAAAAACCAATATCGATAAACGTTATGAATATATTATTATTTTTATTTATTTTTCAGATTTGATTTGCAAGAACAGTCACACAAAAGTATACCAATATTAGGATAACTTATTTATCTAAAAAGACTGACCCTAAGAAATGCATTAGGCACATATACACAAAACTTATTCATTTTAAGTATCAATAGAATTTCATTATAATATATACAAATAAAAGATTTTATAAAAGTTATTTTTTGTAGTTTTATAAAAGCTGTTATTTCCATAAAAAAAATGTGTAAAACTGTTCTGCCTGAGCTTAGACTGATTCAGACCATTCACCCATGTGAAAAAAATGATTCTTTTAATAGTCTTTACAAGATCGTTTGTTAGAGGTTGTCCATTAATTAGTGGAGGGGGTCTGAAATAAACAAACATTAGAAGAATTTATATTTCCATACAGTACTTGTCATATTAACCGGTTTAGAACAACAAAAACCGGTTTCTTCCTATGTCGGTGTCTTTGTTTCCGCCGCACACCTAGGGCTCGGGAACCATTTTATTTTTCAACCCGGTTTCGTTCATTCACCCGGGAACGAAAAGGATATCGTATCGTATACCAAGTGTAGGTATTTGTGTTCCTTACGGTATGCTATCCTTGTCTAACTCGCTACCTAATATTTGGCGCTAGAAGAGCGTAACTATACTTAAATGCCTTCAATTTCACCTCTAAATACGGCAACACCTCATTAACCACTCACTGGTGGCCGACAGTTTACTGGTTTTCGTATCGACCCGTGAGTGGTGGGTCGCCAGTTTACTGCTTTGTTTGATCCGACCATTAACGGGTTGACCGCCACTTAAAGGGATATCGACAATATTATCGACGGGTCCCTCGCACTACTTAGGTTTACTTAGAACTGACGTCATCTCGTTCACGGACGTGGTTGTCTGTGTTTGTTCTTGTACTAGTGTGAATATAGTTTATGCTAGTGTTTGATAATTTTATCGTGTGCGTGTGTAGCGACGCACGCATAAAATGCATTAGTGTTAACATTATTTGTGTGCGTTACCTCGTCCCCCGCGCCGACAACGACAGAATGTTTCAGATAGAAATTAGTGCTCGTCGCCGCTCCATTGTTAATTACTCCGAGTAAGGAATAAAATCTCCATGTAATTAATTAATGAAAAAGTGTCCGTCAAAAACCTTAAGAGGGAAGTATACTACGCAATCGTCCATACAAAAAGAGAAAATGTTTTTCCACTTGTAAATATTTTCCATTCTCCATGATTTTTTAGTAGGTACGGTATTGACACAATGAAAAACTAGGTTTATGGGTTTTCTTTTTTTCGCTACTCTGGAGAGATTTGGAACAATTATAATAGCTGACAGAGTGCCCAGCTTTTGCAAATATTCTCCCTTAAAGGAGTTTTCCCATAAAGTCATAAAGGATTCTCCTTACCTTTACCTTAGTGAATCTTACTATTAATCTTAATAATACTCCAATCGTAGAATCTCATAGTGCCAAATTCTTAGGTTTGATTATTGATGAACATTTAAACTGGAAAGGTCATATTGATGCAGTATGTTCTAAACTAGTGCGATTTGTTTTTGCTCTAAGAAATCTTAAAAATACAATTTCCACTCAAGCTGCGTTAGCAGCTTACCATGGATATGTGTCATCTACCCTTAATTACGGCCTGCTACTGTGGGGTAATTCTGTTGACGTCCAGAGGGCATTTATTATCCAGAAATATTGTATACGAGCATTGGGTGGCGTTAAATTTGATGACACGTGCAGACCTCTTTTCCAAAAGTTTCACATACTCCCCCTAGCCTGTATGTATATTTTAAAAGTATGTCTGTTTACAATAAACCACCCGGAGTACTTTAAAAAGCGCGAGGAAATGTTTGCAAGGCAACTCCGGGCTCAGTACCAACATCTACTATACCAGCCAGCCTATACTTCGGATATATGTAGGAGAAATGCTTTTAATATGTGTGTTGTAATATTCAATAACCTCCCCAAAGAGCTGAGAATGTTGAATGGGAAAGTATTTAAAGTAAAATTGACTGAATGGCTACATGAACATTGTTTTTATAGTGTTAAGGATTATTTGAAATTTAAAACGTAATGTATAAAATGACAATTTCCGATTTGTATTTGATATATGTAATTAACTTTTTCACTCAATCTATCATAATCATAATACTTTTATTTTTAAAATTTTAATTTCATTGACATTGTTTTATTACTATATTGTTTTAATGAATGCATGTTAATAATTAGTAAATTAGTACCTTAATGTACGATTTTGTAAATATTTTGCATGTTGATGTTGAGTCGACTGAATACTGTGTCTAACTATTTTTATTATAAGATCTGATTGTTACGTATTCAAGCAAATAAATATTTTCTATTCTATTTCTATTCTATTCTACCTCTACCCTCCATATTGCTAAGTTCAGATTTCGATAGGTAATTTACCGTTTACTCGTACTTTTGATATTAATTCTTTAGATGACTCCTAGAGGCGATGTACAATCTTCCGATATAATTCTTGCTCTTTTTAGGGTTCCGTACCCAAAAGGTAAAACGGGACCCTATTACTAAGACTTCGCTGTCCGTCCGTCCGTCCGTCCGTCCGTCTGTCACCAGGCTGTATCTCACGAACCGTGCTGCTAGACAGTTGAAATTTTCACAGATGATGTATTTCTGTTGCCGCTATAACAACAAATACTAATAAGAATAAAATAAAGATTTAAATGGGGCTCCCATACAACAAGCGTAATTTTTGACCAAAGTTAAGCAACGTCGGGCGTGGTCAGTACTTGGATGGGTGACCGTTTTTTTTTTTGCTTTTATTTTGCCGTTTTTTTTTTCATTATGGTACGGAACCCTTCGTGCGCGAGTCCGACTCGCACTTGCCCGGTTTTTTTTACTATACTTAGAAAGGGACAGTATCGTTTGGAGTCCGAGTTTGGAGTGGAGTGAAGTTAGGCACATAAGACCGTAAAGAAACGTAAAACGTGACATACGGCACGTTTATTCACTGAAAGTAAGTGAAAAATACTCTGCCAACTGATGGTAGAGGCTCTGTTTTACATTTGACTTTTGTTTCGGTCAATTACGACGGCAAACGTGAGAAACCTCTTAGCCTGCAGGTACTAATTTATCATAACACAGCTTAGTCTGAATGGACACGAAATTCCACTGACGGCCCGATTCGAACCATGCTTATAAGGAATCAAGCAAAGTGATGTTATTTGGTTGAAGAAATGTCACAATACAGCAGCAGTAACGCTTGTGCAGTCAGAATCCTAATGTAACTTTAACACATTGTAATGAACATGCTATCACAGTAGAATTAACATCTCTGCAACCATTCTCAGAAAATACGTCTGCGGTTTTGTTATGTCTCAATATAAATAACTTGTATAAAAGGTCTTCGTAATTAGATACGACCGCAAACATATTTTCTTCTTGAATCGCACTTCTTTAAATCTTTATGTTTCATATACAAACTAACTATAATTAGTATCTCGAATGATATCCAATCCAACGGAATCCTTTATAAATCCTACTATGGGTTGGATTTCGCAATATCATACATTACCAACGCAGTTTGTAACGCTGCCAATGCCCTCATTCTGGTAAGTTAATACTAGAACGAGTAGGCTTCTCGAACTATGTTAGCCAAGAATTTTCCATTGTAAATTTATAGAGATTTATGAGAAAGGGGATTTGGGATAGTTACTAAAAATCAGACAAGTAAAGAAGAGAGAACTTCTCTCTTCTTTACTTCTCTCAGAGAAGTGTGTCCCCACCGAACGGGAGGAGGAGTTGAAGCGCATTTCACATTTGTACGGTCGCAAGCCGGTCGGCTCCTCGCAAACGCGGACGGCTTCGGACGGACTTCATCGCTTCTACCATACATAATGTATACACATTGAAAATGCGCTCCGTCGTGGCCCGACTCCAGCCGGTCGGTGGGAATCGTACATAAAGTGGTTTGTTTGCAAAAATTGCAATATTAGCAAATTGACAGATCATGATCTCTCGCCGACTTATGAATCAACTTGGACGGCGATGAAAACAGCTGAGTTACGTTCAGCAATCGTCATCTACGTTGATATAATTATGACAAACGGTCAAACGTGCAATTTCAGTGTGACGAAAGACTTAACGTATTATAACACCGGTACGCTTCTGAACAATCGCGTAGGTATACAATCCACGGAATAATAGTTGGCGTTCTTTGGCATTGTCCTCATTCTAGCTAAGTAAATAGTAAATACACGAGCGTTGACAAGAGAACAATAAAACGGACGGAATGAAACAATGAAGGATAATCGCTATTTCACGCTCGTTCAAGTTTGTCGACGTGGGTGATGATAGATGGGACCAGTTACAAAACATGATACAAAACATAGTGCGAACTGCTGCGTTCATAGTACAACTGAACATGCTGCACTGGCAGAAAGTATTGCTATGGTGTGAATAAAAAATTCTGGCCGGCTATTCCGGCTAGTATCTATCCCACACATACGCGCTCAGGGTACGACGCGAGTGACGCGACTCACAATCCCACATCCTCGATCTGTATCAAGAATGTCACAAATTTTTGTTAATAAAGGCGTATTTTTTGCAGTAAATAGTTAGTTTATGGCTTATGACTAAACTAAGGGAAAACACTCGTTTTTAGGGTTCCGTACCCAAAGGGTAAAATTATTAAGACTCCGCTGTCCGTCCGTCCGTCTGTCACCAGGCTGTATCTCGTGATCTGTGATAGCTAGACAGCTGAAATTTTCACAGGTGATGTATTTCTGTTGCCGCTATAACAACAAATACTAAAAACAGAATAAAATAAAGATTTAAGTGGGGCTCCCATACAACAAACGTGATTTTTGACCGAACTTAAGCAACGTCGGGCGGGGTCAGTACTTGGATGGGTGACCGTTTTTATAGATAATGGTACGGAACCCTTCGTTTGCGAGTCCGACTCGCACTTGGCCGCTTTTTTTCAGTAAATTTTAAGGGGATGTATGTAAATACTGTAAATAGGTGGTTAGGTTAGTATAGATGACCACCAGGATGGTAAGAGTTAACTAAACCCAAATCCAAAATTCGAAACCCAACACACATTTGAAAATTTCCTGACGTCGAACTTTGGGATTCTTTTGCTTACTGCTCAAACCAGTGGTGGGCAAACTTTCTTCATGGGGGGCCAGAAACTTTAGGAAATTTAAGTGGAGGGCCAGAATTGTAGTCAAAATTTATTTTGATTTGCGATAATCGTGGGCCAATGCCATATAGCCTATATTCTAATTATTTCATACGACCGGCGGCGGGCCGGATGCATGAAATCCGTTCGCGAGCCGGAGATGGCCCGGGGGCCGTACTTTGCCCACCACTGGCTCAAACAAATGTCATTAAAGCCCTTGCTCGGTGCGGACGTAGTACGAAACCGCGTTTATTTCGCAAGTCACTACAATGACACTGACACATCAGTATGTAGACCAGTAGGGCAGTCAATAGTACTTCATAATTTATGCTCGGCTATCATGGACTGACCGTCGACTAAAACTTAGTTTCTGGAAAATGAGCTGTATCCTTGATTTGAAGTAAAAACAAAGTTGTTTTTATTTCCTGCTTTCAGGGAAAAATAAAACAATATTAAAATGGAAACACTGAAGAGGACCTTATATTAACACGTAGCATTTATTTACATTGAATTACATAAGTGAAATTTTGGCATATAAATTCGAAAATCTCATATGCCCTCAAGTAAGAATTCTTCTTTTCCTTTACACCTAATTATATGGTAGTGGTACCTGCAAATAGCGTAGGTGGTTAGGCAAATTTGAATTTTATTTGAGTCTTCTTGGAAATACCAAAAACAAATTGGCTTAAAACATATGACGAACCTACCCAGGTTCTAAGCAGTCTTCATTTACTTTTGCGCATCTGCCGATCTATCGTTAAAAACTAATTATGGCCAATTAGAGAAATTGCTAGACTTGGTAGAGTGATTAATCAATAAGCATAATTACTTAGCTTCATTTCATGAGTTAGTTTCACTTAACCGATTAGTGCTCGTGTGCCAGTATAATGTTAGGTATTCAAGCTATTTGTATTGTGACTATTTTAGGTTTTAATAAGTGTCAATGGTTTTTCGCTGTTCACTTCAACTCCCGTTTCAGAGTTATATTTAACTCTATCGCGGAAATAAACTATACCAAACCAAGAAATTCTAAACTTATTTAGTTTGATCCAATGAATTGGATGTGCACAATGTTTTTTTAAAATGGAAACAAAGTGTTTTTTAGACAAGAAACGCGAACGCATAAAAATATACTATCCTTGCAAGTTTATGATCCACAAATGCGTTTTATTGTCATACTTACACTTAGATAAAACTTTTGCAGTTATCACTCTGCTTCCCTTTCCCCTGCCCAACTTCAAACTTTTGCGTTAGCTTCTATTGGTTAGTCGAGGTTTCCATAAACCCTTATACTCGCCAAGTCCTCTCGCAATCCTGACAAATGACCGAAAATCCTGATATGTCCAGGGAAATCTCGCAGTCGATTTTCGCACAGTTATTATCTTGCCATGGCTCACGCGCGACATAACGAGGTACGAGTGTGATTGCTTATTTTATTGCTCTGTTCTTATCGTTCCAGCTATTTGCGTAGATGAAGCGAGTGAGCAATCGAGGTTTATTGCGATGCTTGTAGGTATGGATGGAGATTGGCGAGCTGACATACTTTATTATGTTATGGCTATGAATGATTCCTTGATGTCCTTATTGCATTTGTCCTTTGGATTAGTTCACACAAATGTACACAAACGGCCCGATTTGAACTTTAAGATACGTCAATTAATAGATCTAGAAACGATATAGATTAGATATGTCAGTGTCAAATGTGACGTTTCTTCAAACAAAATTGGGCAGAAAGGAAATACTACAACCTCAAAATGGGTTGAAACACGACAACATATAAAGAACTCTCATCATTGATCTTGTTAAGCATAAGGATTGCTGGAAAATTTAACGGCCTACGGTTCGCAAAACTAACTAACGCTAGCCCAGAGCAAATCAGGGCCGTCTCACACCAGCCGAATTTTTTCGCAGTTATAACCAGGTTTCCTAACGAGTCACGATGTTTTCCTCCACCGAAGAACAAATGACGAGTCATTTCGTACTTACATTTATCTCTCATTTCATTCCTAGCCAGGATAAAGAGTATAGTTTACTTATGTCAATCCTGGTCATGAATTATCTTCCTAAGACCTAACCTACTTAAGGAGAGATGTTGGACGATCTAAACGCATTTCTCAACTGGTCAAAATTTGTGTACCTAAATCGTCAGGGTTGAAAGTGTAGGGGAAGACCTTGGCCCAGCAGTGGAACACTGTAAATAAGCTATAAAAAATCTATCTTTATTACAACGTTCATCAAAATCTGTACCTAACATCTAAACATGACACCTGTGATCCTTTCTCTTCCGTAACAGATTTAGATAATAAAATCCAGTTTCCCCGTACAAAGGACCTTCACAACCCAAATGCAAACCCATTAGCGTCATATTACATTACATGACACATGCTTTCATCTCCTGTAACTCCACTTATCTTAAATAATGCAGCTTAGCCCCGCTTTTATTCTCGATAATCTTGTTTGCATGAATTACAATCAAGGTAAATATGGTTTATTCAGTTTATTGCTGTTGCACTATCACGGCCTTGCAAGTACATTAAGAGAAACATAAGGATGTCTGTGTCTACATTTAAACACTTGCAGACAATGTACTGGACAAACACATGTCTTTATGGCTAAGGTCTTTATAACGATTAAGGTGACATTCCGATTATTTAAAGTTTTCTTTTATTGAAGTGAGCCATTTTCATTTAAGTGTATTTTGGAGAACTATTTTTATCTAGACGTTGTCAACAGTAATTGGCAATAAGTGTGACGTTCGGCTGTCAACTGCAGTCGCATTACTGTTGCGATATTACTGCGGCGAGGTCCTATTTTTACATTGCATCATTTGCAACTGAGCCGAACTCGATACCAACATCAACTATACCAAGCGCAAATTCAACACCCACAAAACGTTGTCCGATTCCCATTCTGTACCTCTTCTTCTTTATATTTAAGAGCTGTGCTCATGTCGGTGGAGCAATCTCTAACTCGTCTGGTCCTCCGCCAACTCCTTAACCTTCTGGTATGACACGACCTGAAATTGTATTTTAGTTGGTTGAAATAATTTATTCGAGGTCTTCCTCTTCTTCTCTTTCCCCGTTTTTCCTTCTATGATGTTTTTAAGGAACAGGTAGTGCCGTAGCAGATGCCCAATTAGTAATCTTCTTCTATTTTCTATTGTCTTTATTATATTTCTTTTCTTTTTTTTCCTTTCTTTATTTTCTGTTTAATCCTATCTAGAACCCTAACATTTGGTATATTGTACGTAAATCACGTTATTGTTTCGGAAAGATATTCAACTGATGGTGGGATTATCGCATGTGTGTGACTCATTGGTGACGTATGCCGGTCTATTGTTTCCATTGACCCCGAACTAACATGCTGTGTCTATGCTACCAATTCGCTCAACTTTATAAGTTACGATTGTGTTCATTCCTAATATAAGTTGAACTCTATATGGGGCAAAAATTTGTTACGCATCGAATGGGAAATTTCTAGATATGCGGTCGTCCAGTTTCTACTTAATTTGATTCCTTGGTGATGGTGACCAAATTTTTTTAATCATCTGCCTTAAAAAATAAATTAAGTTTATAATCGATATGACCTACTTATCGTAGAACACAATTATTAGTTTGACAATCCTTATTGTAACGGATAGCAGCACTAATAGGTGAAAATTTGATGAATAGGATTATTGAAATCAATAACGGATATTGAACTGACTTGTTTGTACAGTTGACATAGCAGACTAATAATTGGTGCATGAACGATCAAACAATATCGAATTATGGGTCACATTGAACACATACTAGAATAATGAATGAAATATGTCACTGTAGGTCATTAGGAATTTTGTTTAACTACCTGTAGTTAAATACGAGTATAATGCCATTCATTTGAATGATCGTAGTTAAAATAAAGTGTTAATTTATTTTGAATTACACGTGGAAGAAGATATCGTGAGAAGTGGGGATAAAAGTGCTAAAGCTCAGCAGATTCTAAGCTTTACAAGATCGAAGCTTCGCGATAAGGATCACATAAAACATAAGACATTATTATCATATTATATCATCAAATAGGGAATATTACGCGAAACTCTGAGTAGGGGGCGCCACTACCACTATCCATCACAATCTGGGGGTCTACCGCAAAACAAGAAAATCGAAATTTCGTTATCTAACCTCTCTATCACTCTTGCATATTCGAGTGATAAAGAGGCAGATAACTCAATTTCGATTTTCGCGTTTCCCGGTAGGCCCTTGTTAACAAACCGCCTTGATGCATCAATGTCATATTTTATTGTCTGTGAAAACTTCTCAAAAAACAGTTTAAGGCACAGTATGTATAAGTTACTCTATGGTTTACTAGCTAGCTTAGTGCTGCACTCTGGCGGCAGAACATTGCAGTAATACCTACTATTATGAACACCGACAAAAGATAAATACACGTTTTGTGAAAATAAACATTGTCGCCTACTGTATTTACTTTTATATCTTAGTTTAAAGCCGTAGGCTTAGGTATAACAATCTGTTTATAAACACTTTGAGGTCGATGCCCTGAAGCATTTCATAAATTATGTAAGCATCTATTTAAAGTATCTTTTAATAAAAGTTGAAACAGTAAAACTAGGAAAACGGCTTAGGCAAAGCGGAAACTTTGCGCACTTTAGGGTACTGTTGACGAGGTTGACATACATACTTTAGTTAGACAGTTCTTGACGATGATATGAGGCGTTCTACTGCAAATACATACCTGTAACAAAAAATAACATATTAATATTTTGCGAATGACATAAACTGGTAATGCGTTTTATGTATTAAATTGTAAAACCTATTTAAAACTCTTTTTTAATATTTTTAGACGACAAGACCGACAACTATTATTACAATAAAAATATCAATTTTACATCGCACTTTACTATTGAATAGACATAGGTACTTGATTTGTTGGTTCATACTTAAGAATTCATAGAGAAATCTTGTTAGAGATGTACTGACAAAGGGCTAGGGGCTCAATATTCATATTCAATTGTATGACCCCACTTCAAGAACGAATCATCAGTTAAATTGATATTGCACGTTCTTAGGATCAGAAAAGGAAACTCATTATGTTTACTTGTAAGTAATTAGCACCAATTAGTGTTACACATGGATATCTCAACAAACAAATAAAGCAGCAGTAATGATAACTAAGCCGCGTATAAGTTAGCTGTAATGACACTAATGACTCGTTAACAATGATTATAAAACTCTGGGTCACCTTTGCGGACACTATAGCGAATATCTATAGCTTCCTTTTTAAGTACCATGGTTTCATGACTCATGACAGTCATGACCATGATATTTCTCTACGTTTTTGTCATGACTTTATGCAGACACTAATTCGACATTCTACCGAATGAATTTTCCTTTTTGGCAGAAAGTTCAAAATTTATCGACAGATTTTTGTGATTTGGATCCTTTTACTTAAATTTTATCCTTTATAGGACGTGCTGGACGTGTCTTATTTTTTACGATGCATGATGTAGATTTCTACGACCTAACTATTAGTCTTGCCGAGATATGATGTCGTATAGTGTATTTGTGTTTTGGTTTTATCATAATATTACGTTTATTTGTCCGTATACTTAAGAAATCAGCCGCATTTCCTTGTTGGTCAAGGATAAACACCCATTGCAAAACAAACATGGACAGTTGCAGCTGCAAAACATTATTACTAGACGACAATTCGAACTTACATTCTCATACTTATATCATGTAATTTTGTTATCATTGGCCCGTGAGTCTCTCTAATCAACTTTACCAAAAAATTAAAACAAAATTTTAGGTTGGAATGGGTCACATACAGTCAGCAGCAGAAGTTGCTAAACGGGAGAGGTGTTCAAAATTACCTTGACACGCTCTTATTTTCTTAACAATAAAGTCGCGTTAAGATCATTTTGATCACCTAACCCGCTTAGCAACTTCTGCTGCTGAATGTACAGTGTTGATCGATTAGTTACTATATTCGCTTCATTACTGAGGCTATGGAGTAGGCTTTATGGATATTTAATAACAACTAACTTAAAGATTAATAGGCTCATAGCATTTCCACCAATCCAGACCGAAATACGGAACCAAGTATCTGTTATTGTAACATATATTTTTGTTCTAGTACCTAAGACATTATACGACACACAATACGATTGAATAAGATTCTCTTTTCATCTCCTTTCTATACTGATATCGTTTCCATGATATGGTGAGGGGTACATCCGCTCGGTGTACCCCATACATCTCTACCTACCTACCTACCAACTACCTTGAGGGGATAGGGAATGTTTCCCAAATGTCCTTCAACTAATTACCAACTAAATGGTACATATTTCTGGGTCCACGTACCAGTCCGAGACATTATTGCCTTAAAAAAAACAAGAAACAGAAATATTAAAAAGAATGTAGGTATCATGAACAAAATATCAATAGCGCGTTTTAGTAGGAACAGCGTCATCTATTAGACAAACTTGACTTTGAAACTCATTTCGCTAAACATAACGTTTTAACAAGCACAGCACTCCACGTGCAAACGCATCAATATGCCGCAGGCGTTATCGGAAACAGTCATTAAGGAAACAGTCACTCGTGGAGGGAATCCAAATGACATACTCTCGATTGGGTAATCTGAAGTAGGTTCTGTGGCATATCGATCACATATTGGAAAGCAGTGCGGTGCTAGGGATTTCTGATCATGTTTGTAATTAAGTAAAGTTTATCTCAGTGTACAAAAGAAAAACATACAATTTAAACATTTGCAAGAGCACCATTTACATCATTAATAACATTTATTACATCTTAATCTTAACTATCACACTATGTCTAAAGGTAAAACTAATAATACATTTTTGAATGTTGCGCCAAGAATACTTCCTTGCGGTAAACCGGGATAAAATTCTGAATGTACCACTATTTGCTTCTATATTTTATTGGTGTCAATGTGGATTAGTTCAGGGTACTACTTATTACCTTTTAGACACTTAATCAATTAAGCGCATTTCTTCAGCTCAGCCGTATTGTCTGTTAGCGTATTCTACAGTTACTGACAAAATATGGTTGTCTATAAAGTCGGTTTACGGACGATAATTTTGCGTGATAACGTCATAAGAAAACGTGGCCGTAACGTTACCATGGAGATCTGTCCACAATGTGACACTTTTTCGTGCATGCTACCGGTGTTCATCGATTTATAAGACGTTATCACGTCAAAATTAGATTTCCAGTATAGTCTGCGTACATGTTATGTGTACGCCAGTAATGTAGCAGCAAGTAGGTTGGCGGATAACGGCTAAGGGCAAATGTCGACGCTTCTCATATAAAACCTATTTAGTTATTAAGGGTAAACGGTGCTTGCGGCGATCTCTAACGACGGTTTAAATCACCCGGTTTTTAGGACAGGTTAATTGCTTTCTTGCTCATAACTTCAAGATAGTCATAGATATATCAGTAAAAAATATGGGAGTACTTTACGAAAACAAACCATGCGGTAAACTCATGGATGCTCTTGTTTGTGATAATTCAGAACCTTTTATACTGAACACAAAGCATATCAATTCAATTAATACAATTATGTACACGTAAATCTATAAAAAATATTTACTTGTGGTATTTTCCCACACGCTATTCCTAATGCGCAACTGCCTTTAACAACCAGCAGAACACAACGCCACAGACCTGAGGTAAAACGCACGGTGTCCAGAAATAGGATATCCACGCAAATCGGCAGGGCTTCCCGGCCGTGAGGGAAGCCCCACGACGAATTAATGCGGCGGCTTAGACGATGGAATCAAGAGCGCCCTTGATGGCGGACAATCTGCATCAACGTTTACTGTTAGATTCTTCATCTTTTCCTGATACCTTCTGAATCGCAACTACATATTTGAAAGAATTGACTTGCAAGCTAGATAAATTTGGCAAATGCAAATTTGGCGAATTGCTGATATTTACTATACCAAACCAATCCCCGTCTGCAACTTTAGTAAATTCAGCTTTTGAACTTGAACTGCATAGTGCGGTTAATTCATTAGCTAGCGTAATATGAGTACCATCAGTCGACAGATAGACAAACAGACAGAGTCGAATTTTGTTTCGTATTTCTGTCCCTAAAAGACTTTCGTTTAGCTTTTAGACATCAGTTGTTACTAATTTACAAATTTTGACTACCTATTTCGCCACCCTCATGATTTGTTCTACAGACAGACTAAGTTGATTTGGAACTATATACAACCAGCTCGTGAAATAAATAATATCTTCCTATCTGGCAGTGCTAGATATAAAATAGCTTCGGAAGCTTTGTTATAATCCTAGACAGTTGTCCAGTTTTTATGTTTTACAGATGAATTTCTTACGCCGTTTTTTCCACTTAAACCACCTGTTTAATAATTCTGTTCTACTTCATATGTCACAGGAATTGTTTCAATCCTCTTGACCTCATTATCCGATCGATAAGTAATATCATATTCGGAAATTACACAAACAGTCCTACTACATACATACATAAGAACATATAATCACGCCTACTATTATGTTACAATTATAACTTCCAACGTTATATTACATGGTATTATCGAAAATCGTGCTCTTCATTGCTATTTACATTACAGAACAATACCCACTCCAATTTGTCTCCATGGCAAAGAACATTGACTTTGATATTGTCCTTGTCGATTATTCATAATTTTGATTTATCGTTATCAATAAATAAGACCTTGAACCTGTAAATACATAACACTGAATGTTTTTTTTTTAAATCAGCTAATTAAGAGTTTATGTTTATTATGTTTCGTATCGTATTGTTTTTATGGTGATGTGGATTGATATATAATCTGCGCATACGCGAAAATAGTACATTATTGTCGAGGCTCGGAAGTAGCTACTTGCAGGCTGAGGATTCGTTTTAAACGGACGACCTTGGGAGTCCGTTTAATTGAATCCGAAGCCAGCAAGTAGCCTTCCAGCCGAGTCATATATAGTGCTTTTCTCAAAAATGGTGCAAGAAATATAAATATCATAGAAATATTTTACAAAAGCAACTTTCTTACGTATATATTTTCACAGAAAAAAGTAGAAACAATTGAAAAAATTAGCTTTGTCGCCTTTTTATTTTTTTAATAAAAAAATAGAAGTGTATTTTTCTGCCGAAAATACGCCAACCTATTTGAGACAGCTAAATAGTCGCGGTACTAATCATCTGTTTGGCTGTTTAATGGGCCTGTGCCTTCATTTGATATGGCCATTTCAACTTTTAAAAAGTTTGGAACTCGACAAATAATGGAATTTGTATGCAACATTGCAGTCCCAAAATCGAGACTGCAATGTTTTTAACTTTTTAATTTTTGACTGACCATAAACTACGCGCTTCGCAACCTATTTTTTAAACGGCAAAGTCGACTTTGCCGTCCATTTTTGAGAAAAAAAATTTACCCTCCCATAGAAAATGGACCAGCCAAAATGTATGAAACAGCCAAATTTTTTTTCGCGATTTCGGGGTTGGTCCCATAGTAAAAGTTGCTCAGTATAATCCCAAAACCTCCCTGGCAACGGGAATGCAGTTATTTTTTAGCCACCCTATATAGAAGAATGAGGCAGATTACGAAAATTTGATGTAATGATCGGCCGGCGGTAGCGTTTTATGTCATTTTGACGTCCAACGTAATGACTAATATGGTTTATGTTGTTATAAAATAAAACCAAATGTTGTTATGGATTCACTTGATGGATAAAATAATGATGGGATCGCCAATGAGACAAATGCAAGAAAGAGTTGACGTAGACACATTCGTTCGATAGATAATTTATAAGTGGCCTGTACTTCATAATCATAATAGAAATGTTAAAACCTCGATAATAAAACTCGATAATAAAATTAATAGGTATATAAATTCTGTACAAAATAAAATAAAATCATATCCATGTAATACTTTCGTCGGAAAAATGCTACCGGTGTCCGATCATTATATGATTACCGACTGGAGCGGTAATTTGAAAATTTCAACATGGCTCATGGTAAGTCCTTGTATATTGGGGGCAGTGTATAAAAAATAGTAGTTTGTCATAAAGTACAAACTACTATTTTTTATTTGCCTCTATGCTTTCTGGAACACGAAAAAACTATTTGAGACCATAAACAGCGTCATCTCTCCTAGTTATCCAAAGGTTATCTCTATTGCCATTAAATTAGCAATGACCTTAATGCAAGACCTATTCATTAGTTCCACGTTAACGCGTCTAGCCCTTATCGAGTAGCTTTAGAGGCGGAATTTGCTTGACAGGTTCATACTAGCGGTGTTATTCCGGTCGTCTACTGAGCCCAAGCCATCAGTCCAACGCTCAATTACCAATTTAAGGTTTTTTTTTACATTTATATGAACCTAGAATGTCCTACTGGCAAAGAGCTCCCTCCTCTTTTTCCATATGTGCCGGTTTTGATATATCTCCCACCATACCTGATCAAAGGTGTCGAAGTTGATCGCGACGCCGGATTCGATTTTGTGAGACCCAATCGCTTATTTTGTCCTGCCCTATTCAGCTTGATGGCTAAGCATAAGCATAAGCGCTCTTTATGTACCAGTTTGCTGTAACAATATCAGAGCTGCAGCTCACGGGCCACCGTTGCATTGAATCTGTCCCTACCTGCTACATCTGATCACAGTGACACTGGTATAGGTATCTGAACGTTATAGTAGCCGCCACCTAACCTGAGGACCGGGTTTATATCATATCTCTATCATTCGTGTTACGACCACGCAAGCGTGAATGTGACCGACCAATGTGACCGACATAGCTTTGAAAGTTAGTACGTTGAAGTGGCAATGGGCTGGCCACATATGTCGCTGAACCGACAATCGCTGGAGTAAGCGCGTTCTGGAGTGGAGACTGCGTCTGGGCAAACGTAGCGTGGGACGCCCTCTGGCCAGATGGCGGGATGACTTGCACAGGAGGGCCGGCAGCGACTGGATGCATAAAGCGGCAGACCGGGCCACGTGGCGTACCTTGGGAGAGGCCGACGTCCAGCTGTGGACTGAAACGGGCTGATGATGATGAAGCGTGAATGAGAAGTTTTACTACCCTGTTCGCTGTTCGTCAATTTAGTTTGCGTATAGACTTGTCTGGACTCTGGAGCAGGAATATACCAGTGGCGGTAACGGTAAGCCATGTACCTGACGAGCTACCGGCCAATATCCGCTGAACTGAATATTTTTACTTGTTTCTTAAGATCACAGTGACACTGGGAATACCTGAACGTTGGACTCGTAGCACCGGAATACAGCTCGCTGTAACGGTATCACAAAGCGGTGCAATTCACGGGCCACTGGCCACGATCCGCTGCACTGAATCTGTTTCTACTTGTTACTTGATACCGTGGACTAATTTATGGAACTGGTCACGTGGAAATTACAGTGTTGGGTTTAACGTGGCGTTGGCAAATCTGTTTTAAATTTCGTCTTGAAATAGGTAAATGAGGTACGGCGGAATTTCATCTCGCTCAAATTACCTTGCTCCCTACACTTAAATGCCCGTATTTTAATAATACACCCCAACAAAATTAGCCACTCCTTACTTTGCTCGAGCATCGTGTTCCTGCTGATGAAAGGATTTGGAAACGTTATAAAGGTCACATAACATTTGTCTCCATTTTGTAAATACAATGCGCATGGGAGACGATACAACTAGGTATTTTGCTATTGTCACCATTATATGACCTATTCAAAGATATAATGGCTATAAAGTATAATTATAAAAGGAAAAGATTGAAGTTTTTGTTTAAAAGTGTACCTAACTATTTTCTATTGGCTAGCTGTGTTGCCTGTGAATGACCCTCAGTACCATTGAATTTTGACTTTTTTTTCACGTAAATTAAAATTACATGTGCCTTAGAAGGTATACGTTTGTGGGCAGTAAGAGTGTAGGATTGGGTTGTGCTAAACTTGCACGACCGTTAGGTCAATCGATCACCCAAATGCATTAGCATGTCCTGTCCTGTCCTGTCATCCGATAACTTGGACAGCGACGTCCCGGATTTAGCCCGACAGGACCGGAGCTGGAGTGGCATTTCAGTAATGCTGGCGCTGATATAGACGGCTTAGGACGTATTGGTGTAAATGAGCCATGCTTCATTAGTCCCTCCACTGCGGGGTTGCGAATTGCATCGCAGCCATAATTGTGTGTTTTTAGTTTTAAGATATATATTATATATGTACTTATGCTAGTTTTAAGGTATATATCTATGGGCCAATAGTTGCCTGAAAATAAATATTTTCATTTCATTTCATTAGTTTAATACGCCTTCTTGACGTATTGGTTTAAGGTACACCCGAATATGTTTTGAATACGAAAAGAACAAAAATGTCTCAAATTGTAAATAACCTGTCGCAACTAAGTACTTAATATTAATGCCGTTTTAATGGTTTTAGATATTTACGGTGATACCCATTTAAGTCGCTTTGTTGAGAAGAATCAACAATTTCCAGGCTATACGCTAGGCTAGAAGCTTTAACTTAACTCTCTCTAGTCAGTACGTAAATCCTAAGCTACATTTAAGCTCACGGGAGCGTGTCCTATCTCGGCCGTGTGGAATGGCGATGGTGTCTGAAAGCTATACGTTTATCTTAATAAACTGCACTTTACGACGTTCCAGAACAACGTACGGTAATTTAAACGGAACCTGTGTTCTATCTATGTTTGAACCCGGCAGGCAACAGACCTAAAATGCATGGCATTGCTCTATCTGTATGTGTATGTCTATTACATATTCATTCCAGCAGATGGCTGCCTTCTGCTCTTTGCAACTTTTTAGCAAAGCTCTGGTAATAAATAAATATTATGGGACAGAACACAACGCTGCAGCGCAATTCGTTGCAAGGTTCTAGTGCATTATTTTATTACATACACTTTTGGATTGCAGCGTAAGTTTAAAATAGGACAACGTATGTGTAACTCCAAAAACTGACGTAAGGCATTATTTAAATTGAAAAGCCCGCAAATGCAGGCAACGTCACCAGCGAATTGCAAATGGCGTCCACTAATGGACATACATATTTACAGCGTAATTGCACAGTGTAGGGGCAGGACAGTAACCTATCTCTGAACATTCAGGAATTCATATTCGACGTATAAATAAATCTCATAGACAATAACTTTTTATCTCTACTATTTAATGTACCTTGGTTATACCTTTGTAGCGCGTATTATCAATATTATCATTCACCTTTTTGCACGCAACCCGCCTATTTAGAGGCCCGGATTTTTCACCGGACAATTGTCCGTGTTCGGCGACATTGTCTTGTTTTTCTTGGATGTAGCTGTCGGTAGCCACGTAGCCACAAGTCCCGTAATACGGCCCGTTGTCCGGCGAAAACACCGGACGTTTACAAGCGGCCAACGGAATTCGATTTGTGTGCCGCTGCGTAACTTTTTCACAGCGACGATAATACGAGAGCCTTAGCGGCTTTCCATTGATTGTCACTGTGACAAGGTATTACGAAGTGTCACATACTCGTAAATTCCTTGAGTACAGTCGACATCACACACATTTTTACAAGCCGACGTCTCAGAAATACATTTATACGATCTTATTGTCAGTGTTGTAGAGGAGTGTAAATATATTTCTGGACAAAGGCTTGTAAAGATGTTTGTGAAAATCGAGTGTACACCGTTGTTTGGTTTGAAGATAGACTACTCTGTCTTGCTCTGGTAATAGGGCTGCCAATTAATGCTGCACACGTCTGTGATTGGCCGCTAGGGCTGCTGGCGAATTTCCATTGCATATTATATTATAATTTATAATGGTAATTTGATTGCGGGCGTTTCCGGCAAATTTAACTTGATTTTGCGGCGACGGTATTTATAATGTGTGGTAATTAATATTAAAACGGTATTATAACGGAAACTGATTTTAGTTAACTGTATAATTAATTAGGTAGGTAATAAAATGAGGTACATACCTAATGATAAGTGGCACTTTTAACAGCACTTTATAGAACTGCACTAATTGATTTATATTATTAGCACGGTGATATCGTTAGATAACATGAGAACATCCGGAAATACGAAAGCATATTACATATTTGTGCACGCTGAATCGGACACCTTCGCTAACGCTCGCGGTCAATAAATGCGAAAGAAAGTGTCTGTCTGTTACCTCTTCACGCTGAACCGATTTAGAGGTACGGAGGTAGTTTGAGGCCCGGGGTAGGACAGAATAGCTTTTATCAATCATTATCAATTCATCATCATTCCACGCAGACGAAGTCGCAGGCAGAAGCTAGTTTATAATAAAGTTGTGGACAGATTGACTTCGTGTTCTGCTAACCGCGTACTTACATTTCTCCTCAAATTGCCTTATAATGCAACCTAATACAGTCCGCAGCAGAAGTTGCTAAGCAGGCGAGGTGTTCAAATTTACCTTGACACGCTCTTATTCTCTTAACAATAAAGTCGCGCCAATATAATTTTGAACACCTGGCCCGATCAGCAACTTCTGCTGCTGACTGTACACTGCACACTCCAGTTTTAAATGCGCCATCTGTATTCACAGACGTCACTTTATAAAGCCCGTTAATCTCCGAGACCGGGTCAGGCATTCAGCTCGGGATGTCTTTAGGAATAAAACATGCTCTATGGTTCGGTTATTAACCTCTAGTCTAGTCACTAATCACTAGACTAGAGGTTAACAACCGAACCATAGATTAAGTATAGGGGGCATAAAGATAGTTTGTTATAAACAATGATTATGATGAATGGTCAGAGGGCTACTACGAATACGAAAAACGAAATTTGAAAATTGTCTATGTCTCTTCGTTAGATAGATCGATTAATACCTACCTATAATAAGTAGATAGACTTTCAAAAGAGTCAGTGGGAGGAACTGACCCAATTCGTGTAGCACATAAGGGGTCGTCCAGAAATCATGTGATCGTTTAGAGGGGGGGTGGGGGTAAGAAAAATATCACGAACGATCACGATGGGGGAGGGGGGTCAGAGATTTTTATTCAAAGCGGGAAAGACAAAAAGAACATTATTACTCAAAACTTTAATTAGAATAAATAATCCGCTCTATTTTATATGCGTATTTACCCAATAAAATCGTTTGTGTTAAAATCACCAAGGGGGAGGGGGAGGGGGGTTAAAAATAGGCCAAATATGATCACATGATTTCTGGAAGACCCCTAATGTAGGTATTAAGTAGGTATATACTCAAGAATGGATACAATTTTGAAGGCGAAAGCGGTAAATATAATTTCCGCCTGTCAGAAAGACATGTATCGATCGCCAAATTTCCCTGACTGCGCGCTTTTTCACCATAACCATAAAAATAAGAAAGATATTGTGAAGTTTAGGTACCTCACCTCAACCTACCATTGACACAAATATTCGTAGGAAAGCCGGAGCCAATTTAGTTTTGCAAGCCGGTGGAAATCAAACTTTATGGATGCTCCGTCACTGCTATGTAGTAGTACTATGTACAGAGCGATACTAAAAAAGTGTTGCCTGCGTCATATCTATATAGTTACCTAGTCATACTTTTCAGAATCTCAAGTACCTACTGTAGCTAGCCAGTGATTTCCCATGTTTTTCCGTTTGACAATACCAACGATTGCGTCAGCATGGTACCTAATATAACATAATGCGACTTGTGGTAGCTCTTATACGCACGAAGTACGAGTAATCACACCGATTTTGTCCTTTACGTTCATCATTACGAAATCGACTGCCTTACGTCATCGTGTAACAGTCTGCCGTTGTGAGGTCTCAAAGGTCTTTAAAGATTATAAAAATAGACACTGTGAGGTGAAGTTTGGCGTCGATATAATAAATTCATCACTACGTGTCGGGCCACGCATGATAGGGGTAATATAACACTTTAAACTCTCGCGTTTTGTACACATATTTAATTACACAAACGGGTCTACCGCGATATAATTTCATTGTTTTTACCTTTAATTCCGACGTTTCAGCGCAGTTGCACTGCACCAGTTCAACAATGAAATTATATCGCGGTAGACCCGTTTGTGTAATTAAATATGTGATAGGGGTAATGTCCGGAAATAGGTTTTTGTATACTTAATTTAATCGAATTTAAACTGTCGTGAGTCATACTAACATGTAAGCTAATTTTACGGTCTACTCCCGTATTTTAAGTCACTCGCGCGATTGCCTCATTTCGCCGTTAAACGTAAGTTTGGCGAACCTAATATAAGTTTTAAACATACTAGTTGAGTGTGCTAAGAGCATAAAAAGGTCAACCACGGCGTTGCATGAACAAGAGATTTCCTTTGGCAGGATTGGTCCTTATAGGACCCAAGGATGGATTTAAGAAGTGGAGCCACCCAGATTTTTGATGCAGGTGGGGGGTGGGGGGGTTTTTAAGCGTCTGCGACGTCTGAGGTTAATAATTCTTTAAGTTAAGGTTCTAATTCAAGTTTAGTATCATTTTCAACTAAATCAAAGATGTACACATAGATTTCATCCAAATCGGTTCAGCGTTTATCGATTTCCCATACAATCCTACACCTCTTACCTTTCATTTTTAAGGGATGTTTTTTTGGAATAAAAACTATTCTAATATGTTCTTCCCCGGGACTCAAACTATCTCTATACCAAATTTTATCTAAATCGGTTCAGCGGTTGTTGAATCCCCATACAAATTTCCACCTCCCTTTTTACACCCTTTAGGGATTATTTTTGACATTAAAAGTATCCTATGTTCTTCCCTGGGACTCCAACCATCTCTATACCAAATTTCAACTAAATTGGTTCGGCAGTTTAAGCGTGAAGAGGAATAAAAAAAAAGTATTTTTTTTCATATTTTAGTGCCGGAATGATATCATAAATGAATTCGGCATCCCCGATTTATACGAAAACGATACCAAACTTGGCCTAGTAACTAAAATGATATAGATATCAAGATAAAGTTGAGAGTCCCCCCCCCCCTAAAAATTTACATCAAAAATCTCGGTGGCTCCACTTCTTAAATCCATCCTTGGGTCTTAAGGACCAATCCTGCCAAAGGAAATCTTTTGTTCATGCAACGCCGTTGTTTAGGGCTTCCACCCTCGACTATACCATACGTTTCTGAGAAAAAAAACATGTTTCGGAAAGTCTATGTCTCCATTTTCGAGCACTAACAGTAAGCTAAACCGTGGCTAAACCATAAAATTAGCTTATACTTAATTTAATCATAATGTTTTATGTAATAATTGTATTTATATTATTTTATATGAGTATTCTATACATACCAGGTATAGGTATTATTTTCATGTGAATATTAGTGATGTACCGACTATTGATTTGGCCGACTGGCCGACTAGCCGACTAATCGGCGCTCGAATGGCCGATTAATCGCCCGACTAGTCGGCTAGTCGGCCAGATCATTAGTTTCGTATAAGTTCAGGTGAAAAACAATAGTTTTGCTCCTTTGGTTGCGCTATTCATCATAATTATTAACTTGGCTAAAAGGTGTTCTCTACAGGTTCAAAGACCTATCACAAGCATCCTCGTTCAATTTCTGTCTTTAGTTCTTTTATTTTACGATCCTGAGCAGACCGTCAGTACAGCTTGTAGGAGGTATTTCCAAGGCTCTATTTCCCGTACGTAGTCGCCAGTTAAGAACCTATCCCCTGTGGTCAGCATCTTTACGAGCAACGTGCCCTGTCTAAGTCTCTAATTTTGCTATAACATTAATAGTTCCTCATGGCTCCACCATTAAAAAAAAACAAAAAATGAATAATAATTAAAATAATAATTAAGGCGGTAATTTTGGACACGGTGCGTATAGTACGTCGATTCCTCACTCTGCGGCCCTGACCACCGGCAGCTTGGGCCCTGCCCCGCTGCCGGCGGCACCCTAGGTTAGGTTTTTTATAATGTGTTTATATGTATTTTTTATTGTTTTTATGTGCTTTTGTATTTTCCTTATATATTCATGTTATAAACAACCTAACTTAAGAAGAAAGATAAATAGAGAGAATTAAAATAAAAAAAATAACTATCGAACTTGCACATGAAATTACACGAGAATCAGTTGAGATCGATCTGAAGAGGAAAACACCAGCCCACCAACATACGATAACGATCAAACGGTCAATTATTTATATGAACAAAAGTTTTCGTATGCATCCTGAATAGGTATTTTAGTAAAATAAACTTAAAACATATGGTATTCTTTCACTAATAAAGTGCCGACTACAAATGTGGCCGGATAGTCGGCTTTCCCGACTAGTCGGTACATCCCTAGTTAATATACATGTCGGCGGCCGATCGTAAGATCAGGCATATCGTGAAATTCCTAGGCATATCGTGAAACGTGAAAATCTTTGACTCCTTCCCTGAGTCGACGGAGCCTGCTATTTCTGGGCAGTTTGCCCTTCGGGCATCTGAAGCAACCTAACGAACCTATCCTACCTATCTATTGAGTTAATGTGACTATCGTCAAAACATTACACAGGAACATTACGATCTGCCTGATCTTACGATCGGCCGCCGACATACATATTAATATTCTACTACATATTAATCTCTGTGTGATTATACAATTCTATCAACTGTTTCATTACGAATTATGTCATTAAATAGGTACATACTCATTTTATACTATTATGTCATTATGAAGATTGTATCTTTTTATTTTTGTTACAAGGAATCTAGACCCATCCATTACAGAGCTTGTTTGAGTTTGTTATAATATGTATCTTTAAGTAAATAATACTTAATAGACTGCGTATTTGAGCTTGTAGTCATAACATAAGTTGTTTTTACCTTGTTTATTAAACCTAAAAAAAGTTTAGGTGCGCCATACCGATTGTGAATCAGGACAGATAACCTCTAGACCGAAGTAGTAATAATATCTTATCGACATGTCTGTTTAACAACTTTATTCGTATGTATTTTGTATTATAGGAGCTTGTCATAAGTAGGTAGGTACTAGGGAATTTTCAAAACTTTTATTTGATACAGATTTCTAGAAGAACATTTAGGTACCTTAATTTCATGAGATTTTTCAAGTATGTAAGCATTTTACAAATATTACAATGCGCTCATGAAAGTCAAATAAATCTACGCCGGCTCTAACCCTAAACCACTGCTTGCGAAGATTTGAATCCCCTCTAAATTGGAGGACGGTATCCCAATATGGGACCGACAAGAAATTCGGCAGGACATATTTTTTCAAATTCTAAACATTACATCATATAAGTACTTAACAAGCTATAATTAAAAAAAAAATAGAATTTAAATTACTATAGAATTCATGAAATAACAAGCAACTTAGTGAGCAAGCTAAGATTGGCCCTAACATGTTTCATGCAAATGCGTCGGGGTGTGATGTCAATACGGAATAAACAACCATCACTCGGGAATACATCCCGTGAATATGTACTTACTGCAGTTATACTTCGTGACTACTTTGTTTTTACCCGAGTCGTGAAAGGAAGGATTATATTTTTGGAGTCTCTTCCATACCTCACAGTCACCCGTTATCATAATACCTATTTGCTTTACAATAATGCCAGATTTTTTTTTGATGATATAGAAGACAAACAGGCAAACGGGCACACACGAGACAACGCCCAGGATCGCGCAAAGTGGAGGAAAGCAAGTAGGAAAGCGGAACTTGGCAAAGGCCGGGATAACTCTAGGTAGAAGATAGAAGGCAAACAGGCGAATCGCCTGATTGTCAGCAATTATCGTCGTCCATGGACACTAGCAGCACCAGGGGTTACAAGTGCGTTGGATGGGAGTACGCTCTTTACGACCCGACTAATTCGACTATATGTTACCTCTGATGACCTGATAAATATAAAACGAATCACGTTACTACAATTATTAGCTATATCCAAGCAACAAAGTGTAACAGCGCCACCATAATCGTTAAGTTTCTATGAAAATATGACCCTGCTAAAGAAGCCGATAGTCTTGCGTTCGAACTCCGTTAAGGGCCTTTATTTGCGATGTCATGTCATAGATGTTTTCTATTATGTAGATCACACTTGAGGATATAGTCGATATGTTTAGAATATTTATTTATACTGAATACAGCATATCGTATCTATGCAAAAGTGATCAAATAAGTAAGTAAACAATGTTTCAAACATTGTACTTACCAGAACAGAACTTTTTCGGCTCTTAGCCAAAAGGTTTAACTTATTATAAGATTAAGTCAATCCGATGAAAAAGCAAACAAACGACAAATACGTACTTGAGACTTTAGTACAATCAGCTTTCGAAGCTAACCAACGGGTTTTTTGGTCCCTGATTCACGTAATGCGGCTGAGTCATTTTTGTTGCCAAATTATTCAAATTAAGCAGAGAGATGCAACAAGAAGATTTGGGCGAATACGGCCATATTATGTGTAGCTGGCATGCAAACAAAAACATTTGAAAAATGTTTGCTGAGAATTCGATTTAAAAATAGCGTGTTTATTTTTCTTTTTGCATGGCATGTATTTCATGCCAATTACATTTCGCCGGTCGACTGTGCACCGGATGGCACCGACTATCGTTTTTGCATACAAATGGTAGCATTACTTAGTTACTTACTACACTGATAACGGACCTCCACCATTTAGTTATATCACCAATTGTTTAAAGGAAATTGAGGTCATCGTTCGCTTTAAAAACGAGTTTTTTTGCGTTTTCTAACTCTACCATGACCAATGACAAAAACTCGATGTTAAGTATTTTGGTTTTTATGAGTAACAAAATAATAGAAGGTCTTGAGTGATCACGAACGAGATTCAAGTAGCGGAGAAGACGAACAAAGTTATTATTTACAACTTAAGTTTATAAACTTAAACTTACCATCAAGATCGAAATCCAGGGTGACTGAGTTAAGTAACTTTCAAACGAAACACCACACACACAAAAACTGCACTCACAGAATACTCTGAAAGTTTTGACGAAACTATTTGAATTAAACACGCGCAACGTCCGTCTCTCCCTGAGTTCAGTTAAGCACTGACGCTGACAAGGTGCACTCAGGTACTTAATGACTTCATTGACAGAGGAAAACTATTCTTATCTGTGAAAACATTGCGTCTATATTTATTTGATCGTGAATAGGCTGTCTGCCCACGCCTTGCTGTAATTGGTATTAGCCGCAAATTAAAATTCTTCGTTCTGTGACAGAATCAGAATGCTAACGCGCGAGATGAAGTAAATAGCGAAGTAATAGAGCAACTGGTGCTATACATATTTAAACGCGCTACAAGCTTCAATTACCTATTAATCGTTTGTCTTCTCTCATCTCTGTCATTTTGACTACTTACTATATTTGTAAGAAATGGCTAAAACATAAAATAAATTATTTAATTGGATTTGTAGAGTTTAACAAATAAGGGGTAAAGACTGTATAGTCTACAAATAACTTGAAATAGTAATAGGTACTAGGAAAACGATTGATATTACTAATAGCATTTTAATTCAAATAAAACTACAAGGTCTATCCAATTCATCCAGGTGATGAGAGGTTGTTACTAATCTGCTAATATTTTTGTAGAAATTCCAGGCCGTATAATGAAAGTCTTTACTTGAACCCAAAAGTAGGATGATAGGAAAAAAAACAATCTCTTAAATCTAAAAACACCATTACATATTTAACTATTCATAGATTACCTGACAACAACCTAGTTCTTAACGAACTATTTTATGAATTAGGAAGTAAAACTTGAAAAGTTTGAATATGACTTAGTAGCCTAATTAGGGACCGTACTTAGGAATATTTGGATCATTTGTTTAATGTACTTTATTTTATTTTATTAATTAACAAAGTACCTGATTAACAATGGAATGGTTCGCATTCACATAACAACGTTTCTCGATTCTCACGATACTATAATATAAATACTAATAGTACTAATACTGAATGACAATTGATTCTTTCTCGAACTGATAAGTGATCATGCAGATATAAATACCTACTTTAAGTTGGGTAGGTACTTGAGTACCGTTGGTACAAGTAAATGACCCTTAGAACTGTAGGGCTACCGCCAATACCGAAAATCGTCAATTGCGGGCATTTTTCTCTGTCACTCTAATTACGCCTTCATTGGAGTAAAAGAGTAAGATCCCCGCAATTTGCGAATTTCGGTTTTCGCGGTAGCCCCTCAGGTTCCATGGACCGATCGAAAACTGGCATCGGCAACTCACCTCATTCAGAAGACGTCTCATTTTCGATTACAAGTTCTAATATAGCTTGGTGTGGAGAAAGTCTAACTCTGCATGGCATGTGCAATGACAAAGTATGGCGATGTCATAATAGTCGAAATTCTACGAAAAATGACGGTTATAATGACATTCCCACACTTTGAAATATTCAAGTCAGTGCATATAGAAAAGTCAAGTTAGCTTAGCAGAAAAACAGTGATTCTCTACTAAAAATGTCATTATCTAATTGCTCACAATGGCGAAAAGGATTGCCTTTCCTTTGAGCTTTCGTACAGTAGATTAGATACTAAGATAGTAGGCAAAGTTGAGGAGTTTACCCTTCGTATGCCTTTGTCAAAAATTTGCTACTGAAAATTGAGATTGTGACTTACAGCCCAAATTGTGTGGTACGGATACGGGACAAGGCATACTAAAAGGTTTAACTTAATTTTGGATTAAGCTTATTCTTTTTATATCATTTTCGTTACATTAACAACTGAACTCAGTAATCGTAGTGAATAACTTAAGTAGGTGTGAGAGGAATGCAGGCTGCAGATTGCAGCTAATTTGCATGGCAAAGTTGGCTTGTGATAGCAAGTCGAACCCGGTTTCTGAGACGGGCAAGTTTGGTTAGTTAGTGGTTAGTGTTGATAGTGGTCCAGAGACTAAAGTGTCAGTGTCAAAAGTGACGTTTTTGAATGCAGAAACGTCACATTTGACACTGACATATCTAATCCATATCGTTTCCAGATCTAGTAATTGACGTATCTTAAAGTTCGAATCAGGCCGAAGTACAAAGTTGTAGAAATGTCCAACGGATGGCAAGCTGAAGTGCGAATAGTCTAGCTTATGTCCATCATCATCATCATCAACTTAAGAGTTATTCTCTTGTCGGTGGAGTATCTTCCAGCTTTCCCTATCCTGCGCCAGCTCTTTGACTTTTTGATACGACACGACCCCCACTTTTTCTTTCACTTGCTCCAGTTGCTCCAAAAAGCTGCGTCTGGGTTTTCCTCTTCCCCGCTTGTGTCCTATCCGCCCCTCCAGGATAGTTTTAAAGAAGTGGTCGTGTCGTATTAAGTGTCCAATAATTTTTCCGCGTCTATTTGCGATGGTGTTCAGGATAGCTCTCCTTTCATTCACTCTTCTTAGCACCTCCTCATTCGTTATCTTGTCTTTCCAACTAATGCCTTCCATACGCCTCCAGCACCACGTTTCAAATGCTTCCATTATCTTTCTATCTCTTAGGGTCATTGTCCACGTTTCACTTCCACATAGGCTATACTCCAGATGTACACCTTAATCAGTAGCTTCTTGCTTCTACATGACAAACGGGATTTCAATAGTTGTTTCTTCTGGTTGTATGCTTTTTTTGCCATAGCAATCCTTGCAACGATGTCTGGTGTGCACCTGGAGTCCCTGGTAATTAAGCTGCCTAAATATTTAAAACTTTCAACCTGTTGAATTGGGGTGTTGTTTAGAACTATTGGTGGATGACTAGTTTTGCGTTTTGAAGTTGTAAGAGTTTTCGTTTTCTTTATGTTTATCTTTAAGCCTAATTCGTTAAACACTGTGTCCATTGTTAACATTAGATGTTCTAGTTGAGCTGAAGTTTCTGCAAATGCTGCGATGTCGTCTGCAAATCGTATAAAATGTATTTTCTCCCCATTGAATTTTACCCCTCCCATGTCTGTTTCAACAATTTTTCGTATGGCGTATTCTATGTATATATTAAATATTAAAGGTTTAGTTTAGTTTAGTTCAGGACACCCCTGTCGCACTCCTTGCCTAATCCTTGCATTCCCAATTTCCTCTCCCACTTCCATCAACGCCTCCTGCTCCTTGTAAAGTTGGTACATTATTCTTCTGTCTCTATAGTCTACTCCTACTTCTTTCAAGATGCTCATCATTTTTCTCCAGTTAACTTTATCAAAGGCTTTCTCTAGGTCTATAAAGGCGATATGAGTGTCGAGTCCTACATCCAGCCGTCTGTCTACTACTAATCTAAGAGCTAGTATAGCCTCTCTGGTACCTTTGCTTTCACGGAAACCATATTGGTCGGGGCCTAAGTAATTCTCTGATATGGATCTGATTCGGTTCTGAATTATTTTTAAAAGTATTTTACTCACATGCGAGATTAAACTAAGGGTTCTGTGCTCCTCACAAAGTAAGGTATTAGGTTTCTTGGGCAGAGCTACTATTTTACTTTGTTTAAAATCTTTTGGGATTTGGCCTGTGGTATGTATTTGTTTCGTAAGCAAGAAAATTTCATCAATGACTGGATCACAAGCTGAAAATTTAATCAATTCTATGTAAATATTGTCAGCACCTGCAGCTTTACCATTTTGAAGTCTCGCAATTGCCTTATCAAATTCCTCTCTAAGTATTTCTGGACCCAGCTCGTCTTCTGGTACTAGTTCTTCCGTCTCTAGATCATGTTCTGTCAGCTCTTCACCTTCATATAAACCCTCAAGATACCTCACCCATCTGTTAACTATGTCTATGTTATTTAACAGTATTTTCCCTTGTTCATCCACTACTGATGTGCTTTTAACTTTATACTTTCTATTTAAACTCCTTATTATATTATATGCTTGGTCTAATTTTCCTTTTTTCATAAGGTTTTCTATTGTATCACAAGTTTCAATTACATCTTTCTCTCTCTCGTCCCTGCATTTTAATGTTATGCGATTTGCCAGTTTCTTGTATTCCTTAATACTAATATCATCGGTTTTATTTCTATACTTTCTTCTTTCTATCATTAAGTCCATAATCTCCCTTGTTAGCCATTTTTTTCTAGGAGCAATCTTCTCTCTTTTTAGTGTTTCTTCAGCCCCTTTTTGTATAATATTTTTCACATTCATCCATCTTTCTTCTACACTAATATTGCAAATATCCTCGGTTAAATTATTCTTAAAGTCTATAAACTTATCCCCTATGTAATTACTATACTGTACTCTAAAATTGCTATTTGTGTCCTTAAGTTTACTGAGATCTATGTTTTTCGGCTTTGGCTTCTTCTTTATCTTAGTTTTCACCTACCACCGCGTTGAAGTCTCCCATTATTATTAAGCTATCATTCTTGTTAACGGAATCTAATATTTCATCTAAGTTAAGATTATGTCCATGTTGATCGTATCGTATTAGAAACGATTAAATGATTAGAAACGATAAATATAGGTATACTGTAGACGTAAACAGACAGACGGTGGTAGAGATAGTATGTAATTAGGTACAGTCAACGTCAAAGATGTTTACATTTTTAGCCTTATTAGGTACAAAGGAGTAAGGTGCAAAAGTGTGAACATGATATATCTTTGACGTCGACTGTAAGTACAATAGTATGTAAGTAGACTAATTAGGTAGCCTAGCTCCTAGCCTAGTTGGTAGTGATCCTGCCTACGAAGCAGGAGCTCCAGGGTTTGACTTCTGGTAAGGGTCATGTCATAATTATAATGCGACTATAATACTCCTGAAACAGTAGACCAGAGATAAAAAAGATAAAGACGAATTGCAAGAAAATGTACGCGATAAATGAGTTGCTATGTTTCTAAAATTCAAGCTGTGGTAGTCGCCGTCAGATTTATCAGAGCGGCCGAGAAACCTGAACATGCACTCTATTGCCTTAACAATAGAGGCGTGTTCAGATATTTGTGAGCACCTTGGCCTCTCCGATATATCTGATGGCGACAGTACTAGAAGTACTAAAACATTAAGATCGATCGGTAATAACCTTTCTTGCTTTCTCCTTTTCGATCATGCAATCTTTACGACTAGCGCAATATTTAATATCAATATACAAATTATTATCGAAGCTATTGTCAAATAGATTCAACTTAGACTGCACACTAACTAATTTACTACGAATTGGCCGTGAAAATAGTCGAGGTAAGAAAAAAAAATATCAGTCGATGCTCTAGGCCAGATTTAAATAAAGGTTGCGAAGCACCACTATACATAGCAATACCTGTCTGAAAACATTTAACACGGGAAGTGAAATTCTACCTCAAGTCGGTGTTGGCACTTGTATGGCCTCATTCGTTTATGGCGTGTGAGCACTGACCTTTGACACGCCGCAGTTCTACGCGTAGGTTTACGACATCCTACTTTAACAGGCAGTAAGTACCTATATGGTAAAGACAAAACGGTTTATTCAATGTATTTTATTGGTATACATGTACAAGTCACCACACGGGATTGTTATGCCATTTAGGGTTCTTACTAAATTGGAAATTCTATAGCGTAAGTATTTAACAACCAATTTAGCTAGGACTCTAAATGGCGCAATAATCGCGGAGCGTGATGGTACAGTCGACGTCAAAAATAGGTTTACATTTTTCGCCTTATTACAAAGGAGTAAGGTGCAAAAGTGTAAACATATTTTTGGCGTCGACTGTACATAGGTATAAGTGCTTTTTTC
Source organism: Cydia splendana (assembly GCF_910591565.1). Classification (NCBI taxonomy): domain Eukaryota; kingdom Metazoa; phylum Arthropoda; class Insecta; order Lepidoptera; family Tortricidae; genus Cydia; species Cydia splendana. Next base: position 20,766,849 of record NC_085966.1, on the reverse strand, counting down.
CTGTTATTTATCTTTACTCTCTCTGCATTTATCTGTTGGGTCGGTAACGCGCATGTAGCACTCATGAGGGCTAGCCAAGATGCCAATCGTTTGCGCCGTAGTGAACGAAACGGTAATGTGTCTCTATCACTCTTCCATACCTATACCTATTAAGTGCGACAGAGAGACATAGCGTTTCGTAGCGAACTACGGCGCAAACGATTGGCATCTTGGCTAGGCTGGAGTTGCAAGCGTCCATCTCCATAGCATACGGTAGCGTTACCATGTAAATGTCTCTTGACAAACATGTGATCTGGGCTATAACCGCGAAAATCGAAGTTCGAATATTGCGGGCATCTTTCTTTGTCACTCCTATTACGCATTCATTGGAGTAAAAGAGAAAGATCCCCGCAATTTGCGAATTTCGGTTTTCGCAGTAAGCTCCCTGAGGCTTTTTTATTTTCTGGCCGAGGTGTGTATACCTTTTAACGGCTTCCTAGCCTAGTCGGTAGTGACCCTGCCTACGAAGTGGGAGGTCCCGGGTTCGAATCCTGGTAAGGGCATTTATTTGTGTTCATCACAAATATTTGTTCCTGAGTTATGGATGTTTTCTATGTACCTATATAAATATTTATATACCTATATGTGTATATTATATATATCGTCGTCTAGTACCCACAACACAAGCCTTATTGAGCGTACTGTGGGGCTAGGTCGATCTGTGTAAAATTGTCCTATAATATTTATTTATTTACCTACTATTTTTTCTGTCCGACGGAGCCGGAAAGCGGTAACTTCGTTAAGTGCAGCGGCCGAAAGTTGACGCTTTACGGCCGGAGGACAGAACAAAAATTACTGCATTTCAGCCAAACATAATATTGTTTGCGGACCGTCTATTGGTACGGGGAAATATTTAATGCTATTCGTAATAGTGCAAATAATGAGTTACTGATAACTCTATTTGTGGACTGTCTAATCTTTGCATGTTTGCTGTAGCTTTGTGGCAGTTTTCTGCGAATTCCTTACTCAATTCAGTTGTTATTGTTTTCGAGTGAAAGAGGACGCTAAATATCTACAGGAAAACAAGTAAAGCAACAATGTTCTATTTGGCCCTAAGACAGTGTCGCTACTAAAATAGCAGCTAAAACCAAATAAGCACGTACATCAAATATAATCAAATAAAATGTCAGTAGACTACATCTCTACTGACATTTTATTTGATTAAGTATATCGTACGAACGTGTCTTGCTATTTCAGTCAGTCTCGGTACAAAAAGTACTGATGTTGACTGAAGTAGCATGACAAATACGAACGTTTCCGTGAAAATACGATGGAAAACAATTATACTTACACTATCTGTATCCGTCAGGTCAACGACTAATTTCAAAACAAGGTTAAGCTGTCAGACGCTGGGATAACACTAAGTACAAGAAAAATGATTCTAAGTCGCTTTTCTTAAAAGCGTGACTGCTTACGCGGACCTTTGGAAGTCCACGACAGGGTTTCGAGTTTCGAGACAATTATCATTTGAATGAATAATTTACTTACATTTATTTTATGCATCTATGCTGATGATTAAACAAAAAATACACTGGCCAGATGGCCCACTTTTGTTCTTTTTACGCTCCACAATTCCACCAAGCACTTAAAAAGTACGGGACATTTGCAGGGCTATCTGACAAAGGAATTATCCTCAAACACTCAGAAAAAAAAATCCCTTATTATTTCGACCGGAATTAATTAAAACAAAGCCCGTTTCCTGTGTGACCCACTTGCCGGTTCACCTGGGTTGCGTTCGTGACGTCACGGTGTTACTGTGACGTCACAGCTGACACAGTGACCTATTTAAGAGGGGGGAGGGGGTGTGTCCCATTCAGGTTTAATCCGGGCGCAGCTAAAAATAGACCACTATTTCATTCATTGAAGGCCGAAGGATGCAAAGTGCATGAATGGCGTCGGATATGGGATTTATTTTTAAAGGCCGGATGGTAAGTGGATTTAAGCCTGCAGGCGAGGTAAAGGTTCCGGGGAAAAGTTTAGGGTTAAGTATAATTGAAAGTATTTCCGTTTCGTTCCAAATGTTGTTTATATGGACAAGGGTATATGGGGGTGGAAATGTAAAGAGGGATTTGGAAGAAAAAGAAAATGCTGATTATATATGTAATGATCTTCAGTTAGCGAAATATTATCTACAAAAATCATGAAGATAAAAAAGCGAGTGTAATTAGTAACATAAAATTTTATACATAATGTAAGTATTTCAGAGGTGTTTTAGATTATTTATTTTGTATTCATTTAAATTCTTTTTATATGCGTGACTGTTTTAAAAAAAGGTACCTACTGAGCGTCCCGAATGTAAAAGTTTTACCTTCCGGACGCGCAGTACCATTTTTTGTCTGTGTAAATCCGTTTTCATAACGGCGTTATAAGCCATAGGTAAACAATTCGTGATCTAATTGGCTTTAGAGGTGTGACTAATTGAATAAATAGTGGGCCAGGCGACGACAACGGAGCTTAAAAAAACTAAGGCCTGATATAATCCGCCTCAAAGGACGAAGTCTTGCGTAAACAGGCACACCTTTTAATCAATGACTTAGGTTTAGTCCAGGACTTAGGTATATTTATGAATTGCCCAAGCAAAGAAAAGTGTACAAATGGCGGAATTAATGCCAATTGGCATTCAGATTCACCAGTCAACCATTGGGTTAAACGGAATTAACGCATTCACTGCCAGGGGGCGTGGCCTAGGAACAAACTTATATGACGGTGAACGCACATGTGCGTTGGGGGCAGTGAATGTGTTAATTATTGGCGGAAACGTATAGACAGAGTTAAGTGTCTTGAGAGAACGGAGGTCTTCTTATAAAACACCGATGAGGAGGTATTTACTTTATTTGGTTTTACAATTACGAGCTTAATTCAATATAGTTTAGAAGCGCGAGGGTGTACCGGTACACCGAGCGATTCGGAGCTCACGTGTAGTCTGGTTACTGAATCGTCGCTGGGTGAGAACTGTCCTCCCCGGGCGGGGTTGCCGCTTATATTCATCCTGAAAGCGTGGGAAGATATGGGGATGCGTGGTCTGGAGTCACGTAGGTTACGAGAAGTTTCTGGAGCGTTTATGCTGTCGCTGGCATTAAGATAACGAAGAGTCGATCCCGTGGGAACGGCATGGACAACCGCCATAAAATAGGTGATGCTTTACATACGCCTTTACTTGTATCAGAGGGTGCGTTTGTTTATCCCATTAGTTAGGTGCGTCTGCATTCCTTCTATCGACGCTGAAGATGATCTTTAATGTCTGGCCATCGGTGCGTTGCTGGAGGTCGGAGATAGGTGGGTAGCGTTCCTTAACTACAGACATATGCCGCCGACTATTCATGAGGATTCTAACGATTAAAATCTGATGACTTGGGTTGCGTTATTGTATTAGATACAGAGTTCATAAAGATGAATTTTGTCTAAATTACCACTTCAATGTTATTGATTTACCCTTACATTTAAGCGTGCCAAAATTTAGCCATGTTGAACGCCAGAAAATGGTAGAATTAAGGCTTTTGAATACGACTGTCATCTGATTGACTTTCCAACACAGTGGGCAAATTATAGATATTTTTGGGAGTAAGCACAAAGATTCCCTACAGACCTAGACAAAAAACCTGTGACTAAATTATATTAAAAAGCTTACATATACTATACATATGAAACGTTCGTGCAAAAAATAATGTAATAAACTTTTCACTTATGTACCTAATACATTTTCTGTACCAAACACTAAGTTCAAGCATACCCCGGTGCCGGCACAAAGACAGCCAGAATCACGTACGCGACTCATCTCGAGGCATCTTCGAGAGATTAGAGCATGCTCCAGATCTCAATCGCGGGTGCACAAAGGATTACTTTGGCAAGACATTGTTTCAAGCCTCGTCTTTGCACTGCAGATAAAGTGCTGCATCTCGAAAGAAAACCTAAATCGATAAAGTTGCCAAAAAATTAATAATAAATATATAGAATGAGTTCTCAGATATCAAAAATATTTTAATTTCTCAGGATCTGAAAGTGGCTCATTGTTTATCTATAAAGCGGGCTGCCTAACAAGCCGGTTTCCGAAAAGGCTATAGTACCATAGACCACATCCATACGCTGCGGCAAGTTATACAGAAGACCGAAGAGTATAACTTGCCATTATGCTTAGCGTTTGTGGACTATGAGAAAGCCTTCGATTCGGTGGAAACATGGGCGGTGCTTGAGTCTCTTCAGCGATGCCATATTGATTATCGGTACATCGAAGTGTTGAAGTGTTTGTATAGTAACGCCACCATGTCGGTCCGAGTACAGGAGCAGAGCACGAGGGCGATTCCATTGCGAAGAGGCGTAAGGCAGGGAGACGTTATCTCTCCGAAACTGTTTACTGCCTTAATGGAAGACGCCTTCAAGCTCCTGGAATGGGAAGGACTTGGCATCAACATCAACGACGAATACATCACTCACCTTCGGTTTGCCGACGATATCGTAGTCATGGCAAAGTCGATGGAGGAACTCAGCATGATGCTCGATGACCTCAACCGAGTTTCACAACGGGTGGGCTTGAAAATGAACATGGACAAGACGAAACTTATGTCAAATGCCAATGTTGTGCCCATCCCAGTCTCTGTTGGGAACTCGGTACTCGAAGTTATTGACTCGTACATCTACCTAGGACAAGTAGTCCAATTAGGTAGGTCCAACTTCGAGAAAGAGGTCAACCGCCGAATCCAACTCGGTTGGGCAGCGTTCGGGAAACTACGTAATGTCTTTTCGTCCGACATACCTCAGTGCCTCAAGACGAAAGTCTTTAATCAATGTGTGTTACCAGTGATGACTTACGGCTCCGAAACGTGGTCTTTCACTATCGGCCTCATCTCAAAACTCAAAGTCGCTCAACGAGCTATGGAGAGGGCTATGCTCGGAGTTTCTCTACGTGATCGAATCAGAAATGAGGAGATCCGTAGACGAACTAAAGTCACCGACATAGCCCACCGGATTAGCAAGCTGAAGTGGCAATGGGCAGGCCACATTGCACGCAGAGAAGATGGCCGATGGGGTCGAAAAGTGCTCGAGTGGAGACCACGGACTAGCAAGCGCAGCGTAGGACGTCCACCCACAAGATGGACAGACGATCTTGTTAAGGTCGCCGGAAGACGCTGGATGCGGGTCGCTTCCAACCGGCACGTATGGAGGTCCAAGAGGGAGGCCTATGTTCAGCAGTGGACGTCTTATGGCTGAGATGATGATGATGATGATGATGATGATGATGATGATGATGAAAGCGGGCTGAGAGTGCCATGGTTTTGCTCTAGACCGTTTTACGTTCCAAGTAAGTTTTTCTTCATCTTTTTACGGTAAGCAATGAATTCAGAATTCAGATCTTTAAGTCCCGGATCTACTTGGGTGAACGGTACACATTCTGACTCGAACTTTTGGCACTCTTACATCTTTTGAGCGCTAAAATATCTCGACAGAAATGGATGCCTTTCTTGCTCCTGCTATGGGACCATGAGTTACATGAGTAGATTTGACGGTCGTGAGACGCAGGAGGCAGGGCATTGTCGTAGTCGTGGTTTGTTTAGACAGATAGGTTTTATACATTTGTAATAATGAATAACTATATTCACATGTGTTGTTTTCACTCTTCAAGAAATAAAGCCTTTGTCCAACGGAACTCAAAAGGCATTAAATATTTACACACAGCCTCACAGAGCCTCACCTAATTTCTGCACGGGCTTCGGTAAACGTTCCCGCGGAGAATGGGTGCAAAAGGTGACTGGACCGTGTATTGAGGCGAGAACCAACGTTGACTGATCATTTATAAGCCCTATTGTAACAACATAAGGTTTACTTATGATTAGTTAAGTGTGTTGAGGTTAGAACAAAGCGGAATGCCACACATTGTGGGTTTGTTTGCGTCGCCTTCATTGTTCTGTACTGTTATTCGGAACGCGTACTGCCAGTGTCACGGGTGGACCATTATAGGCGGACTTTCTGTTAAATATTATATTGCTTGGCCGTACCTCGTTTTCACATCGAAAATTGTAACGTGTGGCTTTGTAAAACAGAGCTCCGTACAATTAAAAAAATTGCAAATGTTGAACTACTTTGAAGGCTTTGTCTACGTACAGTGTAATAATTTTTTAATCCGCACTTTTTTTTATTAATTCATAGACTTAATCATTGAGGACCTTACAGATAGAGCTGGGAATTTTTTGTTTATTTCTTTCGTATTAATATCGACCGGGTCATATTTAGGGCTTGCAATATCCGCCCATTTTTTGTATCCGGTTATTTCGAATATTTATTATTTTACTATCCGGATATCCGGATTGAAAACCCTAGTCATATTATTGTCTACGTTAAATGTGACAGGAATTGGTGGTAGTGCTGGGATATAGATCGTTATTTGACATCAATATGCTAGGAGTCCATAATTATCTTAGGTATTCAACTCATTTGCCAATCATGGACACAGTTTAGGCGCGAGTTAACGTAAAAATAACAATGTCTTGTGAATAAATCGACTTCTTATGGGGTATTGTTTTTGGCCCAAATACTTATCTTTACCTACACATGTCCTTGGTATTATGTTGATTACACAATATTTTACGGCCGGAAACAATAGGTATTGGTAATCGACTGATCGATAGACATAGCTTCAGTGATTTAACCAATACCTGAGTACACGGTGTTTAACCCTTTACCAGGCTAAGGGATATATATTACCCACATACGGCACTTCAAACATGTGTTCTATTTTCGATGAGTAAGACTGACATTCGATTGTCATTTTTGAAATGTCAGCCTGGTAAAGGGTTAATAAATGTTTAGCCAGTACGTCTACCACCAGTTTTGACATTGACATAACGCTCACGTCTACGTAATTTACTTTCTGTACATCTCGCTTGCACTAATATGCGAGTACGAGCGAGATGCATAGAAAGTAAGTTACGTAGACGTGAGCGTATATGTCAATGTCAAAACTGATGGTCGACGTACAGTTCTAAATTGTTTTATTTGAAAGCATTTTACTTATTTTTAGCTTACCAAGAGTTATCAAGCTGTTACTGAGTAAAGACATTTAATAAAAGTAAAATGTAATTCCAAGGAAGGACTTTTAGGATGTTCTAATATGCAGTATTAAGCAATACTCTTTATCAAGTTGGACTTTGGGTCACAAATGGTGCAGACTGGACACTGTTTGAACTCTAAAACCCTTATTATGTAACTGTTTCATAAAATACTATCGTCAGTCACCTGATCAAACGAGACCTCTACCTACATAGTCAATATGGACACGTAATGACACTCGAAGGAACTGGGACACATACGGTGCAGACTAAAGACTGGTTAGATGGCATTCATCAGCCCTCAGCCTGTTATGGCGACTATTTTCTGGATCTGTAGCCCAGCGGACTCGGGTAGTAACTCCTTATTATGTAACTGTTTCATAAAATACTATCGCTAGTCAGTCACCTGAACAAACGAGACCACTACACAGTCAATATGGACGCGTAATGTAATGAGACTCGAAGGAACTGGGACACAAACGGTGCAGACTAAAGACTGGTTAGAGAGGGCATTCATCAGCCCTCTTCAGACTGTTAAGGCGACTATTTTCTGGATTTGTAGCCCGGCGGACTCGGGCAGTAAGTCGATTAATATCACAAAGTTTTATGACCCCATATCTATAGAGGGATAATTGTAGAATCAACTATAAAATCATACTCCTGAAACCTTGAACATAGTAGTTTAAATAAGATAACGCAAAATAAAACGCATTTTGGGTCAGCTATAAAGTAAGTTACATATATATGGAATTACCCTTATGGGGAGGATACTCGATAAAAAAAGGCGCTTTTCTAGCCTTTCAATAGATTTCACCTGTCTTTCGAATAAACCGATTCACCTGTCTTGCGAGTCAAACTATTAGTTACAGAGGGCACTCATCAGCCTCAAAAACATCCATTAATTTTTAAAGTAAATTATCATAAGGGATTATGTAATTGAAAATGGTTACAAGAATTGTTTGCCATTTATTACAAGATTTCTATTATGTATTTCAATACAATAGTAAAAACAAGAAACGTGCAATCCAGTCATAGAATTAAGTATGGATATAGGTATTATATACATTAGGTATTAGGTACGTTTATAAAAATTAACAAAACCAGTTTCATTGCTTTAGACATACTTAACTACAGGTAAACAAATTAAGCCTCGTGACACGGTCATTCCGCCAATGGTATAATTAATTATTTTTCGACTTTTAGGGCATTGCGTGACCACATTCAAATGTGATGAATTAAATACGCAGCTAAAGCGGATAGACGTCGCCTTAAGAAGCTTGATGAAAAGCTCGGGAGGCGCCGCGAATGGCACACTTTCGCATTGAAAAAGCTTTTGTGTGCATGTCTTTTTAAAAAGAACTACTGAAAAGACACGTGAAGGTTGAGGTGTACCAAAGGGTATGCAATGAAAAAAGATTGTTTTTAACAAAAAATAAAAAATCTGAGTTGTAAATTCGACCACATGTCCAAAAATCATAACAATTATGTTCATATTAGGAGGGGCGGGGGAGCGGCAGCAAGCATTCGGTATTGTGTCGTGCTCGGCATCTTTGCCCTTAAGTATCAAAGCGCAGGCACTAATGTTCGCCTTCGCAGCTCCAGCTTTTTACATACACTCTAGGGGTAGGACAGACAAGACCATGTGGATAGTGGGGTACTCCAATTCGGATTTTGTTTATTTTAGCCTTTTTGAGGTGGTTTAGAGTGCCAATAATATGTATTTAAATATAAACAACATGAGAGGGGGGTGGTCACGTGTATTTTTAATTTTATTTTATTTTTGTTTTTTGATTTTTACGTGCTTTTTCTCTCGTGTCCTTTTTACAAATAGTGTAATATAGTTGTTAAGTTAAGAGTTACTAACCATATTACGGAACCTGTCTTCTGAAATAAATGATTTTAATTTTTAATTTTTATTTATTTATAAAGTCCAATATCTTGGGCATTCTTGAATTTAGAGATTTTTTTTAACTAAACACATTTATTTTGGCATTTTCTATATGATAATAGGAAAAATTTACCACTTTGGGCAACCCTCAAATTTGCAAACACTGGTTGTTGTAGACATTTTGGGAACATGCAGTTTAAATAATGTTAATTTAAATTTTGGAGAGCCAGCAGTTACCTCACTCAATGCATCAGTCTGGCAGTTCATTGGGGTAACGCAGCCAGCATCTTCGGGATCTTGCCTGAGGGGCCATTTTTAGATTTAGTTTTTAGTGTAGTTTTATTTTTGAATAGTCAGTATTTAGATTTTTTTTATACCACATCGGTGGCAAACACGTTTACGGCCCGCCTGATACTATTTAAGCAGTCACCAGATTAATTGTTATTTTAAGTTGTTTTTATTTCATGTTTTGACATGTTTTTGTACCTTATATTATATATGAAAAAATATTAAAGGCTCTTCCAATTTACAATTATATATGAAATTCAAATGACATTAAACCAAAAAATGTTAATATTTAAAAACCTAACAGCCAGGGTTATAATGTGACTAACTTGATACTTGTTTAAAATGAAATAGGTAACAAGTAACAGTACTTATCTGTCAAGTTTCCAACTAGATCAAGCCTGTATCCTGTCTATCCTGTGAGCCTATTTCAAGTTCCACATGGATATTGGAGTTAAGATTTATGTAGAGGAAACGTCAAATATAAAATCCTACATTTGGTAAAAGAATAAAGATTAGGTATCTATCCGAAATAATCCGAATAGGAACTTATACTTAAAACAAAAAATAAATAAATAAGAAATAGTGTATGATTCAGTGGCTGGTAATAAATTTCTTATGCCGAAATCGGTAATGAAAAGACTAAAAAGGAAAAAAGACATTTTTTTCGAAAGACCGACATTCTTATTAGAATCTCTTTCGAGTGATGACGAAGAAATTATCGGTAGAAACTATGTAAACTAGTAGAGAGAAGTGTATAATATTTTCTATGTGTGTACCAAATTCACTTTCAATCGTAATTCGTAAGACGACCATAGAAAACCGAGTACCGTAGTTGACATTGGCCTTTCGTAGTAACAATCAATACAATTCACACTGTAATTTATAAGTCAAACACAAGTAATACTCACATGTTGTGACAGGGAACTTGAAGAAACTAGCACCGGCACTAAGAATCTACTTTAAGGAATACAAACAGGCTTTTTACACTACAAATACGAGGGAAAAAACTACTTGGAAGAAGCGACAAGGATTATCGGCCGCCCATTTTGTTACTGTCAAGTTATTTATTGTTGCCAGGTGAGAAAATGCAGGTGGTTTCGTTTAGGAATTTTACCCCATTGGAATATGCGGAATAGGAATAATAATTTTATTAATCCTATTGGATTACGCAACGGTACTAATATTAAAATATATACTTACTGAAGGTAGTTATTTTAAAATTGAAACTAAAATTAAAATGCTATAAAAAGCTACTTTTTGGGCTAGACACGAAGCGAAACGGCATCTAGGGGATTTTATACGAACTTCCAACCGCACATAAAAACACGCATTCAGAAATGCAAGTGTTTGAAATCCGGCCTCTAGTTAGTTGTAGCAAGAATTAACAGATAGCGCTAAACTCAATTACTGAAAACGCTTACACCAAAAAATAAGTATCATTGTATCATCTTCATTATCAAAGTTTGATGACGGGTTATGCACGTTATTATTTAGCAGGTATGTATGTTTGTTTAGTATAAACAATTCTTAATTGAGTATATTCCATCGTAGCATCGAACTGAAAGCGCCACTGTAAACTTATACGTCATATTTTCATAGAAATTTTACGTTAATGATGACATCCCCACACTTTGTTAATTAGAGTTAGTTTTTAGGGTGCCGTACCCAAAGGGTGAAACGGGACCCTATTACTAAGACTCCGCTGTCCGTCCGTCCGTCCGTCCGTCCGTCCGTCCGTCCGTCTGTCACCAGGCTGTATCTCGCGATCTGTGATAGCTAGACAGCTGAAATTTTCACAGATGATGTATTTCTGTTGCCGCTATAACAACAAATACTAAAAACAGAATAAAATAAAGATTTAAGTGGGGCTCCCATACAACAAACGTAATTTTTGACCGAAGTTAAGCAACGTCGGGCGGGGTCAGTACTTGGATGGGTGACCGTTTTTTATAGATAATGGTACGGAACCCTTCGTGTGTGTGCGAGTCCGACTCGCACTTGGCCGGTTTTTCTTCTTCTCTGAGTACATTCTTGAGCGGTTTTATGTTATACTTAGTTGGAATTTTCTGTGACTCCAGGGGTAAGAATATTAATTGTAAACCCGACGGCCGTATTCGAACAATGAGATACGTCAAATACTAGATATTAAAACGATATGGATTGGATATGTCAGTGTCAAACAAAAACAAAAACGTCACTTTTGACAGTTGTTTGACACTGACATATCCAATCCATATCGTTTCAATATCTAGTATTTGACGTATCTCATTGTTCGAATACGGCCGCGAGTCTATTCACTCCAGACTGCGGCTGTCGTGAATCTAAATACCTCGTTTGCAATATTTTACTTACCCCCTTTCGTAGTACAATGTACAACAAATTAGAGCTGGAGCCCTAAAAAATCATCTCAGATTATTCATACCGTACCAACATATTGTATATTATATGTATACCTACAAATATTATGTGTGTATTCAATTAAAAGAAAAGGTATTGTAATGTCGTATAAGGAAATCAAGGAGGCGGCCCTGGATAATAAAGTGAAATGGAGAGAGCTACACCGACAAGAGCCTAACTCTTAAATTTACGACAATTCAATTAAAAATAAAGTTATGCTGTTAGCAATTTATTACAAAAAATCAACTATGGCTCATCGGTGCTTACTAAAATAACATCACCAGCCTTCGGCTCGGTAATATTAAACTTGGTTAAGTACTTCCTGAGTCGCATCACGCTGTAGCGGGTTCTGCACACGGAGTCGTACTGCTCGTATGCCATTTTGGTCCCAATGAAAGAGACAGCAAATATGCACACTAGGAATAGGGCGCATATGGCGGGGCACAGAATGGCGCCTAGTTTGTTGACTCGGTGGGAGCGGACAGACTCGAGGTCGGAGACTGAGCCGTCGTCGCTGTGGCTCGAGTCCTTGGTCATGGCTGGAACAAGTGACAGTTGCTTATATCTGTCCTTGGGGCTATAAAACTAAGAAGCCGATATTTGGCATGATAACTAACTAACTAATGTGGCTCAGCGACCCACGGAGGGTCTTGGCCTCCGAAATGAGAGCACGCCACTTTTCCCGATCCTGCGCCGTTTCCTGCCAATTATATTCCTGTCAATTGGCATGATAGTGTTTAATAATGATAACATATAGCTTTAAATTCAACGGTATGAAATACGGATTTCTACACGTTATACTTATTAAGGTAGTTGCTATGACGCGTCACGTCCCGAAGAAGTAGATTTGTTAGTAGTTGAGTTTATTTCTATACCCCTGGGCCCTGGGGCATTAGGGCTATAGGACCGTGTGGGGGAAGGTAGATTGGGGATAATCCAGCCTTGGGTCCATCTGCATCACACTTGAATTTACTACACTGGAATAATCTTACTAGTGATGTACCGACTATTGATTTGGCCGACTAGCCGACTAATCGGCGCTCGAATGGCCGATTAGTCGGCGACTAGTCGGCTAGTCGGCCAGATCATTAGTTTCGTATTTATTCTTTGGTTGCGCTATTCATCAATTTTATCATAATTTAGCTTGGCTAAAAGGTGTTCTCTACGGGTTCAAAGACCTAGCACAAGAATCCTCGTTTAATTTCTGTCTTTAGTTCTTTTATTTTGCGATCCTGAGCAGACCGTCAGTACCTACAGCTTGTAGGAGGTATTTCCAAGGCTCTATTTCCCGTACGTAGGTAGTCGCCAGTTAAGAACCTATCCACTGTGGTCAGCGTCTTTACGAGCAACGTGCCCTGACTAAATCTCTAAATTTTGCAATAACATCAATAGTTCCTCATGGCTCCACCATAAAATAAAAAAAAACTGAATAATAATAAAAGAATGTAACTATCGAACTTGCACATGAAATTACACGAGAATCAGTTGAGATCGACCTGTAGAGGAAAACACCAGCCCACCAACATACGATAACGATCAAACGGTCAATTATATGAACAAAAGTTTTCGTATGCACCCTGAATAGGTATTTTAGTAAAATAAACATAAAACATATGGTAAATATTGACTGTTGATTTCTTTTTTTTTTGTTTTTCTTTCACTAATAAAGTGCCGACTAATCGGCCATTTTTGCCGACTAGTCGCCGACTAATCGCCGACTACAAATGTGGCCGGATAGTCGGCTTTCCCGACTAGTCGGCGACTAGTCGGTACATCCCTAAATCTTACAGAGTTTGCGCTCCAGCGAGTTGACCGGCTCAGCCTGATCTTGGGTGTGGTGAGGGAAACGAATTATATAGTTCGTCCGTTTTTCTAAGATCAAGTACGCCATAGTAGATGTACTTAACTTATGGCAAACTTGATCTCAGAAATCGGACAGGCTAATATAACTATAACCAATGAGAGTTTTGTCGCTGGCTCGCTACACTAGGGATATAGACGGCGCGGCGCGCGAACTCGTATGCGATTTTGTCACATTGCAGGCTATTGAGGTTACATCCATTTCACTAGGGAATGCTCCCGGTACTGAGTTTGTATGGCGAGAACCGGGAATTCCCGGTTCCGTAATGTATTTGTATAGAAAGCCGGTACCGGGAGCACTCCCTAAATTTTCAGCCGACCGATCAAATACCGCAATGTAATGAAACTTGCATGCGAGTTCTCGCGCCGTCTAATGCCCGGTTCACATTATTCCAGTCCAGTGATCCAGCGGGCTAATCCAGTCCAGTGCTGGACTGGAGCATGTCGTTTACATTATTCCAGACTGGGATCGTTTACATTATACGCGCTGGATTGGGTGAGCTGGAATGAAAAGTTGACGGTCTCTCCAGTCACTGGACTGGAATGCTCACTGGAATGGGTACATTCCAGTGCATTCCAGTAGCATTCCAGCACTGGATTCGATTGCTGGACTGGAATGCTACTGGAATAATGTGAACCGGCCATTAATGAGCACTTAGCCAAGCCGAGAAGACTCAGCAAGGAATACAAATACAAGGAAAGTAAGTACCTCTAGAAATTCATAAAATATAACACTTAAACTTACGTACCTAAATACCCAAGTTATGGTAATCGTTTATGTTTAATTTGAATTTTTAAAACTTACATAAAAATCATGGGATGTCAAAGCGTATGTTGACAGAACCGCTTTTTTACTGACATTCATCTGACAGTCATATATCCGAAAACGTAACGCGATAACCTGAAAGATAAGGTTATACTTTCATTCCAGAGACTCTACCGCGAAATAAGATTTTTTTTATCTGTCTCTTTGTCGCTCTTACTGAGTGGTAGAGAGACAGATTTTCGTTTTTCGCAGTATATACAGCCTATATTACTTCTATAGGTCTTCTAGATTTACGGTAGGTACATTTTTGACATTATGAATTTATTTTGATGTCACCCACATTTTACATTGCGTATTTATTTATTTTACATTTTATATTTCATTTATAAATGGTTAATAAACCGAGGGCGATATTTTTCTGCTTCGTTGCAACCGTATTGATTCTGTTCGGGGTATTCTTGTATCTGATGACGACCGTGAACCCGCCTAGGGACCCGAACCGCACCCCTGAAGTGCCTGAAGAGGCCGAACCCGAAGCCCCCGAATCTCCTCCATCCGAACCTCCTCCAGCCGAATCTTCTCCAGCCGAACCTCCTGCTCCTGACGTAAGAAAGGGAGCGGTGTGTCCCTTTAAATTTTTATTTTTATTGGTATTCCGGGGTTCACCCCGGAATTTCTTCGCTTCGCTTTGCCTTTATGCCTACTAATAATTGTTGGTGGTATTTGCACTGATGACACGAAAGCGATGGAGAAGTTTAGTGACTCTATAAAATAACAGTAGGTATTAGGGCAGGTAAAAATGAACCCTTTGTAGATAAAAACCCGCCGCGACGCGGGTCCAGTTAAGATACCTAATGAATAAGTTAAGCAAATGATGCTTGGTCAATCAATGCCACGATGTTGAATTCTCGTGGTAATTTCTGTACTGTGGTAATTTATGGCCGTCGTCAAGGTTTAGACCACCCTGTACCTATATTTTGGAGCTTAGATACACTAATGCTTTTTCTACATTATATACTCCAGATAATTGAGAAATACTTATATGTAAGTACCTACATATTTTACTGGAACTTGAATTAAGTAAAACATAGAATTGTAAGTTGTGGACTAAAGTTACCAGATTTTACGGTTTCCAATTTTCGCCTTATGCCTCTTGTGTCCAATTGGTCTCCATAACAGTTCCTTCGAGTCTTTTTTGGTTGGGCTTAATATAAAAATATGTATGTATTAACCGTGTTTTTATTACTTAAATATCATACTTCTAAATAAATTTTAAACGGAGCTAAACAGTAAACTATCTAGATTTAATATTTTCCAATTTAGTGTGATACTTTTTAAAGAAAAAAGGTGTCCAATTTTAAGATTTAAAACCGCCTAGTTAGTTTGCAATACTACCTTTATTATTAGGTCTCTGGGTGCGATTTGGGTAGAGTGAAAGGCCTACCGTCCAAAACGTTATCAGGCTATAAGAGCGATAGAGAGGCAGATATAATTATTTTGCGATGTTGACAGTAGTCCCTCTGTATAACATGGTATAACAAACTAACTAGACGGGTTTCGTTGCTCTCATTGTATACTTTTATCCGATACTAGCATTTAGTCTATTTGTTTTATTTTCTAGCCTGGTAGTGATACGTCCAAAGAAGAAACAGTGTCAAAAGGCAGACGGTCAATTATTGATCAACGTACGACAAATAATGAAGGTCTGGTAATAATGAAAGTTGTTGACGACGAAAGTAGACCGAGAATCGAAGTTGTATTGTACCCTAGATGGGCCGACAGCAAATGGAAAATTTATAGGATGGATAGTATTATAGACCCTAAATATTCAGGGGCTGATCTGTTACCTAACTCCATATATATGAGTAAAGACACGATTGTTGTTGAAAATGATGAAAACTCGCCTAAGTGGGCTTTAAATTCATACACTACTGCTAAAAATGTTAGAAGAAATGCATTGACAATGTCATGGGATAGTCAAATTACAAAAGTAGATACCATTGTACAACCTGAAAAGAAAAGTACACTGCCTTTGGATGACTACTCTACAACTAATAATACAGCAATTAAACTAAATGATATTAAACAAGAACAAACACAAATAAAAACGGAAAACATTAACACAGACAATATGTTAATAACAATTCTTATGAATACTACTTTTAGTATTGCAACAAATAAAGTTACTTCACCTGAGACCGTAACAGATGATATCATAACTAACGTGACAGCAGTTTTATATGAAAATGTTAGAACTGAAACATTAGACACATCTGACACAATCGAAGGAACTACACAAATTCCGAAAGATATACCTTCAGACATGGAATCTGTTGAGACTTTCAATGGTGTAACTTTAAAAGCGGTCTCAGTTAAGCCTATGACGGAAAAAGTTACTTCATCTGAGACCATAACAAATGATAACATAACTAACGTGACAGCGGTTTTATATGAAAATGTTAAAACTGAAACATCGAACATAATCGAAGAAACTACACAAATTCCGAAAGATATACCTTCAGACATGGATTCTGTTGAGACTTTCAATGATGTAACAATGAAAACTGTTTCAGCTGAGCTTATGATGGAAAAAGTTACTTCACCCGAGACCATAACATATGATAACATAACTAACGTGACGTTGGTTTTACATGAAAATGTTAAAACTGAAACATCGGACACAATCGGAGAATCTACAGAGATTCTAAAAGATACTCCTTCAGATGTAGATTCTGTTGAGAATTTCAATGATGTAACAATAAAACCTGTTTCAGCTGAGCCTATGACGGAACAAATAATTGAAGTGATTGCTGTTTCATTAAATACTGAAATGGAAACAACGAATGAAACTACAATACTCGAAACAACTACAGAATAAATTAATTTTCCGGAAAATACTTCAAATAAGGCTTTCTTTGTTATCTTATCTCTTATTTAGTCTTATTACAAGACAAGTGAAGATGAAACTCAAGTAACAAGTAAAATTTCGAAAGTATTCCATGGATGAATAATGTTTTTTTTATAATTATTATGCAATTAACCACCTTAAATCACCCAGGACAGGTAAAATATAAGTGAAACTTATACGTTAACGCCCACAGAAATTGTAAAAAAAGAAGTATCTGGAAGTCCCAACACGGATTATAGATAATCCGACTGGTGATAATCTTACTGCTGATAAATGACAATGAGTGGAAAGTAGATATAAATCGAAGAATGATAGATATAAATCATAAAAGAGAATGGGGTATAACTAAAGGTACGCCAACTCCATTAAGGAGACAAATACTGTATCCTCCGTCAACTTGTAAATTTTGGTACAGTTTTGTACCAATTTGTAACTGTAGTTGCACCAACCATTTGTAAATAATAATTTCAAAGCAATAACAATAAAAACATGTTCTTTATGAATTAAACATTTGTGTCAGTGTAAAACTTTACTTCGAAATTATCACTTCTATCTTGTTTTTGTCCTATCTAGATAGATAACTATAATTATTTAGAGCCTAGCGTGTTATCTGCGACTGGTCGAAAGATTTAATATGTAAATTACTTAATAAAGTGTGCCAAAATACGAGACAAGACAGAGTTGACAACAAATAAAATGTAAAACTGTACTCGGTCGGTACCTACTTGTAGGAATAATATTGACAACAGGTCGATTCAATAACAAGAGCTGGCACGAATGGATTGAAGGAAATAGTTATTTGTTTTACAAGGGGGCAAAGTTCTTGTGCTCGTGCTAATATTGATACTCGAGCAAGCGAAAGATTACAAAATTGAACCACGAGCTTAGCGAGTGGTTCGAAAAATGGAATCTTGAGCGTTGCGAAAATTTCAAAGCATGAGGGTTAAACAAAATTTGCCCCCGAGTGAACTACAAAATTTATCACCACACCAACCCAAAGAAAATATTAACTGTAAAATATCAAACAAAATCAAACCAAATAAAATCCAAATGAATGTTATTAAATATTTATCATTCAAAGTTATCATTTAAAAATCAATTCTACCAGAAAACATAAGAAAACAACTCAAAATTGGCATTTGATTACTTTGCCTCACATGTGAATAAAATGCAACTTTGCTATCAGTTTTTGAACAATCAAAAGAGCCTTTTCCAGTCGGTGTGGTGAAAATATCTGTGTGTCTCACATCAACCTAGCGGCCCGATTCGAACTTTAAGATACGTCAATTAATAGATCTAGACACGATATGGATTAGACATGTCAGTGTCAAATGTGACGTTTCTTCAAACAAAAACGTCACTTTGACACTGACACATCTAAACAATATCGTTTCTAGATCTATTAATTGACGTATCTTAAAGTTCGAATCGGGCAGAATGACTCTGACATACAGCCGTATTCGAACAATGAGATACGTCAAATACTAGATATTGAAACGATATGGATTGGATATGTCAGTGTCAAACAGGTGTCAAAATTGACGTTTCTTCAAACAAAAACGTCACTTTTGACACTTGTTTGACACTGACATATCCAATCCATATCGTTTCAATATCTAGTATTTGACGTATCTCATTGTTCGAATACAGCTGTGTATGTACCTACCGGTACAAGTGTCACTCATACAATAAGTTTCGCTCATCCCATTCGTGCCAGATTTCATGATTCGACCTGGTACTCAACTTCATCCAAGAGGAGCTTATGCCTCTGCCAATAGCTCTGAAACTTGGAACATGTAGTGTAGATACATGTATAACTTAAACACGATGTGGCCCTTAACTATTTCGGGCGTATATTAAACTAGGCGATTTACCAATCGCCGTGGCGCGCAAGGCTTTTATTACGGGGGTATTCAACACTCAAGCGAGGCCTCGTTACAGCTACCACTTTAAAAGTACCTCTGTACACATAATGATTAAGGATCTTAACCATGAAGATTACTGCGACGATAAATAATTAAATAGCGATTTAATGTTGTCGTGTTGTCTAATTAGGCATTGATAGAGTTTGGCTAAAGAAAGTTGAACCTGCAAAAACGCGGCAATTTAAAAAAAAGCGTCAAGCATGTCTTTGATTAAAAAAAAAAAAATACTTACAGCTTAAAAAAGACGAAGGATTACATAGCATTCCAATAAACAATGTTTTGAAGTTGGTTGTTGACATGACCGGTATTGACATTTTATAGTGCGGTTTTATTGAACTAGTTAGTTGTTTGGTTTAAACTTTAATATTTCATTTAAGGTTTATGTAGATCGACGATAAAAATCCTATAATCGAATTGGAAACTGAACGTTTTATAATCGAGGTTGGTGGTTGAAAGCGACACAACATCTGATGAAAATCAGACTTCGTCAGAGTCAGAAAACGAAGAATATATTAATATTGAATATATAGTATCAGATTTTGACGAATAGGTAAATTGAATGAACCGAATTTTCTGTAAGCAATGTTTTTGACATTATACGAGTATCAACATGAAGCCAATGCCCACTACCCCGACTATACATGACGTACGCACATTATTGCCATACGTAAGCTGTTTGCAGCGACACTATCTCAGGGTTAAACAAACTGTTGTCAGGCTTTACAAGGATTGCATAATTTTTATACTTTTTATAATGTACATAATTCTAGATCAAAGAGCTGCCTGCTATTACAGTTTTTTTTTAATTGCCACGTTTTTCCAGGTTCATCTTTAATTCAATTCAATTCAATTCAATATCTTTAATGTCAAAAAACACATGTCAAAATATACAATAGGTACTTACACAATAAAATTAAAAATACATAATCCACACAAATTAAAAAGGAATATATACAAATGTCAGAGTACATAATATATACAATGTCAAAAATAGTGGTATATACAAATGTCAATAAAACTAACAAAAAATTAAAAATTAAAAAATACAAATGTCAAAAAATATTACTAGACTCATTTTACATTAAATTTACAATAAAATTCTTTTACCGTGAAAAAAGCCTGGTCAATCAAAAAATCTTTCAACTTTTTAACAAATAGCTCATAAGAAGCCGCCTCTTTTATTTCACGGCTCAGGCTGTTATAAATTTTAATGCCAACTACCCCCAGCGAGTTGGATGATTTTACGAGCCTGACAAGGACAGATTTAATATCGCGATCTGTTTGCCTTTGATCAGGTCGACGCATAACAAAATCACTCTTGTGCTTAAACATATATTTTGCCACCTCAAAAATGTATAAACAGGGCACTGTTAGAATTTTTAATTCCCGGAAATACTCTTTTGTTGGAGTGAATGGCGGCACCCCAGACAACATTCTAACAGCCCTCTTCTGCTTAATTAACCAGACTCTAAAGTGGTAGCAATTTCTGGAGCGCCAAACTTTTTAACCGCCATAGAATTTTTCATCGAGCGTGCTCGTGTCGTGTCGCCGGCGGCGGTACGAAGTTACACTAAGATTTGTCTTATTTATCAGACCGCGGCGAAATGAGCCCGATTTTGTATGTCTTATATATCAGTCTACGTCGGTTATAAGGTTAATATTAAAAGGCTAAGGGCGTAATATAAAATGTCTGTTAATTCCCCATGTAGTTAATTAATTGTTCGGACTGGCTTGTAAACGGTTCATCAGGGATCTGTCATAAGTGTAGTGATCGTCTCAAGCTCAAAAATATGTTGTTATGTTTAACAAGATGCAAGTTTTTTAGATAGTGTTCTGCAGAACATTATCTAAATTTACGAAGATTTGAAAGAAAGTTTTCACATAGAAAGTTCCCGTTCAAATGTTAAGATTGTTGCTAGTTACGAGTTACGAAACATTTCTTAACAGATTTCATAGACTCCGGTTCGACTCAGTGGCGGATTTGCAGTGTTAGCCGCCCTATGCCCCAGGCCCTGTAGTAAAAGTAACTACTAGCCGCCCCTTTCTGCTAAGACTACCCATCTATAGACTGCCGCCTTGCTGCCGCCCCTAATATCTTGCCGCTCTAGGCCCGGGGCCTTAGGGCAAATCCGCCACTGGTTCGACTATAGTGGCTGTACTGATAGCGTTGTGAATGGTAAAACAGAAAGGCTGTGGCTGTGGCTGGCGAGAGAGCGTTCCCACGTGCGCACCGGCCTGCCTTGAACGACCTTGGCGACTATACACCGCGTACGCTGAAACAAGGCGCGATTTTGTATTTATACACACGATGGAATGGAGTTGAGTTTAATGCAACAAATCCGTGGTATGTTATCATTTATCAAGTTGTGCAATTTTAATCTATTTTCTTAATCAATCACACGGTATTACATAGAACGGGCACTACTTTTGGTAGAGGATTCAGCGTACGATAGCGACGTGAGGTAAAAAGTATATTTGCCAGTCTCCCGGCGCGATTCGGGAAATGAATTAGAGATTAACTAGATACCATATAGTAAAGATACCTAATATCTTTACTATTTCATATCATATTTCATTCATATTATATAGTAAAGATACCTAATATCTTTACTATTTCATATCTAGTGAATCTCTAATTCATTTCCCGAATCGAGTCGTCCAATTTATTGTTGGCGTTCTTGATGCCATGTGCCTTGGCAGCATTTAAATAAGAACTAATCTGCAGAAATACATTTTACCTACCCCTACTATATAATAAATATTATTTTTGTAATTGCACATTTTAACACGCTCTCTTTTAGCGAACATATTGTAGTGCAGGTACTAATGGAAAATCACTGGTCTGACCCGATTTCTTTGTTTTAATTTTTTTATAAACGCAGTTGGTAACTATTGGGCGCTACACTTACGCATATTTTGGAGCCTTGGACCTGCCTTGGACACTTCCCAGTGTTAAGTATGAGACAGTCACGATTGTATAATTAGACTTTTAGTGCGAGATCTGAACACTAAACCTTGATTTTAGTGAGTTTTGTATGTAAAATAGTATTTAAATGTTGCTTCCACTTAAGAGCCCATCAACGTGCACACTAGCAGGCGTGGCTCACTCCGCGATTTCGTCGCTTTGCTACAGGTAGCTAAAAGTACATCCGTTCGGCCCCAATTTTGGGGTTTGCCATAAGCCGCACGTGGCGCTGTCGCCACCTAGCGGCCATATCTGTGCTGATCGTAACAGACGCGTTTTGTTAGAGAGTGAATCTTTGTACCTAGTACTATTATTTATTATGTGACACTAGCGCAACAGCTAAATAATCGTGATTATTTAAATTTAACGAAAGATATTGAAAAAAGGGGGCCGCTACGTACTGTATTGTGTGTTTAACCTACCTGCTGAATACATCAAACAAGTTTTTATGTTGCTGGTTTCGTCGATCTAGGAACTCAAAACATAAACGGCCGTTTTAACTTTGGACGCACAGATTGACGAATCCAGCAACATGAAAACTAGTTGATGTATTCAACAGGCACTTAAATACACATTACAGTACGTAGCGGCCCTCTTTTTTCAATATCTTTCGTTAATTTTAAATAATTACGATTATTTAGCTGTGTACTGTGCACGTTGATGGGCTCTTAAAATAAGGAGAGTTGGTGATCTGTAAACATTACATTGTAATAATCTTAAAATAAATAATTACTACAATAGGTAAGTATAGCCGAGGTATACAGGAGGTGTTTACATTTTTGGAGATGTAAAAGGTCCCCAGTATCAGAGCATAGTACTAATACTAATAAGATATGAAGGTATAAAGACTATCAAAACTTTAGTAATTTGTAGAATCTGAATGCCGCTCTTGCTCTGTATCGGAAATATAAAACAAACTTGTAATATGTGTTAGATTGTTAGAACATTGTACATTGTTCTAAATTGATACCTTACATTACAACTCATACAAGTAGGTAATGTTTCCCAGCCATTGTTTCGGTAACTTGTAAGGAACTTGGTCGTTCTAACACAATGTGTCGAAATGAATCTATAAAGAGTTTATAAGAAAAGATTCATTATATAAAACGAAGCCAACTACAACGTCCTGTCCAGTAATTTTTTTTATTTCGATTAAACGTCTACAATTACGTGCTATCCGTACAGCAGACCTTGCTTATTTAAAAATCTGATTGTATACCTACTTTGTGTCATTATATTTAAAGGTAGGTACACTACAATCCGAAATAAATGTAATATGAAGAAAAAAGTGACCAAGCAGGCCTCCAATGCCCAGCCGGCGTATTATGGATGTCGTTATCCATCTTAATCCACGTGATAAAATAACTGTCACTTTTTAACACCATGGGATAGAAAGTGACGTAGGTACACCGTTTTATCACGCTGTCACGTAGACAAGAATGACCATCATATCCGTATAGGGCTGGAATCAAAGCAGCGTCCTCTGCTATCGCGGCAGGTGCTCCGGGTTCCCACCGACGACCCACCTCATTTTACGTTAGAACACGCACTAAATTGCTAATTGGAATTTTAGAAACCCTTTCAATAGTTAATTTGAATGTAAGTATCCAAATAATCGTTACATAACAAGTTTTATTATCTAAGATAATCGAAGAGTACTTATACCTTAGGTATAAAAATATAATTAGAGCAATTATCCGTAGGTACCGAACCTTTCTAACAACTATTATTAAGCGCTATCAAATTATTATTTAAGTGGAAGCGTTTGACATGTAATATTAAAATAAGGATAAATACCAAAGTTTACCGGTCTGGCCTAGTGGGTAGTGACCCTGTCTATGAAGCCGATGGTCCCGGGTTCGAATCCTGGTAAGGGCATTTATTTGTATGATGATACAGATATTTGTTCCTGAGTCATGGTTGTTTTCTATGTATTTAAGTATTTATATATTATATATATCATTGTCTGAGTACCCACAACACAAGCCTTCTTGAGCTTACCGTGGGGCTTAGTCAATTTGTGTAAAAATGTCCTATAATATTTATTTATTTATTATTTTATTTATTTTTAATAATATGTTAAATTCAAGATTCTTAAAAACGGCAGTGGCGAGTGTTTTAGGGGTCCGACTATCAATTCAAAGGTTATGGGCTCCAATCCACTCCAGCAATTACTTAATATTAGGTATTACGGTAATATCTTATTACTAGCAATATTTAGTAGGTACTTACCTAAGTACATATGCCACGTGTCCCAAAATTCAACGATAAGCTGGCACCAGAAGATGGACCTGCTCATGACTACTCGAGGAAAAAAAATAAAAAAATATATCTCAATTTATTATGGAGTTACAAAAAAAATATTAAAATCGTAACTACATGTATTCTGGTATTTTTAAGGGTTGTGGTGGATAGCAGTGCTAATTAGGTTGCCGATACAAAAAAAACAGAAATATTTGAAAAATTGTAGACATGGTCGTTAAAAATACCATTAGGGGTGTCGATTTTCATTTTTTTGTAATTATATAAATTGAGATATATTTTTTTATTTTTTTTTCCTCGAGTAGTCATGAGCAGGTCCATCTTCTGGTGCCAGCTTATCGTTGAATTTTGGGACATGTTGTATATGAAGTAGCAAGAAAACGTGTAATTCTATTCGTATTTCCTTTTCCGTAACTCTAATTTTCGTCGGAAAATAGATAATGATATCTAAATATCCTAGGGTCTGTTAAAGCTTTCTGTTGCAACCATTAATAATAATACCTACACAAATGAATACCAAAAAAGCCCTTGTTTAAACGGAACTTTTTAATTTGATTCGACAAGTTGGAAGTGAAATTCATTACTTACTGAAACCAGACTGCGGAGGCTTCCCCGGACTTTACGGCCTTCGGACAACTTTCGATCATGTATTCGCTTAGGATTTTTTAAATAGACGTTAATAATTATTCGAAATTAAATTCTATTAAGGCTCAAAATTTCATACTAATTTAAATGTTGGTCTACTTGGTATTCTCAGTCTGTGTGGCCTTGCGGTACCTATTATATTAGGGCATAAAGAAATAAGTAATCTTGAGACCTTAGAGTGCCCACTCTATTTATTATTTATTTATTTTAATCTTTATTGCACAATACATGAAGGTACAAATGGCGGACTTAATGCCTTAAGGCTCTCTTTACATCAGTTTCCTTACTTAATAAATAATAAGGGTTCAAGGTACGTTTTAAACTCGCTTAAAACTTAATACTTACCTATTAAACTTAAATTTAACTACAAATAAGTTTATGAAAAGCTCGGTACCTACATACAGATGTAGTGCATAAATGTTTTCCATCGAATTTTCTCGGTAACGTTCGTATTTGTAATGCTACTTCAGTCAACCTCAATACTTTTTGCGCCGAGACTGACTGTAATAGCAAGACACGTTCGTACGTTTCTGTGAAAAAAAAACAACGGGTTGCACTCCGGGAGTGCCGGCAGAAGTGAAAACTCAATGACTAGTCCAAAATGTCTGCATCACTATCTATGTATAATTGACCCATCCTCCTTTCTATTGAAAAACTTTAGTTCCGAAATTGCTGGCCAGTGAGCTTAAATTTATAGCGTTAATTGTTTAAAATTCGAATAGAAATTGTAAAGTTACCTTGCAGACCCCGCATCTAAATATATTTGGTCATGATATTTTGAGTTTTATTCACCAGTACTAGAGTTCACTTTTATTATCGATTTCATCAAGATGTAGCTTTATTGAATTATATTTGAGTGATATAAAGTTAGAATGTAACTGTGAGATCCTCGTATTTCAGTCCGTACAAGATTAGAACATTGAGCTTTATTGCTTAATATATTAAGCAATAAAGCTCAATGTTCTAATGATTTAAAACTTGACTTTTATATATAAAAGTCCAGTTTTAAATAATTGACCTGATTATGATACGTTATGACTAAAGTTCTTTGGTGAATAACATTGTCCGTGACACATGACGTCATCGTTACGTCACGCGTTACGCGTTACGCTGAATCGAGTTTATCATTTTTTCCCCACCTCAAAAAGTGCTCAGCGCCGCTAAAGAAGTTTTCACTTCAAAAAAAATGATGGAAAATAATTATGCATACATCTGTACTCGCTCGCCTATGGAGTAAGCACTCTGCTTAATTATTTCGCTATGTCCAGGATCATTATAAATCGTTTTGCTTATTTTGCCTTCTCTGGATTCTAATGGAAAGGTTACCCTTGTTCTCTTCCTTCTTGCATCGGTTTCCTCATCACTGTTTCACACCCTTCTACATATAGAATATGAAGTTGATATATGAAGCAAGAAGTTCATATATCATAATCCTTTGTTTAATATTTATTTTTAATTATGATACAGCCACTGCATTCGCGTGCCTCGAACACATTACATGAGAACGGTAACATATAACATAATTACTTAAATGTTTAGGTGCGTGCAAACAACTTTATTTACACCTCTGTTCTCTTCTACTGTGTAGGTTATGTCAGATAAGTATATTACGAGTATAATATACGTACTTTCTTACTTCATCGTAACTATGTATTGTGAATATGCTCCTGGGCCTACCATGTCAAAAGTCAAAGGTGTACAACCGATTAGTGATTTTATTGGGCGTGATTTTACTGGTACGAAAGGGTAGCTCATCATCTACTGAATATATGTACGGCCAAGGTGCTCACAAATATATATGGACAGGCCTCTATTGTCAGGGCGTTAGAGTGCGTGTTCAGATATTTGTGAGCACCTTGGCCGCTCCGATATATCTGAAGGCGACTGTACGTAGGGTTGATCCTGCTCACGTTTCATGAATCATGATAACCATGAATCACCCCTAATAGAGTCTGTGCGGAAAGAGAAGAGTCGTGGAATGTATGGGGCCCAATAAATTCCACGACTCTTCTCTTTCCGAACAGACTCTATCTAGTCTATCTACTGAGTATCCAAGTGATCATGCAAAATATCCTGTGTAATACTTATACTTACCATGTCTGACCAATGCAGTACCTAGAGTTAAATAGTTCAGGGAAAAAACGCTTTCATTATGTATGTATCTGTTAAGCATGCCAATCACATAGTAATTTTTTGATTAAAGTTACCCCGCGAACCAAAGGGTTACGGTAATTTTTAGGGTTCCGTACCCAAAAGGTAAAACGGGACCCTATTACTAAGACTTCGCTGTCCGTCCGTCCGTCTGTCTGTCACCAGGCTGTATCTCACGAACCGTGATAGCTAGACAGTTGAAATTTTCACAGATGATGTATTTCTGTTGCCGCTATAATAACAAATACTAAAAACAGAATAAAATAAAGATTTAAATGGGGCTCCCATACAACAAACGTGATTTTTGACCAAAGTTAAGCAATGTCGGGCGTGGTCAGCAGTACTTGGATGGGTGACCGTTTTTAGGGTTCCGTACCCAAAAGGTAAAACGGGACCCTATTACTAAGACTTCGCTGTCCGTCCGTCCGTCTGTCTGTCACCAGGCTGTATCTCACGAACTGTGATAGCTAGACAGTTGAAATTTTCACAGATGATGTATTTCTGTTGCCGCTATAACAACAAATACTAAAAACAGAATAAAATAAAGATTTAAATGGGGCTCCCATACAACAAACTTGATTTTTGACCAAAGTTAAGCAACGTCGGGCGTGGTCAGTACTTGGATGGGTGACCGTTTTTTTTTGCATTTTTGCCCCGTTTTTTTTTTCATTATGGTACGGAACCCTTCGTGCGCGAGTCCGACTCGCACTTGCCCGGTTTTTTTTTTGCATTTTTTTCCGTTTTTTTTTTCATTATGGTACGGAACCCTTCGTGCGCGAGTCCGACTCGCACTTACCCGGTTTTTTAAGAATTAATCAAAGAGCCACCACCCACGTCTGTCGTAGTCTACCTCCGTCTGCGTTGTTGCAAATTAATGAAACCAAATGAAGAGCCCAATTACGACGAAGTTAATTAAATACGAATTGTCTTTGGTTTCTTTTCCTTTGTCTAAAGGTTTTTGTCATGTCTTTTTTATGCTTTTCTTAGAGACGACGATGTAAAGAAGTCGAGAACACTGGTTTAAAGAGATTCTTGTTACGGTATGTATTTGGTAGGTTAGTAACCTATAGGCACTTGGAGTTATGTGGTCAGAGGGCCTATCGCAAACACCGAAATTCGCAAATTGCGGGTATCTTTCTCTTTTATTCCAATTACGGCGTACGTAGAGTGACAGAGAAAGATGCCCGCAATTTGCGTGTATCTGGTGAATTTCTGTATTCGCAGTAGGCCCTCTGCATGATACTTATTTTGTAAATATCAACGTATCACTTAGTTTCTTGTTGACGTCATATTAGGTGTGTACTTTGTAGGTACTTCACGAGCAAATGCTGCCGCAAATATCAAATGCTTTTATTAAATACAGGTTGAAATTTTAACCACCGTTCATACTTTGCGTAGTAACTTATAGGTAATACTGAATAACTTTTACTATGGGATCAATGCCAAAATCGCGAAAAAAAAATATCTGTCCCATAGAAATCAGCGGCATCTCATCAGCCGGGATGTATGAATGATGCAGCCAAATTTTTTTTCGCAATTTCGGCATCGGTCTCATAATAAAAGTTGTTCGGTGTGACCTATAAAGTCACTAGGTAGAGTACAAACGGTGGTTAAAATTTCACCCTGTATTATATACTTATTTTGATTGTCTTTTATCTCGGCAAATAAATAAAAACTCGTGAGTTCAAGCCTCAATTAAAAATATGTATCCTATAATATACATTACCAAGAAGAGGGATCAATGATCTCTAAGTGGCACGTTCTAAGAACTTTCGTATCGTACCTATATATATAAACTCGCACCTTGTTAACCGATGGCGGAAAATTGTAAAAGTTACAATCGATAGTTTTGTATTCATGTATTCCTTCAGAGAAACGAGGCAGCTAAGCTAAGACGTTGTCATACCGTGTATAGCCTGACAAGATTATTCTAAATATATAAACGTGAAAGACCTGACTGACTGACTGACTGACTTAAATCAACGCACAGCCCAAACCGCTGGGACCAGAAAGTCCAAATTTGGCAACTATATTCCTTATAAGGTCTAGGGGTCCACTAAGAAAGGATTTTTCAAAACTCATCCCCTAAAGGAGTGAAATGGGGGTCCAAAGTTTGTATGGGGAAACAAGATAAGTTAGACTATTTTATTCCAAATTTCACAGGAGTATTCCTAAAGATAAATAAGTAAACACGTGTTTCAGGTTTTTTGAAAATTGAACCCCTAAGAGGGGGAAAAGTCCCCAATAGGGTTGATATCTCAAAATATCAATATGGGTATCGTTTTCATAGTATTTTGAGACGCTAATAACAAAAATGGCATCAAAATTAAAATTAACGTAGCCGAAGTGAACAATCATCCCCTGGTGGGGGTGCAATGGGGTTGAAATTTCAAAATATCAATATGGGTATCATCTCCATGGTTTTGTGGGATTAGTTAGACTATTTTATTCCAAATTTCACAGGAGTATTCCTAAAGATAAATGAGTAAACACGTGTTTCAGGTTTTTTGAAAATTGAACCCCTAAGAGGGGAAAAGTCCCCAATAGGGTTGATATCTCAAAATATCAATATGGGTATCGTTTTCATTGTATTTTGAGACGCTAATAACAAAAATGGCATCAAAATTAAAATTAACGTAGCCGAAGTGAACAATCATCCCCTGGTGGGGTGCAATGGGGTTGAAATTTCAAAATATAAATATGGGTACCATTTCCATGGTTTTGTGGGACGCTAATTACAAAAATTACAAAAATGGGATCAAAATTAAAATATAACGTAGCCGACGTGAACTATGGCCCCTGGTGGGATGCTAATTACGAAGATAGCGTAGACGGTTGTAAGTGTTGTAACATACACGCTGATTTACAGCCACACGTGATCCAGACTTTTGAGAATGCAATCCCTTAAAGTAAATTTTTTGAGCTACAAAAGTATAAGATTACAAATACCTTCTCTTAAATATATAATCTAAATATATAAACGTGAAAGACCTGACTGACTGACTGACTGACTGACTGACTTAAATCAACGCACAGCCCAAACCGCTGGGACTAGAAAGTCCAAATTTGGCAACTAGATTCATTATAAGGTCTAGGTGTCCACTAAGAAAGGATTTTTCAATATTCATCCCCTAAAGGAGTGAAATGGGGGTCCAGAGTTTGTATGGGGAAACAAGATAAGTTAGACTATTTTATTCCAAATTTCACAGGAGTATTCTTAAAGATAAATGAGTAAACACGTGTTTCAGGTTTTTTGAAAATTGAACCCCTAAGAGGGGGAAAAGTTCCCAATAAGGTTGATATCTCAAAATATCAATATGGGTATCGTTTTCATAGTATTTTGAGCCGCTAATAACAAAAATGGCATCAAAATTAAAATTAACGTAGCCGAAGTGAACAATCATCCCCCTGGTGGGGGTGCAATGGGGTTGAAATTTCAAAATATATCAATATGGGTATCATTTCCATGGTTTTGTGGGACGCTAATTACAAAAATGGGATCAAAATTAAAATATAACGTAGCCGACGTGAACTATGGCCCCTGGTGGGGAATGCTAATTACGAAGATAGCATAGACGGTTGTAACATACACGCTGATTTACAGCCACACGTCATCCAGACTTTTGAGAGTTCAATCCCTTAAAGTAAATTTTTTGAGCTACAAAATTATAAGATTACAAATACCTTCTAATAATTGAACAGTACACAAACATCGTTTTTAAAATAATTATCATCTTAAACGGTTTGTTTACATTCAAAATACCTAAAACCATTAAAGTACATAGATTTAGATTATTAAAAAAACTCTACTGCGCGTGCGAAGCCGCGGGCAAAAGCTAGTATTTAATAAATATAAATATAATTTTGCCTACCAAGTTGCAGATTTTCAGTAACATACTAATTTATCGAATGCTCAGCAATCCTTCGTCCTTTTGTTGATGTAAATGTTTTTAAAATAATTTTAAAACATCTTTGACAACCTCTTTTGGCATTTTTGTGTGTTAAACCGCGAAATTTTCGCAAGCTTTTATTTAACTTTCCCTGTTAGTAGAGTATGTACTTATGTTATTAGTAAGCGTGGGTCAAACATTGGAAGCTAAATTTGATCCACTTTCCGATTTCCGTTGAAGCTGAAAGTAAATAAAATAAGTTAGTAGAGTCTGTTCGAAAAGAGAAGAGTTGTGGAATCTATCGCGCCCCGTACATTCCACGACTCTTCTATTTCCGCACAGATTCTACAACTGAAAAACCACAACATGACGAAGACTAAATAAAATCTTATCGGAGTAATAAGTATTAAACGACAAAAAGTAGCGGGGATAATATTTAACAAATACATTACCTATTGTACAGGCTTTAAAAAAATATTGTGCTGTCATAGCGTGAATGATACAAGGGCTGATTTTTTAGGGACGAACTGATAAAAAAACATAATTTGAAATTACTTGGTTATCATAATTATATGATAAACAAGTAATCCTGGTCCGTTGACATTAAATTCTCATTTGTTTACGTTATCAAGATCTTATTTAATATATTTTAGTAATCAAATATCAAATATCAACATTTATTCAGCAAATAGGCCACAAGGGCACTTTTACACGTCAACATTGAATTTACATACAAGCAAAAATAATAACAAGACATAAACAATTTTATATAATACAACTAACGAACTATAAAATACAACTAATGATACACTGTTTAAAGAAATATGTATTCAAAGATAAGCTATAAACCTATTAATAACTAGTCAGCTACAACCTTAGTACAAACAAAAAAAAGAGCAAGGAGAAATCTAAACACGTACGTGGGATAAAATATGTCTTTCTAAAAGATTAGGTACCTAATGCCTTTACATATATTCTCAGAATTAAGATTATTCTTGTACTCTCGTAAATATATTCAGATGAATAATTTACTGGGAAGGTCCTATTTCAAATATATTTTTTTTAGTAGGTATATATCGCCTTGAATGATTCTTATACAAAGAGTAGATTTTGCATGGTACAATTTGTGTGGCTAGTTTTTAAGAAATTGACAGGTAAATGTTATTTCCGGTTTTGATCTCTATTAACCCCGTTATCTCTGTTCACCCCGGTTGACGGTACCCAGGTTCAAAGTTATATTGACATATCGAAAGTCAACGCCACCCATCGGGTTAATACGACAACAGGCACTTTCATTATTTTTTTCATTCGATAACGCACAGGGCAAGTTTCAGGCGATGCTCCGTTGTTATTGTTTATCCACAACACGTACCTAAAACGAATCCCGACCATGTGGCTAAGTGATAAGAGCTAGTTTAGAGTGATTAGTGGAAGTGTTTGTTATTACAAACCCGTGTTCGTTATCGTTACCTGATTCGCCTTACAACCATGCAAAGGTCAATTAATTGGTGTTGCGATGATTATTGCCGTACCTGGTATAAACGTTTTATTCTAATTAAAATTTTACGCCAAACGGCCAAATAGAGGCTCTAGGTATTTCGGGATTTGGAGTATTGAATTTAAATTGGAGTTGTATTCGCTCGCTTTGTACGCACGGGAGCGAATTCATACAGCGCGTATTTTTTATACGGCTACAAAATTACATTACATTCTAAGGGTCACATATTTAAGGGTTGTTTCTATTGGCCCAAATGAATTAAAAAAATATTTTTTGAATTATTT
This sequence comes from Cydia splendana, assembly GCF_910591565.1. Taxonomy (NCBI): domain Eukaryota; kingdom Metazoa; phylum Arthropoda; class Insecta; order Lepidoptera; family Tortricidae; genus Cydia; species Cydia splendana. The sequence continues at coordinate 20,734,043 of NC_085966.1, read as the reverse complement.
TCATTGTAAAATACTTAATTCACCACGCAATGTATTATAATGTTATTATTCAAAACGTCGCGTCGTACTTAATGACGCAACTTCATACTCGTAACTGTCACAAGTGATGACAAACGTAAACGTACTGGTGCTCGACGCGGTCCCAGTACCTAAATGTCTTGATGTCATCTTGAAACGTAAGTCAATAGAGGTGACAGCAAGGTGTCATCTATTGGGCATTAGCTTGTCGAGCACTAGTAGGTACGTTTACCTTACGCAATCCATTGCCGTTCGAAAAATTTTCAAAAATTTATTGCACTCTGTTAGTTAAGGCTGATTTAAAAATCTTTTAAAATCAATTCATGACACAATCTAGGCTTGTATACGTAATAGGTACATATTTCTAGCACCTGCTGTGCACTTCATTAAAACTATCCAATGTTCTTCCTCGGGACTCAAACTACCTCCTCACCAAATTTCATATAATTTTTTCAATCTCTAGATAAATTTAATCGGCCTGAAGGATTTTAGTATCACAAGTGTTATCAGTCTGAAATGTTACTGCGTAGATGTTCACTTTTCCTCAAAAATATTTCACGATCAACTTTAATATTTATCTGGAGCCCGTGCCAAATGTCACCAAACAGAACCAGTCCCTGTTTTGTAAAAGAACATTGAACCTGAACCGAAAAAAAAAACACTAAATATGCCATAATTTTCTTTCCTGTATAATTCAGTAGGTATTTTTTCATTTGAAGCTAGGACTCTCAAACATACTTAATGGACGGAGAGGAGATGGATGGGGGGGGGGGGGGGGGGGGTAGGGGATGATGCAACATTTACTACAGAGGTAACAAGTAGGCAAACTTTTACTAATTTATAAAAGGTAATTGAACGAATGAAATAAAGTAATATGAAAACAATTTCGTTTTAAAATTACATTAAATTATTACAGTTGCTTGTTTAACTTCCTTTCAAAACGAAAAGAGAGCATTCATTTAAAAATCTGGATGTGCCCTTGTGCCCCAACCTATTGAGTCAGTCCAAGCTAAGTTGGCAGCTTAATAGATTTTCAAGTAAACGTCATAATTTGATAGAAGTTTGACGATTCAAATAACACTTGCGCATGCGCAGCCTGTGCTATCAAAATCGCTGCCAACTTAGCTTGGGAAAAGAGCCTTTTGTGTATCGGTTTTTATGAGCTTCAGTCCATTTGGAATTGGCCCATATTGGGGAAAGTGCAAATCGAGAACGGTTCATTTTGGCATTAAGTTAATTTGCGTTTCATTCGTTATGGGAATAGTTTTTTTTAATATTGGTAGTATTTGAGGATTGGTGTATTTTGAGTTTAGTGTCGCATGCACCGGAAAGAAATAAAACTCGCTCTGAAAACCTCTAAACTACTGGGTCGAATTGAAACTGTCCTGAGTAATTATTATCTAAGATTAAGGTTTTTCGGATTAACTCACGTAGATATTTTTAGTCAATCGCGCGACATATTTTTGGTGCGCGGCCACGACATTGCGCGACTGGCTTCTAAGGCAACAACCATAAGTGGGAATGATAGGTCCGATCGCTGTGCCTCGCTCCAACCTATGATTGTCGCCTAAGCCGAAGAGAGTTGCGCAATATCGTGGGCAGCGCGGTACATTATTAGTGCTTGAAAATAGGAACCTAGACTCTCCGAAACATGTTGCGAGTGATTAAAAAAAATGCCCGAGTAAGTTGCTACGTGCCAACTCACTCGTTCTAAGCTTATAACTATTGCATTTTTGTATTTAGGCCGCGGTCCCGTTGCCATGTTTATTTACCATATTCCGATCGGCCACTAAATAGGAGAGTTGACGTCACTGGACCGTTTATGCAGCGAGTGGACATAAGTGCTTGCATTTGGTATTCACCGGGTTGTTTTGGTCTTAGTTTGTGGAACTTTTCTAGCGGTGTAGTGACAGACTAGCTAAACTCTATTTTAAGGCTAAATCGAAAGGATAGTTCCAGAAATAGGTTTACTTTGTCGGGGCGTGACGCGTATGGCAGCTGCCTTAAGACGAAAGTGGATGACCCGCGCGAAATCGCCTTTTCATACAAACGTAGTCCTCGTTTTCCTCTCTGGATACCTATTAACATTATTGAAAATATTTTGATATATTTTGTTGTATATCAACACCATCTATGCCCCTACGTTTGAATTTTTTCGAATTTTCAATTATTATAAGAGCTAGCAGCATTTAAAATATGTAATGAAATCTGTTTTTCGCTCCCTAATTTTTACAATAATCAAAAAATCTAAAAAAGTCAAACGTAGGGGCATAGCTATAGTTAATATACATCAAATTATGTAAAATATTTTCCATAATGTCAATATCCAAAGAGGAAAATGGAGACTACGTTTGTATGGAGATGCGGCCGTCCCCTTTCCTCTTAATTACCTGTAGAAATTCGTATTATAGGACGTTGAATTTAAAAAGCTTAGTTATCAAACTCTTCACGCTAAACATCAGCTTCTTAGTTTTATCAGTAGTGTTAACATACGCAAAGCTATTAACGCATAACTTGATAAACGTTTATAAATGTTAAAACAACGCTTGGTAATAAAATGCATTGTTTGATAATTACTATAATCTAATCGGCTACTTATTAACGTGGCCATGAATTAGTAACCAGTAATGTAGCAGGTTTGAATTGCGAATTCAACAATAATAGTTAAGTTATCATAACGGTTAGGTCAGAACCGTGAAGCTAACAGATACGAGATAGGTACTTACAAGAATACAATTTTCAAACTGCGACCCTACATAAATGTATGATTTTAAGCTAACATGGTCATATACGTTATAACTATGTACTCCATTTGTCATACTATCTTAGTATGAAAATGTACCTTTTCTTTAGCTGACAACTGAGGGCAAAGTTTTATTACAGAAACTATGCTTTATTTGTAGTTTTTAGGGTTCCGTACCCAAAGGGTAAAACGGGACCCTATTACTAAGACTTCGCTGTCCGTCCGTCCGTCCGTCCGTCCGTCCGTCCGTCCGTCCGTCCGTCTGTCACCAGGCTGTATCTCACGAACCGTGATAGCTAGACAGTTGAAATTTTCACAGATGATGTATTTCTGTTGCCGCTATAACAACAAATACTAAAAACAGAATAAAATAAAGATTTAAATGGGGCTCCCATACAACAAACGTGATTTTTGACCAAAGTTAAGCAACGTCGGGAGTGGTCAGTACTTGGATGGGTGACCGTTTTTTTTTTGCTTTTTTTTTTTATATGGTACGGAACCCTTCGTGCGCGAGTCCGACTCGCACTTACCCGATTTTAAAGTTCATTGTTTTTTTTATCGTTTAAGGAGCTTATTATGAAGAAGAAATATATAAACAAAACCGTTTTACAACGTATTAATTAACGTGAAGATAATTAGTACGTAAGTACTTTGTAATGGCATTCGTAATAAGCTCCGTGCATATCTGGGATAAAAATAAAAGACAATCATCACTGTTTATCACTTTTTTATAATTTATTTTCACAACATTTTTATTTAATTTTCTGTAAAATTTACAATCTTAAAACTCCTCACAAATATAGTACTTATATTAAACATCGCAACAACAGTGTAGCTCGGCCCGGAGCGGGCGACGGAAGAAATTAATAACTAGGTAAATATATTTGATAAAACTAGGCTATATATGCTAGGCTACTCGTATGTCTTAAAGAGAGTCTGTATGCCGACCGGCGCGGGTAACATATGAGCGACTAGTCGGCATTGCGTGGCCTGCGGAACCACCGAGTTGGGTATCTGTACACTTTTATACGTCCTATGACAAACAAGACCTTGAGGTATAATCTGATTTGAGTAACAGATTATAATGATGGCCTGGGTTTGTTATAAATATGATCTGTCAGTGTCAAAAGTGACATTTCTTCAACCCTAAAACGTCACTTTTGACAATCATATACATAACAATCCAGATCAAATGTGTGAAATGTTATTACAATTGTGTTGTGTTAATATATTAAAAACGTGGTAAACAAATCGGTAAGATCAGCCGGGACAATTGGAACTATGGGGCAAATGCAACTATTCTAAAAATACAAGTCTAGAGCTAGAGCCACTTATTTTCATGGTACACTTTCGCCAGTCATAAAAGAGAGTTCACCCATGGTATAAGTACTCTAGCTCTAGACTCACTTCTTGTATTTTTAGAGTATTGTCATCAGCCCGACACCTGCTCGCCACGGGCACATTACACCTGCCAGGCCTGTGGTCGTGTTTGCCGCTCCCGTATTGGCTTACACAGCCACGAAAAACGTTGTCTTCCTACCTGACACTGCTTGTATAGTCTGTAATAACTCGAAGGCCAATGATGATGATGAGTTGCATTTGTCCCCTAGTTGCCCTAGCTGACCTTATACTGTAGCAACACTAACATAAAAGTAGTACGAATAACCCAGCCAAGGTGCCAAACGACAGCGATACGATCTGTGCCATGTCTTTAACAAAGTGGATTTTCACCGTGTCGCTGCCATTTGTTTCAATGAAGAACTCCACGTAGCCACGCCTTTATGTAGGCGCCTGCGTACTTTACACTACTAAAGAATACTTTTATAACTCGCAAACCCTTCTCTAACCCAATACCGTATTTACCTAGCGGATTTAAACATTCATCATTAGCCTGTTTAAAGCCCAACAGATCAAATACCATCACGGCCAGTTCCAAAACTGGCTTTAACAATCAATTTTAAGTTAATGAGAATTCTAAATTTTAATTGCAAAGCTTTTTGCGTAATGAGCAAATGATTTAAATGCATCGGTTAAGGAGCTAATGGCGTTTTCCAACGTATATCATATCACTTTAAATGCAAAACCGGGTTTACACGTCAAACGTGCTTGCGTTACAAAGTACGCCTTTATATTACGACACAGATCAAGAGAAATATACGGAATATTACTTTACCAGTAATATTCTTGATTTATTTGAAGTTTATAATCAAACATAAAGACGTAGATTGCGGAAAATGAACATATTCAGAGCGGCCAATCCATTTTAGAAGGAAATCGACAAACACAATTCGTCTCACATTAGATCAAACAAATATCGCCTCGTCTCTCTCTACCCCTACAATATATACAAATAATCAAACAAACTCAGTACGCAGACGCCCCGTGACGTGCACAATATAAAATTAACCATACACAGAAAGGCTAGCTGAAAACTGATGGTAACTTTAGAAAAATAAAACCCTATAATAAACCGCAATGTCTCTCGTTTGCAAAAACATTTCCAAAATATTTAGACCGTTTCATGGAAGCGTCACGAAATATTTCTACGGAAGAGCTATTGCTGAATTTAATCTAGTGCAAAGTGCCAGATATGACCTTGAAAATTGATTACTGTAATCAACCTTCACAACATGTATTACAGAATGTAATCATTAAGTCAAAGTGATAAAGTTCAGTTTTAAAAATACTGGCCGAATAATTTGTATTTTCTTTTTTGTTTTTGAACAATGGCATTGACTTCGCCGTTCGTAAACTCATTCATCTAATCAAAAATACCACAATTACTTGTTCTTTTAGATATAATTTCAAATACATTATTCTCAGTTAAACAACAGTAATTCCTGAATATAAAATATTCTCTAAATCGGCTCAAACTATGTATCAATTGATAATTTTTTGCACTGCATTAAAATTTCACTTCGCCATGTACCAAAAAGACTGAAGTTGTACTATTTGAAACCTACAATGTATGGAATAATCATCTGAATCTGTACAACGGTAATAAAATATATTTTCTAATACAATACAAGCACGATTTATCAGAATTTTAGTTTAAGCGAGGAGGTAGTTCATACCGGGTACTGCCAATAATAGATTACAATATAGATATAATAATCACAGTTATTAAAAATATGATAATATTCAATATATATAACGTTAAAAGACCTGTCGAAAAGACTACAAATCACAACTTAGACGCCTGTCTCGATTCCGAGAGGTATAACTAGTGATATAATTAACTTACATTCACTCTTATTAGGTACAAATGGAATATGGTTTAGATTTCGTTAGTTATAATTATGTACTTGTTTTACTTCTAAGTACAGACTAGTCCGACGTCCCACTGCGTTCGTCTATTAGTCTAAGATACTGCGTAATGAACTTATCATTACCTAGTTCAGTTCAGTTAAAAAAAAATGGCATCTGTCTAGTGGAACAATTTTGCCAGCGTCAAGTTTGGAAGATACAATTTATACAACGATTTCGCCAATATCAAAAGTGTGTTCGTTGAGCATGACGTTATACGGTGATTGCTCTTAGTAAAGTAATATTCTGGACTTTACAAATAGCTACAATGGATTGCCGGGTGTTGACTAAATAATGGTTAAACGCGTTTCAAGATTAAAATTCTTCATTAGCTGCACGCTGGACGCGTTAGATTTCTGCATAATAAGCTATCAATATTACACTTTAAACAACATTAATGAGCAGAAAAGAAGAAAGTATTCTTCGTACGCCTTCGCCATTTTGAAGTTCAACCGAAAATCCTATTATTACCAAATATTAATGACATTTTAGACTTGAGAAATGACACGAACGCGGGGAGACAACGGACCCTTTTCCTCCACTTCGCCCTCAATGACTTAGGAAATATACACGTTTCTAAATACTTGATATATTATAATATCAATACACCTCTCGTAAATTAAAATGTTGAGAATTTGAAAAGCGTTTTATAATTCGTGATTCTTAAGTCATGACAAGAGCAAAAGCCACGGGACACTGGATTCGATGAGATTTTCTAAGTTTTGTTATCCTTAATATATTAGTAGATCTCTGATGGGTATTAACGAGTTTGTGATCGAAATCGAAATTTCATTATCTACCTCTCTATCGCTCGAATAGGTATACAAGAATAATAGAGAGGCAGGTAACGCAATTTCTATATTTGATTTTCGCGGTAGGTTACACTTCATTTTAGGAGTTACCACTTTAAAACAAACTGATCAATAGTTCATGAATCCAGTGTTGACCCTAACAAGGGCCGCGGACAGTACAAAGTACGAGTTAAAAATAAATTGAACATGTTCTTACATTTTCGAAATATTTTGAGGGAATAAAAAAATGAGATCTCAAATTTTGGTTCGATAGTGAGCAAGTCGGATTCGTCCTCGCGGAGTAGGCCCGAAACATTAGTGACTCTAGGAGCCATTGTACTTGATTCCTCTGGATGTCGTTTCGACTAATCAAAAATATGTAAACATCTTACTTCCTATTCAAGAGTTCCATGCAATAATGTGTATACATATATTTTTTATTTGAATATGCATTGGAAAATATCTAAGACATGCACGTTTGGCCGGACACAGTTTACACAATCATTCGTATATCTATATATCATTAAAATACAACAATAATAGTACATCTCTCTATTGGATTTAATCTACATTATAATGTATGTAAGTATAATCATCGACAACAGTATGTTACTCTACAACAATTAAATCACATGTTTTCATACCACCTACAATATTTACTGTAATTGATGAAATGTTAAAAGTTGAAACGCCATATAAGTACGCTCTCGACGTGACTTCTAGTACTTGTAAATATTCTTAAAATATTCATAAATGGATCTCTATCAATAACAAGAGTGGACTTTAATATTGTACACACCTTAGTCTTTTTTTGCTTTTTCTCTTTTTTGTTTTTATAATTAACTTAATTTGTTACTCTCGTATGCCAAGCCGTATACAATACTAGAGCGATCAAGACAAATGTATACACGTTATATTATATAAATACATAGTAATAAAATACGTCTTCAGTACATCTCGCGTGGCAGCCGGGCGAGCACTAAACTCCTCTGCGTTTCCTTTGCGCTTCACAAATATGTAGGCATGTCGTAAAGTGCGTCCCGGCCGCGCCTGCCGTCCACGCAGGGACAGTTTATGCCTAATTCTTTGTCTGCATTTGCGATTCCTTGTTTAACAACGTTCGTTCGTCCCTAGACCCGACTAAACGTTTCTAAAGGCCAATGACAAGGCCGGACTTGTTTCTATTTAGCTTTTAGTTGCTACTGAAATATCGTTATCTTCCAAAGCAGTCTAGTTGAAGCTCCAGTCAAAGTTACGCCTTTGACATTTGAGCGGGGTTTTTGAGAGACATGCCACTAAAATTATGGAGACAATTTTATACATACAAAGCTTAATAATAACTAACTAGTCTTTTTTTTATAGGCAGACCATCGACTCGGACTTATTCCTAACAATGCATCCATTATATTTCGTGGAAAATAATTTTCGTACTGCTAACATATTAAATTATCAACACGAAAGGAGTACGACTAGAAATTATTTCACGTTTGACCTCAAGCGTTGGCTAAATACGTTCTGCTTAGTTTTCTAGCTAACATTACAATAGTTGATTAGAATTATTAGCAAACGAGTGCGGGGTTGGTAGTCTAGGTCACTAATAGTATAGTCAGTAATACTGCCATCATAACCAATCAGAGTTAGTTAAACTCTTCACCACGCTTTGGTGATCAGTAGTGACTAGCTAGTAGATTCCCGGTTACTACCATGGAGGCCTTGCGGGAGAATTGACTGTTGAGAATTGATCTGTGTACTAGTAAAGTGAGCAACTTCGAATTGACACAGGGTAAATTGTCTCCACATGAAGCTACCGATATGGCTCAGAAGGCCGCGAGGTTCAATGGCAAGTCGAGCCGGCTCGGCGTCAGTGCTCGAGACCCACTCGATTATATCTACTGAAATATACGCAATCGCCAAAGAAGTGTAAGTCTACCGGCCTGTCTTTTTCGCTTTGGTGATTCCCATTTTTTTCCTAATAAAAATCCAGCCAAGAATACGAAGCGTAATTAATAACACATTATATACACTCGCCTATAGGACAGTGAATCATACATATACATATATTTTTTATTATATACATTTGGCACTAAATTCATCGATCGATAAAGAAGGTAAGAATCACGTGTCTCTGATCACGGCGGTCTAGCGCGGTCACGCGGGGCACATCTGCGGGCGGCAGCACTGGCAGTAGGACGCGGCGCAGGCGGGGCACGCCGCGCACGCCGCACACGCCGCGCACACGCACACGTAGTAGCCGCTCACACCCACTCCCACTCCCACTCCCACTCCCACGCCCACGCCCACGCCCGGCGCCAGCAACACCGGCGTCCGCGCGCACAGCTCCCGGCACGCCAGGTGCTCGATCAGCGCCAGGGTCTGCCGCCGTTCGTGGCCCATGAGGCACACTGTCGACTCGCGGACTACACCGTGCAGCAGCGTTAAATAGCGGTGCTTGAGGGCCTCCTCCTCGCGCCCGACGAAGTGATTCCGTAGATACGCCTCGAGCTTGGCGCGCTGCTGGCCGAGCTCGGGGAAGTCGATGAAGAACCGCGAGCACATATATCGCTCTAGCGTCTTGATGCGATCTGGCCGCGCGGCCCTGTATCCTTTAGCCAGTAACGCGCAATACTTGAGCAGGCCGCCGCCGCGGATTTCCTCGGGCTGGCGTGTCGCGATCAACTTCTCCGTTAGGTGGATCAGAGCTTCGCGGAAATCTCCATACACTGACTCGCCGACTACGGTCGGATAGAAGTTCTCGCCGATGGGCAGCGCCGCGCATTCGTGGAACGCGAGTAGCGAATCTAGCGCGATCTGGAACGAGTCCACGGAGAACTCAAACTGACGTCGCATGGTGTCCACGAACTTGAGCTCCACGGATTTGTGTCCGCGGGAGTTTCCGAGGGAGATGAGCGACCAGCGGTCGCCGTCGGAGCTCACGCGGACCATTTTGGAGACGTAGGCTTCTTTTAGGCCGGCAGTGGAGGCGCGGCGGCGTGGGGTAGCCGGGGGTAGGAGGGTGGAGAGATGGCCGAGCACGGCGGCCTTCACGCGGTCGCAGTGGCGCGCGGTGGGGAGGTCGGCGGTGAAAATGAGGTCGATGTCGGAGTAGGGCTGGGGGCGGTCGGCGAGAACGTGAGAAGCCGCTCCGCCGTTCAGACGGACATCGCGGACGGCGACGCCGGCACCGCCGACGGCCTGGGGGGCTTCAAGCCGCGCCCGCACACCGGCCACCAGCTCCCGCAGCCGCACGTGCAGCGTGGGGTAGTTGCCGCGGCCGTGGATGGCCACCACCTCGTCCATGACGTCGTTGAGCCGCGACACCTGCTCGTAACTCAGCACGGCGTGCCGCTCACCGCCGCCGCATCCCTCCTCCGATGATGTGTAGCTCGACTCGCTCTGTAACAACCAAACGAAACAACATTAGAAAGGGTTCGAAATAGTCTAGCAGTGCGCTGTAGGGAGTTATTGCAACGTAGGTCGTAGGTATTATGCATAATGTTGTAACTAACTGTGGAAAACTTTAATTATGTACGACAGCATACGACCATACGTACGAGTTAAAGCGTGCGTAGAAAACATCTAAGTCTGACCGTATAATTTACAACGTTAATCGGTAAAACCATTACTTATATTACGAACACCAAGAATAAGGTACTTAAACTAAATAACAATTGATGATTCCAAAGCATTGTAGGTATTTGCTTTTTTACACTGTCGAGTGTCATGGTCGTTTCCAAGAAAAATATGTTACTGTCAGTCGCAAATGAAACAATCCGTTCGCTTTTCAAAGATTCGTCAGCTCTTTGAAATTGTTTGACACGAGTATTGATTTGAAAACAAAGTGATTTGTAACAGCGGGTTCAAGAACGATATTTCAAAGTAACCATAGGAATAGGTATTTTCCGATTCCTAGTAAATTGTTATGTAAATTTTGGAATGAAGCGCAATTCGTAGCAAAATAAAGCACAGACTTGGCAGATCGTTAGTCAGTCGCCATCGCCATCTATTTCTGAGGCTATTTTCTTGTCTAATAGCTAATGAAAGAGTAGGTAGGTACATTAATAATAAATTATAATATGCATAGAAGGCATCTTATTGAGATAAGCCGATACAACAATACGATTATTTAATATTTCAGGCAAGTAGAAAACCGGGTCGATTCTTTATGTATAAGAGGGCGTTTTAACCCTCTAATTATATAATTATGTATAAAACAACGAGTATTAATTCGCCTGATATTGTAATGTCACGCGATAAGCTACGCTTTCTAATATTTGTATAGATATATCGGATATTTCCGAGTAAATGCTATTTTCTACGAATGTTCCTCTTAAAAACTTGCTCCTTAGCTTAAGACGAAACAGGAGCTGAGTTTTAAATATTTTAGGTAAATATACCCGTCTCGTTAACGGAAGCGGCACCTAAAAGTAGTGCGATAAGGACAAGGCGAAAAATCCTGCGTAAAAATCTCAAAAATCGAGGTTTCGTACTCCTCTGTTTCCTCCTCCAAAACTTAACCAATCGTAACCAAATTTGGAAATATAAATGATTATGAAAGTATCTGTGTCGGACCGTTTTGCTTTTTTGGCTAATTGATATCAGTTTTGAATGCCACGCCTCTCATTGCGGCATAGTCAATTAGGCCATTTTTGAAGGGCTCTAGCGCCTTAAAAAACAAAAATATCAAAAAAAGCAAAATGGTCCGACACAGATATTGATAATATTAATCTGTGTTGAAAAAATCATTGCTCTAGCTTCAAAAACCACGGAGGAAAACGAGGAGTACGTTTGTATGGAGAAATGACCACTCCTGTTGGCTCTTAACGATACATATCATCATAATCTGTTATGACACAAATGAGAGGAAATAATTTCAATTAGTAACGGATGTTTTGACGTGTTTATTCTTGTTTAAGTAGCGGTGACGAGTAATCTGGTAGCATTCTGAATTAATCGAGGCCAAGATAGAGCTAAACACACTTGTCAAGTGTTTGTTTATTTGGCTTGATATCTCTTAGAGCTATTAGTTAACCTTTACGCCGTGTCAAACACAAAAGCTGTCACGCTGACGCCACGTCACCGAAGTGTCAAACCTGAAATTGAACTTTATGCATATGCACGTAGGTCCATGTTGCTCTGTGATATGTGACCGATTAATCGGTCTTTGGCGTTGAACCTACGGTGCGGATACATCGGTCATTGGCGTCCAAAAGGTTAAACCAAACTAAGTTGGCAGCGATTTTGAATGCTCAGACTGTGCATGGGTTATTTTGAACGTCAAACTTTTATGAAATTACGACGTTTAAATAACACATAACGCAGTCTGGGCTGTCAAAATCGCTGCCAACTTAGCTTGGTCTACCTCGACTGCCATGTTTGTAAAATAAATATATGTGTAGAGTAAGTGCAAGCTGTAAATACTGTAGAGAGTGTTAAAGTATCATCATAAACGCGAATGTACTAAGAAAATATGATGTTTGTTATAGTGGCCGATACATATTATGTCACTATACACGGTGGCCAAAAAATAAGTGCATCCCCGTTGCCAGGGAGGTTTTGGGATCATACTGAGCAACTTTTAGTATGGGACCATCCCCGAATCGCGAAAAAATAATTACCGTCCCATAGAAAATGGACCAGCCAAACAGCAAAAGTTGCTCAGTATAATCCCAAAACCGGGATGGCAACGAGAATGCACTTATTTTTTGGCCACCCTGTATATTATAGGTACATTAAACCACCCCTATAAACAATATAGGCCATGGAGTCGCGATGTATGTGTATTTGCACGAAGAAGTATTCAGTAATATGAAGCCCGTTGTCCTATAATTAGGACATTATTGTACCCACTGCTCACAAGGTTGGCGAAAAAACTGAATCGTGCAAGATTATTACGTTCTATTTTTAGAAGCCTTGTTATCTTAAGTAACCTAGTAATAAAGGGCTTAACAAAGTACACTATTAGCCGCAGAAGATCAAATTACAAATAAAGTTATAAGTACTGTACAGTCAGCATTAATCCTGTCCTGGCCGGCTTCAGTCATGCACTTTGTACTGGCCAGAGTGGTGAGACTAGTGAGAGCGATGATACGCTGTCTGGTGGCTGACGTACCCTATTCTTGCAGTGAATGTGCAGATTGTACGGCCAACACCCCTCGACAAAATTGTTTATGACCGCAGGCGGTCTAGCCTTTGACACCTCAAGCTTCCCGTCGAGTTCCACTCGCCTCTGCTCTTAAGGTGGCCACTGACGAGCCTTCCAACAGTCCAAATAGCGTGGCTGCAATCCAAAATCGGTCCGTAAATGTGAAAAACATACAATGTTTAATATTAGGATGCCGTCCATTTGGATGAATCCATTGTAACGGCATCCATTTGGAAGGCTCGTCAGTGGCCTGCTTTAGATGTAAATCAGTTTCTCAGTAGGCTGTCAGACTCTTATAATATCTGACCGTTTATGGACATTAGTGAATTCTTCAAAGTTCAACGACCAGAAGCAATAGCTCTCAAATTGATCTACAATAGTGTTTCCGTTACCAAAGATCGTAACATCTACGACCGAGCCATGCTGCAGAAATGTCTCGATCATTACTGAAGGATCTTATATCAACAGCATAGAGTTTAGAATTGAGCACTAGCGGATTTTCTTTGGTACAATCGATGGCGTCAAAAATTATACACACATACATACGTGGTACATGGTGAAAAATGTATCATACCTATCAATAACAAATTAAATAGATGTTTTTAAACTCCGAATGTGTCTCCAGTACAAAGGATATAGGGAATTAATAGTCAAACTATCGACTATTAATTCCCTATATCCGGTTCTATTTACCAAACCGACTTCCGCTATGAGTTCCGTATTCCGTGATCTTGTACCAAATTGCCCCCAATCAAGCCCACAAATAAAACAGGAATACCCTGACTAATCTAAAAACATCCGTATTGACAAACACTCAAGGTTTAGTTCTGAATGACCAACGAACTAGGACAATAGGATATGTCAAGCTAGTTCTGTTATTTCTTGTAAACCGGACTTGTGATAAAAGTGCATTGTGCTGGCCAGAGACAAGAAATTAATGAGGACTATCCCTACAAAGTAACGTTAATTATCATTGGAAGTGATATTATTAGCAAGTTCCTATTTTGTATCGTTCTTTAACCTTCACTTTAATTACAATACCAAGTTGCTTCCTCAGCTTACTAGAAGGCTTTAGACTGAGGACAAATCACAGAAATCAATAAACATAATACCTATAGTTAGCCTTTCACCTTTCAAATCTCGCTGAATCTCAACCCTCGAAAAATTTGGCATTATAAAAATAATTGAAAGAAAAAGGTAAAAATGTACATTACGCCGCCCCACATAATAACTCTAATTAAACTGGTAGTTGACAGTTTTACGTACATACGTGCGAGGCGAATTGTTGTTGTTGTATATGACCTTTCTATACCTATATTTTGATGAGGAGTGTGAAGTTGTACAGGGGCATTCCACAAAAAGGTCTACTCTGTCAGGGACGTGACGCGTATGGCCGCCACCTTAATAACCCGCAAACGTCTATAGTATAATACTGTCTTCTTCTTCTTTTTCTTTGTCGTCACACTCTTGTCAGAGTGGTCGTGGTCGTCATGTCAGGGCCGGTGGCAAGCTTCACAATCCGTCGCCATTCCTCCCGTACTGTAGCCCTTCTTGTACATTCATGGAGTGGTTCATTGAATGCACTTTTGACTAGGTCTGACCAACGCATTGGTGACCTACCGCGCCTTGTGCCTTCGACTTTTCCCTGCACTACAAGTCGTTCCACAGATGTATAATCTCGACGCGTAATATGTCCAAAGAAAGTGAGAATACGACACTGGACGATGGAAGAAAGACGTTGTTTAATACCAAGTTCCTGGAGAATTGAGACGTTGGTTCGGAACTGTGTAAATACTGTAAATAGTTAAATTATCAAACGTTATCATGCTAAATGCTAATTAGCAGAAGCGTTTAAAAAAATAGCGTCACGTACCCGAAACTTTTCTGGAAGGTCCCTACAGATTGGCAGTCTATATCATTCATTATTCTCTTGTGTGGCCTTTACACGAGGTCGAAATGCTTAACAACACCTCGAAGGATGGTAGTCGCACCAAGTTAAATGTTAAAAGAAAATTATGGCCAAGTTACGGTATGCCGGATTTATGGTTATTACGGTTAAGTACAATGGACATAGCTTTGTTCCAATTAACATGTATCTGACTATGATCAGAATGAAAATAAAACATTGTTTATTACACATGTTGGTAGGAAATAAGCGTACGGCCCACCTGATTAAGGACGACGTAGGCTACAGGCCCTTTAAAAGCTTTTATGCAATTTTTTACCCGACAAACCAACGCAAAGGTGGATAAGTGTTTATTTCAAGAAGTCTTGAGATTTTCGTTATTCTTTAAGCGATTTTTGTCTCAGGGCTAACTAAAGTTGAGTTGGTGTCGTCTTGATGAAAACATTTTGCAAACTAGGCAATATGCAAGGCAGATATAAGCTTCGTAAATGTTCGTGCCAAGATTCATGTAATTTAAGCAAGTCGTTTTAAAATGAGAGCGTAATTTCAATTGTATAGCGGCAGCTATAGGCTCGTGTGGCTCTTAAAGTAGTGATAGAGACGTTTTTCCCCCTAGTGCGCTAGTTAGTGAGTATTAATTTTATTATACAACTGATTAATCGGTCGCTAGCTCAATTAATAGTTTTAAATTATTTTATTTCTAAAACGCCACAAACGGCCAGTGTCACGGCCAAGGAGACGTCCTCGTTATGTCGTCTGTATTATAATTCCCGACAAATCGAAACAATCGTGAATCGATCATGGACTTTTCAACCAGACTGTCAGAACCACAAAAAACGTTGCCGACCAATCAAGGTAAAATAGACTTTCTGTTAATGCCGTAAGAGTTTACGTGGACGCTTTGTTATCTGGTTTTCTAGGAGAAATCCCGAGGCAAGGTCAGCGTTTGCGTGTTTTTTAGAACAATAAGCAATAGAAATTAATCGGTTAGTCGATGCGGTGCTCGAACTCAGTTCTATCGATGGGTATATAAGGTTCCTCGAGGTCAAGGTGCTATCGGTGACGTTTAGGTTATTGCTGTAAGCCTAGGGTAGAGTTGTGCAAGGTCTAGACTAGGTTAAATCCAATTTTTGGCTTTCTAAACCCAGAAATATACGTATAATTTTATTAGTTGCAGTCTGGCCTAGTGGATAGTGACGACCGGTCTGGCCTAGTGGATAGTGACCCTGTCTGCTAAGCCGATGGTCCTGGGTTCGAATCCCAGTAAGGGCATTTATTTGTGTGATGAACACTAATATTTGTTCCTGAGTCATGGTTGTTTTCTATGTATATAAGTATGTATTTATCTATACAAGTATGTATATCGTCGCCTAGTACCCATAGTACAAGCTTTGCTTAGTTTGGGGCTAGGTTTGATCTGTGTAAGATGTCCCCTAATATTTATTATTATTATTATTATAATTTAAGTATTAATTATTGGACGTTTGATTATAGGTAAATATTTTTACATTATATTTTAATTATACTTTTGATGCTTGCAATTAATTACGTACTACGAGTAACTAATGCAATGGAACTGAATATAATACATATATGTATATAACTAGCGTATGCCCACGACTTTGTCTACGTGCGATGATGATGATGATGATGATGACGATGACGATGACGATGACGATGACGATGACGATGACGATGACGATGACGATGACGATGACGATGATGATGATGATGATGATGGTGGTGATAAATGATTGATAAAAACTGCCCTGTCCACGGGCCTCAAACTATCTCTATACCAAATTTCATCTAAGTCGGTTGAGCGGTTTAAGAGTGAAGGGGGACAGATACACAGACAGACACAGTTATTTCGTATTTATAATATTAATAGGGATGATGAAACGACCGTTAAATACGAACGGAATGAAGGAATGAAGGAAGCATACAATAAAATATATTATAAAGCCTACTTGAAGTTATGTGCACTAAATAGATCGTGTTGTAACATCACGAAACTTTAATGACGTTATTATTTTAGCCGAGAGTTGTTTTAGATCATCGCAGGAAATCCGGGCGGAAGGCCAGCCTGTTGAAACTAATTTGTTCACATTCCTGTACTAACAAAGTTACTCAAGCAATACTTAACACTAAATTTAAATAGGTATAATGTAGAGTGATTCAACTATAATTTCTTATTTTTATTTATTTATATGTCCCGTCAGTCAGGCGACAACAGTAGGACAGTTTGTTAGAACTCTTGTACCACCACTGGCGTTCAAAAATGCATGGAGATGTTTCAACCGTCATATTAAGGCATTACGGTCGACATCTATCCATGCACTTTTGAACGCCACTGTACTATTATTATCGTGCCTTGGTATCTCCATCTGGTGATAACTGTCAAATATTTGTTCTTACGTAGGTACATTCCATTCGTATATTATTTTACTGTTTTAGACAAAGGTGTGTTCATTATTGTCATAGTTATGGTAATAAATGCAACATAATGTTACTTAAATAAATATAGTACATAAGACATGTGCTATTTATTTCAAGAAATATATGACTATAGTTTATTTAAGACTGCATCGTCCGTCCGGTGGCGCCCTCACTGGGGCAATTGTGTTTTCTAATACTTAAACCAATTAATTTCTGTATAAATCAGTATTTTTATATCGTTGTCCTACTGATTCCCCAACTTGTGGTCTATCATCCTCACGCCCTCAAAATCCCCCAACATATAATGTAATTCCTCAGATTACACAAGTCACTCTGCTGGTTCATTACCACGTTACACAAAACCAGCGCAAACACATTGATTACAATAACAATATAGAAATGCGTCACTTGGTGATAAGGGGCTATTCATAAATTACGTCATTTCAAATTAGGGGGGGGGGTCTGGACATCGGATGACGGTAGTACGACGTAGGAGGAAACGGGGTCATTCGAAGCATGATTTTTGGATGATTTTAGGGGGGATGGGGGGGGGGGTTCAAAATTGTCAAAAATCGATGACGTAATTTATCAGCATCAGCAGGTTACAGAAATCACCTGTTTTAGCATGAATTTTATAGACTTCTTTTGGATATTTCACAATAAATATCTACTGTACCTTACCTATAACCTATAACCTATGATTGTAATTTTTTTTTGTGATGTTAGTAGGTATAAAACCATAATCACTGCATAATTTGGCAATACTTATGCCACTGCACCGGCATAAATCGGCAGACTGTTTCGTACAGAAAATGACAGCCTCAATGACAGCCATGACGTCTCCAGTTACTAAATGCTCTAAGGGTAGAACAGAGATTTTCTTTCTTTCTACTTCTCTTCTATATAAGTATTTTATATTATGATGATTTGTTTTTGTAAGCACTTGACGAAGCCTGAATCCCACGATCCAAATGGACTTGTTTTTTGCTGATAACTAAACGTTATAGGTATTGAAATACTTATTAAAAAGAAGATGATTATAGTTATTTAAATACAACTGACACAGTTATGTGCTAAAGTAAAAAGAAATAAAGACACACATCACGTAGTGAGACCGTCGACAATAAAGTCATTGAATGATAATGTGTAATAGGGCTATCCCAACGGTTCCTCCAAGTTATGACGACACCCATTGTTAACCAATTGTGGTTATTTACTTTGAATCATTGTGATTTGACAAATACGAGTTATATGTTCAACTATTTTACCAACATAAAACCACCCAGTGTTTCAATATAAATTGTATTAGCATGTATTATACCTACTATGTATTTATCTGCAAATAAATGATTGATTAATTGATTGATTGATTAACCCAACTATAGTTCAAACTATGGTCCAAAACTAAATTGAATATCATGGTTTTGGTGTGACTATTATTTTAATTACATAGTTCGGCGGCAAGACAGTTTCATAAATGGCGAAAAACTCCCAGTATCTATATACTAAAAATAACATTCAGCACTGCATTATCTTAAATAAAAGAACTTAGCGATCCGAATCGATAATTATATGTAGTTCGACTTACTAATATGTACATATTTAAAAACAAAACACACATTTCTCTCCTGCTGTTTAAATACAAATAAACTTAAAATTTATTTAAACGCCATTGTCTTTCTATTTACATACATTAACTACAGAAAGACGTATAAGTTTAATGTTATACTTACACGCGAAGATAAATGTAGTGCATAATTGTTTTCCGTCATATTTTCTCGGAAACGTCCGTACATAGTCTAATAAAACATGGTCTTCCATTCCCAGAGTGACACGGGCCTACGTCACAACAACATGGCCGCTATATATAGCGCTATCGCATATTATCATATAGCGCTGTCGCATGATGACGTAGGCCCGTGTCAGTTAGGTGACCTAGAAAAGACGGGAATGGAGTACCAGGCGGAGTATATTATTATACCATGCGTCCGTATTTGTTATGCTAGCTAAGCCAAACACCATGCAAAAATTGTGATATCTCTTATTAGAGTTACCATATTACAAGCTCTGCCACATTTGATTCTATTTTTACGAAGAGAAAGTTTAAAATCGCTTAAGCATTATAATTTATATTTAATCGATATCCTTTCAATAGGTTAGCGCTCAGGTACGGGTATTATTCAGCTTTCCCGTATTATGAAGCGCTTAAAATCAAATGAAAGAGGTTTAGTTAGCAACAGCTTTGGTTAAGAAAAGCCTTACGAAATACCCTTTCCAAAACCTTCGAAGATGATACCGGACCGGTCCTTGTTCCAAACGTGATACGTAAATACGCATTTACGCATGTCGTACATGCGTATTTTTTGTACTAAAGTCGTACGCATTGTGTACCGGATTTAACTCGTTAGTCAAAGTGTCAGCCGGCGTACCAACAGCAACACTTAGCTGACTATCTGTAGGTGTAGACCTTATACCGTTAATATAAGGTCTATAATCGGTCAGTTAACCGTCGACGCTGGTACGTCACGCTTTTCGCTCTTCTCGGTCGCTATCGTCTGCTGAACGGAGTCTAGACGTCGTCGCTGTGACGAAAAAGTATTGTGACTTTTTTTTAAAGTTGGTACCTACAAACATTCAAGAAAAGAGCGTACCTACTCTAGGGTGTTTCATTTTTCCGAATTTTCGATTTTCATCTGACTTTGCTCGAATTCTTGTTCTAACTGATAAAAAAATATTATACGTTAAAAAAAAATCAAATCGGTCAACATTTAGAGGTTGCACAATATCAACAAAGATTTTTCAAATAACCAACGACTCTACATCGGAGGGTAGAAAATGGTTTAAGCGGCTACCATCAAAGCGGAGAGTAGTGTGATACTGAACCTTCTACATATAAATAAATTTTAAAATTAGTAGTAAACTTGGATTTTGGTTACTCGATAAATGTTCTAATTAAGATTTTTCAGTTTTTCCACCTGTTTCCAAAGGAAAAGTGCTTTTATCGTGTTTTAGACGCAAAATTCAATTTCTCATTCGATTTTAGTATCAGTTCATTATATTTTGTCATTTTAGAACATAGTTCATTTTCACGGAATGTATGGGGTTCTCACTCTACCTTTTCAACTTGTGCAACCTCTAAACGTTATTCGATTCTTTTGAAAATTGAAATAGGTAGCTTTTAGTGTGGGGAGACTCCATTGGTGAGCAAAGTCAGGAAAAATATTACAACTTTTTTTTCTCCATACAAAAGTGAATCACCGTAACCTACTCCTATCTTAAATGCCGGTAAGTAATGGCTTTCCAACAGGCGAATAGTTCTATAGAAAAAACTACATATGCAGGCCTAGCCAAGATGCCAATCGTTTGAGTCCGCAGCAAACGAAACTGTAATCTCTCTCTATCAGTCTTCCATATGAGTGCGACAGAGAGACATTAGACGCAAACGATTGGCATTTTGGCTAGGCACCCTGATCAAATGAAATGTATGACTCCAGATCTATATATTGTAGTTATTTCTATTTTGGGGTTACTTATACATACTAATAACTTTCACTTCACAGAGTATGATTAAGGCAAGTTTTCAATTGTTTTATTAAGCGTGGCATCTACACAGCTGCAAAAGAGCATACCGACTTTTTGAATGAATTCCATTCATCGCTGTAATTCAAACTTTTAGTTCCGGGTACCGGGTCATTACTTTATTAGACCAACTAGGAAGGCGTCAGCGTAAAATACATTCATAAAAAACATTTCAAATGGTCACTACATAGTGTCGCAACGCAAACACTTTAATTACCGTGTATTTAAAACTCATCTAAATAATATAATGAAGGAAGTAGACTCTTATCTTATCTACGCAATTATCTTGTTTTCGATAATATTTAATGATTTAGGTACATCAAAATGAAAAATTCGCAATAATATTACGCCCACATTGCGAACCGAAAGAGCAATTAACTTTGTTGCACTGAATAACAATGATGGACTTTCCACACGCTCTTTGGGTGCAATAGTGACACAATTCAATTCTGAATGAGTCATTTAGATACAATACAATAGTCTCATTCCAATATTAGGCAACCTTATTTTTCTATCTTAACCATTTATGTTTAAATATTACGAGTACTTTGAATTATACATAGTATTCACATAGGTAGTATGGATACGGTGGCGGCTGTCATCTCCATACAATTTATAACCTTAAAATGCAAAAATGGGTTGAGGTTACAGCTGACACCTGATATGTATCAGTTGAAAAATCATTACAGTTCCGTAGGCGATCATGAAACTGGAATCAGGAAAAAAAACGTTTAAAATAACACGCATTTACGAGTAAAGCTTGGGTTGCCATACGTCCCCGTACGCAGGGACATGTCCCTGTTTGAAGGTTAGTGTCCCGGTGTACCCGCCAATAAGTAAATTGTCCCCATCATGTCCCATGACATATACCCTAATCTAAACTAAAATCTATAGATGAATTTAAACTTGGAACGGCTAAGAATGCCATCGTCAGCCACTCCGCTGGTATTCGCTATACATCTCAGTGCATTCCTAAGCACGACAATTAAACATGTCCTCAATGAATAAACTAGAGTTATGACGAAAACGAAATCGCGAACGTCCGCTCGTTACATCAAAAACGAAACGCCACAAGGATTTACGAAGTTTGAAGACACTTGTGACGTTTTTCCACGGAGAGGGTGCGTTCAGAATGTTTATGCTAATGTACATGAATATGCATTGGAATCGAGCTTCACGCTCCGCCGGTATCGGATATCACTAGATTGAAACAATCGAATATCGAAAACGATTACCGAAACATTGTTGGAATAACGTTGTATTTGATGTTAGGAAAATTGTCATAAATTAAACGGCTCTATAGAAACATATAAATTATGAGAAAAGTTATACCAACATAAAAACTGAAGACAATGACTAACTTATTGTTTTTAAATGTACTATAAGTTACATTATAGCTGATATAAGAATAGGTAAAAACACTAGGTATTTTGTAAAGTTTGCATCACTCCATTCATACAGTTTTTTTTCCTATTTAAAAAAAGCGGTAAACAATCTGTTTTCCCGCCACAACAATGGCATGTGTACTTGACACCGGCGACCTTGATCGCGTTCGGAAACCTGAACCACTCGAATGAATTACGCAATACCATTCGGAAATCCGCTAACTCTCGTATTCGAAACGAATTTATCGATGTTAGAGAGGTTACGATTTCGATATCGAATTTCATTAGTCGACAAGTGTCAGGAATATCGATGGGAAAGGTCAGTTTCATATTTTCGAATATTTTATCTGTGCAATAACACACACGGTACGGCACGGTGATACGGTATCAATGGAACTGAATGGAACGAGCCGGCTTCGCGGCGCGTTCTGAATTAATTAAACTGGTGACATTTTAAAATCAAATACATTAGTGAATTGTAGATAAGTATAGCAGAAATAAATTAATGAGTTTATGTAAATCAAAAGTGACCTTTTACGAGCACATTCAAGCTGCTACGAAAACAAGAGTGTTTAAATAATTTTGACTTTTTAAAATCGGATCACTTTGTTCTACTCCACGGAATAGGTACAACTGACCAGTTGGAGGACCCTCCACAACAGGTTAAGAACCATTGTTAATGTTATAAATAATACAGTGTTGGCACATAAAGAGATTACGAAAGAGCCCATAGATTTCCTATTTGCATGTTCCCCGTCCACGTTCCATTGAACTCAAAATATTCCTCATTAGGTCACATTTCCAAAGAAACGTAACGTTCCATTCTACGACTACTTTCGATTTCGTGCCGCTCGCAATTAACATGGGCCAAGCATACGCGCGCGTAACGGAACTGCGGGAGCGTTCGGATTCTCAACTCGGGAAGGAAGCCATTTTCACTTTCTTTTAAATTATTTGAGCGTTCTAAATTCGACCTGATTTATGCAGACGGCGTGCGAGTCAGCTGTTCGACGGTTAATTTTGAGAAGGTCGTAACTACTTCAATAGTTTTATTTAGGTTAGGACGTTTTATTTTATGGGTGTCGGGGAAATTAACACCTAAAGAACGTTGGGTCCGATTGATATTAATGTCAGTGCCGTTTGAGCTAAAGGTTGTGGAATGTTTCTGTTGTAATCGATATTGTAAATTCATACTCATCCTTCGTCATCGCATAGGAATTTAGTCTTAAATCTGTACCTTTTGTACATAATTTGGTACATTAAGCATAGGCATTCCGTAGGTATCTCCGAGATACCTGCTTACTTTTCGTCCTAAAATTTTCAAAGATTTTTTATCTATCTATTTAATTCAAAAAATGTATAGACAGGTAGACCTCTATGTTCCTCATAAATTCTAAAACACGTTTGTGAATGCACGATATAATTAAGATATGAAGATATACCTATAATTAGCTCGAAACATTCTCGGTGAACAGAGTAAACAATATAGGTTGACCTTGATATCTGGCGTGGTAACGCAATCGATGGTGCAGCGTGCACAGATTCATTGGAATAACTACCTTATGATCAAAGTTTTATAGTTTAAATCACAATAAAATGAAAAAGGCAATTAAGACCTTACTCCCTAAGGCTATACGGACCAGTTCTTTTAACGGTCTCAGCAACTCAATATGAAACAAATAAAACACAAATAAGACGTTTTCAAAGCTATAACGAGTTTTTAAATGCATAACTACTAATATGTAGCAAGTTAAATTACAATTTTAAAACAGTTTGTGGTCGATTAAGAATAAGGCGACAAGCGTTTACTGCATCGATAAAAATATCTTAAGCGACATACATATTAGCTGCTTTTAATGTTGTTTGATATTAAAAAACTTTGTACTAGTACATGATGGTATATGAACTGGAACTAATCATAAACTAAATTGATTCCTTATTCGCAACAGTTTAAATTAAAAATGATAAAGGTTCATAATGCACATGTATTTACAATACAAACTATGCAAAGTAGGTATCGAATAAAAATGCGGCGCGAATCAATAGAAAAGGCGATATTAACACAAGTGTCGATCTGACGTCGTTTTTATTCACTGCGCTGCGAGAATTGCGGAAAGTTCCCAAAAATTTGAAAAGTTATGGGAAATTTCAGGATATTTTCAGAGGAAATAAAGGGTACGTTCATTTAGGAAATGGAAAATTTCGATCGCAATAAGAAATTGTGAGATTTTTCTGAAAATTTTCCATGTCGAAATTTCGCAATTTTACACAATTTCCGGCGACACGGTAGTATTAGTAAAAAAATCACTACTAATCGACTTGCCAAAAATATACGGTTCCTAATAACGAGAAGGGATATATTGCAGACCATAGGAAACTTTCAGGAGGCACTCATGGGTGATAACTTATGGGGTTAAATGTAATTTTATTTTATAGGATTGCCTGCTGCATGGCCGTGAACTTTAAAATGACCATAGGGTATTATACTGTATTTAAAATAAATTATTTTACACCATGCATGAAATAAAGCACCAGATAATTATTAGAACAACACAGATAGAAGTTATTTTTAAACACAAGTTCTATTTAATAAATAGGATTGAAATATAAAAAGTAAGTGAGTTGACCGTGACGTCACGATGTTATGTTTCATATAAATTCCATAATAGCAAATCGTTTTGACAGTTCTAAAAAAGTAACTGATTTGACTAGTAGGAAAATACCCTATTAAACTATAGATAATAATGGACATTTATATCCCACGACTCTTGTATTTGTTTTTTTTATCGCGTTTGAAATTTGTTTCACGCTTTGTGAGCATTATTTTCGATTGTTCGTAAATAGCCTGAATCATATTCGTCATATTTTTTGGCAGCATTTCGAATCTTGTGGCTTCAAACAAAAAAAATCATAATGATTATTATGCTCGGGTCAGGAGTTCCTAAACTGCGAATGCCCTACCCATGGGACTATGTTCATCGAAATAGATAGGTATAGGAAAAGGGGTAGCTGATCTGGCTTTATTCTTTAAAAAAAAGGAGCTTCGAAAGGAAAAAAAGGCATTTTCATCATTCTGGGGCAAAAAAGGTTGCGAACCATTGGTTTTAGATCCTTTAATTGATCTAAAACCAGTGGTTCGCAACCTTTTTTCTTTTTTTTAACGTCGGAAAACTGTTTCACGCTTCGCGGGCGTTTTGTTCAGCGGCTGCGTTTCGTTTCCACGTGCAGGTGTCAGTAACCTTTTACTTTTTATGAGCACGAGCAAAGATGGTGACCGATTGCGAAACGTTTTATTGTTTAAAGGTAGAATAATAGGCCTTTTATCGAAACGCATCTCTGGGAACGCTATCATATCCAAATATCATTTTTAGGGTTCCGTACCAAAAAGGTACAAAAGGAACCCTTATGATGCGATTCTGTCCGTCCGTAAGTCTGTTACATTGATAAATATCTCGAGGACTACTAAAGCTATCGATTTTTTATATAGGTACTCGAATCCTCACTTATTATCTCGAAATCAAGATATCTTTATCTTTCTCTTTCACTAAAAAGTAAAGTTTGAGTAAATTTCACTCAAATAATCAAAAAACTGAACGTTATTATAGAATTTTACATTTGAACCCCGCACAAAATGATCGGTAATAGCCGTTCGGTCGATTTGCCTGCAATTTTGTGAAAATATAGCCTCTAATACTCTGATCAACTGTGTGAAGTTGCAACTTTAATTAATGACTAGTTTTTAAAATATGACTATTTTTATGTTCAATATTTTTTACTTACATTATAATTCTTATTAGTTAACGTACACTGTAGCAACCTGGCTTGTTATTATTTACGTGGCAATATCGAGATAAAAAAACATCATTCGAAGGTTCAAACTATCTTCACACCGAATTTCGTCCGGTTCCGTCCTAGTGTGAGCGTGGAGAACTAACAAACTCGTAGGTATGTAGCTACATTACGGTGCTAATCTGTACTAGTTACAATTAATTGATATCTGATTGGTTTTACAGGGCTACCTTTGTGCATTTAATGCATTAAGTATGGTATGAAGCGAACTTAATGATGGATACTTCACATTTTCTTCGTATCGGGCAAAACCTAAAAACCATAAGATTGCTGTAACGTGACCGCATGTACCAAGGGTTCTTGCTCCACTTTTATACGTGCAAAAATAGCCTAAGATTGGATCTTCACCTCTCCCGTTATTATGTTCTTCATCAAATGCAATCCACACATAATAAAAGGTTGCATTTCGGAATCTTGATGTAGCCCTTATTTTAATAAATCCTGGCTCATTGACGTTTTGATATATGTCGAAATATCGCTCGTCTTCGTCTTCCGCTGCTAAGTCGTTATGACGCAATATACTGTCTTGAATATATCCTGGAGACAGTTTCACTTGATATGTTCCAAATGTGACCGAGTGCAAATACGCCAGGTCTAACCGTGGAAACAATGGTATTTGTGCAGCAGTTAGTGGGGTCCATCGTGCTCTTCTTCGGCCAAGGTTTTCAGCTTCAATTCGTGCCTGTACAACATTAATGTCGTCGACAAGTTGTAGCATTTCATTAGCTAACTGGACATTACCATCTGGAATTGTAATAGGTCCATAGTATTTATTTATAATAGCTCCAGCTATTAAAAGAAATGTGTTTAAATTCGGAATATGGGATGTCGAAATCATACGGAAAAGAAGACGAGCGCGTTTTCGACATAGATCAAAACGTCAATGAGCCAGGATTTATTAAAATAAGGGCTACATCAAGATTCCGAAACGCAACCTTTTATTATGTGTGGATTGCATTTGATGAAGAACATAATAACGGGAGAGGTGATGATCCAATCTTATGCTATTTTTGCACGTATAAAAGTGGAGCAAGAACCTTGGTGCATGCGGTCACGTTACAGCAATCTAATGGTTTTTAGGTTTTGCCCGATACGAAGAAAATGTGAAGTATCCATCATTAAGTTCGCTTCATACCATACTTAATGCATTGAATGCACAAAGGTAGCCCTGTAAAACCAATCAGATATCAATTAATTGTAACTAGTACAGATTAGCACCGTAATGTAGCTACGAGTTTGTTAGTTCTCCACGCTCACACTAGGACGGAACCGGACGAAATTCGGTGTGAAGATAGTTTGAACCTTCGAATGATGTTTTTTATCTCGATATTGCCACGTAAATAATAATAATCCAGGTTGCTACATTGTACGTTAACTAATAAGAATTATAATGTAAGTAAAAAATATTGAACGTAAAAATAGTCATATTTTAAAAACTAGTCATTAATTAAAGTTGCACCTTCACACAGTTGATCAGAGTATTAGAGGCTATGTTTTCACAAAATTTCAGCCAAATCGACCGAACGGCTATTACTGATCATTTTGTGCGGGGTTCTTTGAATTCGAATCTAATTCGGTCTTATATATTGATGAAACTTAATAAATAAAAATAGTAATAATTATAATACGTCTAGCATAAATAACTAAATCATATTCATCTATAGGTCGCTTATATCTCTCATTTGTTTTTAAATACTATTTAATTAAGTATCTCATTCACCTGTCTCAGGTGTCAATAACATGTGTCTTTTTTTGTCAGTCTATCAGTTTAAGGTTGAATGTCGATTGCATAATGTTGATATCTAGGCAAGTTAAGCATATGAAGGTTAAATCGTGTATTAATTGTAACTGGATATTCTCGTTCACGTTGCATTATATAAAAATGGCTGGCATTTCATTTTAAACTACGCCGTGGCTTTTTTAAATGGACTACACGATAACTGAGTAATTTTGGACCTTAGGCCTTTGGGACAAGGTTTTTGAAATATCAGTTTATAGTGTGGACGATGGTACGGTCTGCATAGGAAAGAGGCAGCTTGCTTGGGTATGTGGCCCCAATCTATCTGTTATGTTCCTATACTAATGCCGGGGTCCAAATTATTGATCGGAGGGCCACACTATACTTGATAAATGCGGGCCAAAATTTGGCTTATATGGGCCAACGTTGCCCTCGCGACTATATAGGCCTTTACTTAAGATTCAAGCATAGAATCTGAATCGAAAATGTGCCGCGTAGTTATGTTATGTCAAATGTATCAAATGCACGTTATCCTACCTTTAAAAACCCTACAGACCCTTTTAGGGTTCCGTACCCAAAGGATGAACCGTGATAGCTAGATAGTTTTAATTTTCACAGGTGATGTATTTCTGTTGCCGCTATAACAACAAATACTAAAAAGTAGGTAACCCTCACTGGGCGAGTCAGACTCGCACTTGTCTGGTTTTTGAAGAATCACACACGATAATCCCTTGAGAAAACCTAGACAGGTACATTCCACTGGTATAACAATTTCACGATAAAAAGAGCATAACATTTCATGTCTCCGAACACGCCTCCAGGATTGTCACTGTCACGCTTGATCTTGAGTGTTCGCGGTGCCAAGCGTTGCCTCAGAGCTCTAGGACGCCGTTAGTATGCGCGCGACGACCCTATCCTTGGCCCGGTCTCGTGAGTGATGTACCTAGCCAATTTATTCTTAACAATGTAAAGTACAGTATAATTTTTATTGCCGTAATCTGCTACTAATCAGAAATATTTTCATTGTTCGATATTTGGTGCAGAACGTCGTACCAAACCACCCCACCCAACTATAGTCTAGTAATACAACTGTGTCCACAAGTTCAATACCTATATATTTAAGTACTAATATGAATGTTCTTTTTTTATGATATTTTCTTCCATTTATAAAAATTGTTGCCTTAGCACTACGAATTTCAAATGACAATCACACCTGAAGGAAGATATTTGAGTTAATTTTGGACCATAGAGCCTTTGGTTTTGCGGTATTTTTTTTTTCATTGCATTAATTTTATCGCACTGGCCTTTGCGCCTATTGCAGACGATTTATGAACACATTACACCGCCTGGGACGGAATTAAGGAAACGCTGGGATGCCCAGCACCTGCATAACCCTCTCGGGTTCACTGTTTATCGCACAGGAAAGGCGATACGTGGGGAGACAAGTTGGCTGCAGGAATCTGACGCTTAGGGCTGATTTAGACGGCGCGCGAACTCGCATGCGATTTTAGTTACATTGCGAACTGTTGGTTACGTCCAATTCAACCGACCAATCAAAAACCGCAATGTAATGAAACTCGCATGCGAGTTCTCGCATCGTCTAAATGAGCCCTTATTTCAGGTTGGACCCTACTCTCGCCTTACGGTAACTCCATTACTTTTTATAACAGACCACTAAATGTATATAAATAAAAAACCGGACGAGTGCGAGTCGGACTCGCCCACCGAGGGTTCCGTACTTTTTAGTATTTGTTGTTATAGCGGCAACAGAAATACATCATCTGTGAAGATTTCAACTGCTTAGCTATCATGGTTCATGAGATACAGCCTGGTGACAGACGGACGGACGGACGGACGGACAGCGGAGTCTTAGTTAGGGTCCCGTTTTTACCCTTTGGGTACGGAACCCTAAAAACAATAGCGAGACAGTAAGAGGTTGTAGTGTATATAAAATTCCTACGTCAGATAAATGAGTTGTTTTTGTAAGGTTTGCAAATAGTGAGACATCAACATTATACTAACACACTTTATGGCATTACAAAAATAAAACTTATCTGTGCTGCAATTCTATGCACTGACAGTAAAATTGTACAAATATTTTTCAGACATAACATATTTACATCGATATTATTTATGTAAATATTCCGTGTGTTACATTACAGTGCATCATGGTGTTGCCATGCCACAACACAGGCAATGGATTTAAAATTTGAGAGAATGAATAATGCTTGCACACCGTGTTTTAAACACGTGTTTTGATCGCATGTCAAGCGCAATAAACATACTATTGCCGTATATAAACACTTTATAAGATACTTATGTACTGTTATTTATTTTGCAGTTAACGAATCAAAATAAACAACAGACTTTAATCGACCTTGCCCTAATAATTACCCAGTTTTGATGAAACCCAACCTACTTATACAACAAAAAACCTTGAAGATCCGTAAATCAAAAATATCCTGGTAATATAATACAAAGAAAAATATAGGTAGTTTGAGGGTTTTCCTTTAATACGGGTGAGACTCTCGAGGTAACATAAAAAGGAATTTTGAGAAACTCACAAATTGTGATTTAAGAAGTCACAAAATCAGCTAAACAGAGCCTTGGGTGAAAATTGGGTGAAGGACGTTTGGGTGCTGCAAGGACATCGTTTTACGGACCCGAGCTCGGGCCCAAATGGAACTGTTATTGATGGGCTTAACAGCCTTAAGGATGTTTACTTAGGTGCTTTATAACTGAATTACAACAATGGCCGTGTTGCCAGCTGTCGAATATCTTGTAAATACACTAGCTTCTATCCTGCGTCTTTGTCTGAGTACGGTGATTTTATTTATTTATTTATTACAATATGGGTGATTCTTAAATTGTGTCCAAAAAAATTTTTTTTCATAAACGTTTTAATTTTTCACATATTATTACATATATCAAAAGTATGTACATACAAAAAGCAATTTTTTGATTCATATGGTCAAGCTTGATACCCTCAGGAAAGGTAAATAAAATGAGTAGGTACATAAACACGGTTGTGACAAAGTGTCCCTCAGTAGTGACATTTCGGCATTTTGGTGGCCAACTCGGCTATTTTGATTTATATAGTTAGCCTAAGTCACTCCTATGATTACGACAAACCTAATGACAGCTCATACGTTGAAATCAGTCAAACTATAAAGGCTGTAGAGCGTGACAAAGAATTCGATACACATCATACATACATACAAGCGAAAAACATTTTTTTTGCTTTGGCAGTCAGGCAATAATTAGCAAATGATCTATAGCTAATAAAAATGCATTTCTGAAAAGTGCATGTGCCTCGAAATTAATCAAACGAATTAAGAATGACACGACCACGTGTCTACATGTCACGAACGTGGACTCAAAAGTCCGTGGTGGTGACAGATTTTTGAGGCCACGGTCGTGATAATTTGGAACATGTTCGATATTACATAAACATTTCCTTTGATTTTGCAAATGTTAAATAATTAGCATAATCTGCAATGTATGAGGTATATCTTATGTTACAAACAATAACGTGAAACTGCAACTTACTTTTAAAATTCTAACACGGCGGTGACGCGTTAAGGTTGACCCTTTTTTCAAATGAACACAAATAAATAATTTTCGACAAAACTTCTCCCTTCAGCCATTTGTAAACCTGACCACAACACAGTGTTGCTGTTCAAAAAAAACTTTAATAAGGCTGCCAGTAGTAAAGATAATTTTCTACCGAGTACCGCATGTTTATATTACCACGCGCGGTGGTGACGCGAAAACTAATCACAAAATATATGTTGTTTAAAATTATATAAAATCGCTATAAATCCATACAATTTTTAAACAGGGTTGTAGAACAAGGATTAGTGTTTTATATTTGATTTAAATTATTGCAAAATCACTTCATATTTTTTCAAAAATTAATCTAATATCACAAAATCTGGGGAAGTCACACTACACAGTCCGTGACATTTCGCACTTGTAATTTTTTTTTATATGTTTCTAATACTCTTAGGATAGTACATTTAGGTTGACCTAAAACTAGAGGTAAATTGCGAGGTATATTGATATAGAGTTTACTTATTTTCACAAAAATACATGCTAAAATAAATTTCAACTTTCGGGAAATTTTGCTGTAGGTTCTTTTAATTTGCAGCGCATAATACCTACTTTGCATACTCTGCGTTATCGTACCGCACTTGGCATAATTATTTAACGTGTTGTTATGGAAAAGTATTCTTATCACAGCGGAAGTTGATAAGGTTTTCCGAGGGGCCATTAGTGCCGCTTATCACTGATAACACTGTGCGAGAAAGTTTCAACTGATAAATAGTTTGGCCAAAGTTACCTACAAGCAAATTGCCCTAGAAAAAATTTAATACCGTAAAGTCGGGTAACTTTGGCCAATGAGATTTACTCGGTCCAGGTTATATTATCTTATGTCAAGGCTTCTCAACCTTTTCACAAGCCGCCGAAGCTACTTCAAGTAAAGTAGGTAAATTAATTCTCGAATTAAATAAACTTATTTCGAATAAATGACATTGATTAAAGGTGCATGATTTGATTATGTTTATAGAGCATAATGAAAATAGATACCTACAAGGTATATAATATACCCGTTTTACTTCTATCACGAACATACACCAGATTTACTTTTTTTTAAATATAATCAGACTAAAATAAGTTTTAGCGCCAATATTTTATAATGTATCAAACCTGTACCAATTTCGATGATAATTTATACCAAACGGCTTCATCAGCATAGCATTTACCTGTAAAAGAAAGAAATTATTTAAAAAAAGGAAATCAAACCAAAACACAAGTATTGGCGGAACAGCATAGCAATATTTTCATAGTAAAGTACATATAGGGTAATTCGCCAGTAAATGGCCACTTTTAGTAACTGGCCGCCCTAAACTAAAAATGAATTATATTCACCTATTAAACAGAATTCATTTTAGTATAAGGTTTCAATAACTGGTCAGCTTTCAATAACCTTATACTAAAATGAATTCTATTTATAGGTGAATAGAATTCATTTTTAGTTGGGGGTGGCCAGTTATGGCGAATTACCCTATAACAATCATGTTACGGCGGTAAATAAAGCTTGATTTTGAAGTATGAAGCAAGAAATATAAACAAAAATAACGAGGACGCCTTTGGGCGTAACATAAGTATGTAATATGTTTATCAGTTTTGCCCAACACTGTTACAGTAAGCTATTAAAAGACCCTACGTGATGATTGCGGTATGTGCGATAACTCTTACTAAACTAGTCTGCCCTACATTCCATTACCCACTTTCTCAAGACTATAAGTATTTATTTTGTTTAATTTGGATTGACTTTGTGATTTAAATTTAAAAGGAAGAAGGTAATCAATCTAAGGCTGCCTTTCCACTGTGCAGGAGAAGAGAGGAGACATGCAGGAATCAATCAATAGCATTGGTTGTAATAAGCAGAATGGAGAAGATAACTAATCGGTTCGTTTCCTCTCATCTCCACCTCATTGGGAAGGCAGCTTAAGTTCTTGATTTACCTATACTTATGCTTTAAATAAGAAAACCGTTAAATATTGTGTTGTTCACTACCCAATGATTTGGACCTTAAAAGACCGTCATTAGCCCCTATTTATAAGAAGGTCATCATTGCTGCTTTTAAGTAGGTAAGGTTGAAACGGGTGCCCAGCAGTGGGAGATGCGACACACTTGGTACAAGCTGGCGATGCTAATGATGATAATGACTATATTAATGTTACTAATCGTAATACTAACCTATCTAACCTATCGTATTAGTATCGCCAGACAGCGGGGAAATACGGCCAGCCTTCTAGGCACCTTTCTAGGCATCTGTAGGTTTTTTTTTAAGTTTTATTATGTTTATTTGTTTCTTTCTTTGTTTTTATCAATAAAATTAATTAAGTACCTTATCTTGTATAACATCTAAATCCGTTATGAAATGTTTTACCTATGTTATGTAGAACGTGCATTCTTTCTTAGCCCGATAACTAAGCTATGTTCACTCGTTTTATCAAATTTTGACTGTCATAAGGGCATTTGGTAATATTATGTAAGTTGAAATGTATGTCAAGGCATACATTGTAACACAACATACATAATATATGTTGCGACCGAAATCGAAGCCGGAGCCGAAGATTCGGTTTTGCTCTAGTTGATTTTTATGCCGAAACCTTTGGTCGGACACTACTAAATTGTTTACAATGCATTGATAACCAAGCAGTGGAGCAACTGGCTTTCAAATACGAGATCCAGGTAATCCAGATTCGAACCCGGCTCGTACCTACCGCATTTAACATTATTTTGACTTACTTCGACCATTTTTCGCAACCTCAAGTAAACAAACGCACGGGGAATATTAATAATCGCCTGAATAATTTATTCTAAAGCCCCCGCCGCTCCGCATACTAAAATCTCCCTCAAAGGACCCATCTGCTATTTTAATTTACATACGCTAAGAGCACGGGAGCCGGGAAAATGAGCAGAGTAACAGATTATCAACGACACAGCAAAGAGACATACCAACACGTGGATATTACCAAATATTACCTACCCTATGAAAATGTTTAGTTAAGTTTTAGACTTATTGTTTAGATTTAAAATCTTACTACATATTTACTGTTTATTTCATCTACTTGTCCATAATCTAGCGTAGAAATCTCATCTCTCTAGTGTAACACTTCAATTTTATGTTTAAAGTTGCAGTTCAGATCTGAACTGTATACATATAAGTATTGTAATTCCTGCAATTGTCTGAAATTTGTTTCGTGAGCAAAGTAAATAAATAAAAATAAAAGCGCGCAGTACTGTTCGAAAAATATCACTTGGAAAACTACTTTTCTCTTAATTTTATTATTACAATAACATTGGAAATAGAGCATAGGTAATGCGGAAACCTTTTATGTAATGCGGAAATGAAAGAGCTTAATAACAGTATGTGTAATAAAAAATGACTATGAAAGGGTCACTTAATATCACGGCACTCACAGCCACCTCGAGTTTTTTTGCTATGAGCAATGTCCATTATCACGCGTTTGAGTTCCTTTTGTTCTAGCTACACAAAGGTTTGTAAATGAGATAGTCGGACAAATAATGTTTTGTAAACAGTCCGCTGGCCATTCGTGTACGTACGTGAACGAGCGATAATGAAAGTTTTATTGGTGAACTCTCACTGCACGATTGTTTAAAGTTGTTACTCTGTTCCGTTTCTTTACTTGCTATTCTTGCTAATACTTTGGCTGCATTTTAGACCTGTTGATGCAAATCTAATTTGAATTTGGAACGATAACGGATAACTGACCTAAATATAAAAGGGACGGAAAGGGAAAATTAAGAGTTGATTGGTCGAATTAAGAAGCCATTTTGTTTTCAATAAAACGTTTATTGATTACCCGTGATCGAAATTACCTGGAATTAATTTAGATTTAATTATACGCAATTAATAGGTATATAAAATTGGGCGGCGTACACTTGTTTGAACAAATAATGATTTCTTGACTATTTTGATACAATATAACTATTTTATGGATAATAAAATTTTTATTCAAACATTGTTGATGCTATTAAAATATGATATAGGTCACTCGTGTAATTTAGGCCAAATATTTCTAGGAACGAAACATGTCGAAAAAATCATTTTAAACGATTTACCTACTCGTACCTACCTACTCGTATTACGTTTGAGTCTTACACGAGAGTTGCTTAGTTTAAAATTTTGATGTTTAGGAGACTTACTTACCTATTCAAAGTTTTAAAATTGTAACATAATTTAGTTATTAACTTGACACTTGCAGTGTATTTCACGCGCACGTTATACTGCGAGTATAAATGTCAAATTAATATCAAGTCAAGTTAGAATATAACTTTCATTGAAATCCTTGCAGTCGGAATGCAATGTGGGCCACCGAAAATACTACACTTGTTAATATCAAGGATGCTCACGACGATTAGGTAAGATCGCGGCTCAGACCAAACGTTTAATTAGAGCTAGCCTTGCTTGGGTACCGTTAGGTTACATGTTACTCACGATATGGGCTGATTTAGACGGCGCGCGAACTCGCATGCGATCCATTACATTGCGGTTTTTGATCGATGAGTTGAATTGGACGTAACCAACAGTCCGCAATGTAACTAAAATCGCATGCGAGCTCGCGCGCCGTCTAAATCAGCCCTATGTATTGGTGGGGGCTCAGGCGATTCCGATCATAATCCTATTTCGTCACCTTTTTAAATCATCCACAGTACCATGTCCTCAGCATACAATTCCTAAATCGTCACCTTAAATTCCTAACTCATCGACATTGTTATATTTATCGTCAATTTCTTATTTTGTCTGTATTCCTAAACGGTCCACATACTTCTACGTTAGTTCACTGCATCAATATTACACCTTAAACCACAATAATGAGCAAAAAAAGAATATAAAAAAACCTAATCTTTTATTACGAATTACATACCTATACTAATAGTAGGTAAACTTAAAAATCATAGTGATTGCTTGTTCATGGTTTATTATGATATGATACACTTTGACCGAGACTGATTATTCCAAGATATACATATTCCATGGTTGTCATAAACATTACTCGCTAGTAATAAGCTCGCTAGAAGTAAGGTTTAGGTGTATAATTTGTTATACAAATTGAAAACAAATTATACATCTAAACCTTCCTCAAGAATCACTCTATTGACAGGTGAAAACCGCATGAAAATCCATTTAGCAGTTTTTGAGTTTATCGTGAACAAACATACCAATACTCAAACGGACAGACGTGGCAACAAAGTCCTGCTTGTTTTATAACGTGTAGCGATTTTTATTTCAAACGTAGCGTGACAAATCCCAGACATATTATATTGATTAATAGTGGAGTTGTAAAGTGTAAAATAAAATCGTACCCCGTTTTTGACAGATGGCGCTGTAGGTACGGTTTCAGTATGTTTTTTGGGATACGTCAATTTGTCAAATTCAAAGTACAAATTGGTCTTAGGCGTTATAAATGTTCTACAGTGAATAACATCGATGTACCTATAATACAACATTTCGTCGTGTTAGTGGAATCTGTCATACATGCGATTCTATATTTAGAGCAGAATGCACGGCGCTCATGAATGAAACATGCGCTGGTTCTACCTGTCGCGAACATTTAATATTGGCGGAATATCGATTGAATTTAATGCAATTTAGTAAATAATTCGAATTCAGTGTTGTTCCTGTAGAATTTTGAGATTGCTGTGTTTCTGAAAGTTTTAAAAGTATAACTCTTGGTTTATTTCGATGATTTAAAATCACGAGGACTATTGATTAAAACAAAGAAAAAAAGTGTACCCAGTTTCTGTAAAAATGTTGGGTGTAAGTTTTGTGACGGCCAATAGAAAATGTATGTGAAAAGGCGTCACATAACTGACACTTTTTCCATTTCAACCGAAGGGTCCACTTTTTGTATCAAAATGCCCATCTACAACGTCTTAAATTGCCGTACTTACAGAGGAAATCTTAAAAATAGTACCGTATTACAAAAATTGCTGTTTTGATCTGAATGCATGCAAATTGCCGTATTTCCAAAGTCACTATTCACTATTATTCACGGGAAGAAAAAAGCGAATGAGGTACCTCATTGTTTTACGATTTGCTACGGTTGTAAAATACATGCTGAAAGCTTCGCTTACGTATGTCAGCTGTCCATAGTCTATTCATGAAAAAATTACATAAAACATACAAGTTATACAGGCAGGGGGCTATTCATAAATTACGTCATTTCAAATGGGGGGGGGGGGGGGGGGTCTGGACATCGGATGATGGTAGCATGACGTAGGAGGAAACGGTGTCATTCGAAGCATGATTTTTGGATGATTTTAGGCGGGGGGGGGGGGGGGGGGGGTCAAAAAATAGATGACGTAATTTATGAACAGCCCCTATGTAGGTGGGTCTACGTAGCCCAGAAGATCATCATATATTGTTGAGTTATATGTCGACTACGAAAATAATTAATAGGCGTTATGGTAACAAAACAAATGTATGGAGTGAGCACTCTATGCTTAATTATGTCTGTATGTGTATAGTATAGGAACTATAGGGGAAGTAAAATAACGGCAGAAAAAATATGTTTATATAATAATAATTAGCCGTATTTATGTGAAAATATAATTAATACTGTAAACTGACTTTTAATTAGGCAACCGTAACCGGCGTACCTATTCGGATTTTAATAAGTAATTAGAACATATCCATAACTGAAACAGATCTAATTATTAAAATCTAAATACGAATGTAAGTCATATAAAGTACAAGATTTATACAATAACGCCGATAATCTCATGGAATACACACTAGCAGTCAGTTTACACCAATTGTGAGTACGAGTGTACGTAAATCAATCTACCTTCCGACGTGATTTTTACGCGCAATGAAAACGTAAAGTCCAAGCGCACGCGCGCGCCTCGTGCAGTGAAAATGTCGCGTGCGCGCACCGATATGCGCACGATGCGCCTATACATTACTTTTACAATGTGTTTACGCTTTTCTTTACATTGTTGCCGAATTACGGCGCGATTCAGGAAATGAATTAGAGATGCACCAGATATGAAATAGTAAAGATATGTGATGTTCCACGGCAAAAGGTACCATTGCCCCGGCTGAATATTGGAGCGGCGTAAATAAATAGCGTAAGCGCAAGCTGCCATAAGGTACCTTTTGCCGTGGAACGTCACATATCTTTACTATTTCATATCTAGTGAATCTCTAATTCATTTCCCGAATCGCGCCGTTATTGGTTTGTTGAGCATGGCATCATCTTTTGTTCAAAAATGTAGAACAGTGGGGTTAAACTACCCTATTATTAGTACCTAACCCATCAAAAACATAAACCATATGTAGGTATGTGCTTAGGCGTAACCAGGCGTAACCTGCTTTGAAATCTGGAATAAATGTATTTCAATGGTTTTTACGCAAGTTTTTTGCTTTAATATTCTGGAATAGGTATATATTCTCGTCCCAGATGATTTAAATATTTTGAATACCGATATGCAACGAATTAACAACCCGATAATGTATATAGTTCTTATAAATCGATAAGAAAATGAATAATCAGACGTACATTTAAGCCACATTTCCATGCATGGCTAGCAACTTTTCCGAATTAGTAAATTTCATCGAAATCGTTAGAGCTGTTTCCGAGATCCCCGAAATGTATAAATAAATATATAGGTATACAAGAATTGCTCGTTTAAAAATATAAGATATAAATAAATACAATAAATACAATAAGATAAGATATATTATTACAAATGCGAAAGTAACACTGTTACGTTTTCACGCAAAAACCGCTGAATAAATTTAGATGAAATTGCATGGCATGGATATAGTTTCAGTCCCGAAGAAGGACATAAGATAGCGTAAGATCACCATCGGACCAAATCGCAGGCAGAAGCTGGTTGTCTAGACAAAAGTACAAATATTTGTCCTGTCAAATGTAAAACAATGAGCCAATTTATTTCTGTCCCAGTTATTCTCGGATAATTTAATAATGGCCGTTATCGACGAGCAAGGTCAGCCGAGCGTTTAAAGTATAAAAATATTGATAAAACTGTTGACGTTACATAACGTTTGACGTTGGAAAACGTTAATGGTCCAAAATTAACGTCACGAGACTCACGAGACTTGAAGATGTTATATTTGCCTTTAAATTTAGATCGTGTTACTTGAATAACTATGCTTGTGGAAATAACTATAATTATAGTGTTCTTGTTATTGAAATTAAAACATTTTAAGAGACGAATTGATATGATCGACAAATGGTAACACATACAGGTAATAAATGGATGTAGCTGATGCCGCGGTCTATGTCTATCATACTCATACTACAGCTATTAGAAAGAAACAGTAGCTATGCACTTGCACGTGTGGAAATCGTACTCGTATTTCGCAATACATTGTCCACAGTCAGAGTTCACAGGCCAGGCATTTGATAGCATACAGATTTAGATCAACCAAGATAAATACCGAATATAAACTTTATACAAGTGAAAATAAAGTCAAAATTAGAAAGACGCAAAAGTATGAGTTGGAACCATTTCAGTTTCAACTTCATGACTCATAGATCGCTATTAAACTATTACGACGTAACGAAAATGTGACTTGCTAAAAAACAAATGTGTGCTATTGCAATATCGGTTTTATACCATCGTTTTAAAGTTTAATTTTTGCTTGACTTTTAATGCCTAAATATGATGCGCCATAGTATGCATTTTGTATTTGAATGTGAAAATTGGTATTAGAGTAGGTTTCGTTATGTTATACGCACCATTTTATAGGTGCGAAGAAGATGTATCAAGAAAATATTTAGCAATAGCTATTGGTCAATGTTTGTTGACGTTTTCCTTTCTGTATTAAGTATTAATAACTTGGGCAATTTTCACACATTACAGCCACACTTACCCATACAATGTACATATTGAGTATATTGACATTATCACACTTTAAAGAATGAAAGCCATATGACGAAACGAGATAGCGCAACGAAGAAAATTGGCCAGTAATAACTTCGCCAAATGACTGGATGGGTAAGTATATAGTTAGTAATTAGGCACAGTAAACCGTCAAAGATGAGTTGTAAAAAATGCCACTTTTTTCCTGTGTTTAAGGCACTTAAACACAGTTGAATCATGGTCATACAATACTTATTATCTCAATTGAGGATGAGCAAACGATAATCATACTTAAGGTATAAAAAATGTAGATCACATCCATCTCGGGACTTGTTATCAAAAAGTTTATAACAACAAAATATTTGTTGACATTCTATGCAAATTTTAACTAGTCTTGCAACAAAGGTTTAAATCAGTTTGAGATAGTTTTGTTATAGAACAATTTTAGAGTATGAACAATTGTTTACAGATTTAGTGCAAAATTGTTTTCCTTCGTATTTTCTCGGAAACGTTCATATATGTCATGCTAGTTCAATCAACCTCGGTATCTTTTGTACCGAGACTGACTGATTGGAATAGCAACGCACGTACGTTTCCGTGAAAATATGAAGGAAAATAGTTATGCACTACCCCCCTTATACAAGTTGACAAGCCGATAATAATCGTTTGTACCTTTCCGAGGTATTGGTATAATGGAAAGGGACAAACGATTATTACCTATCGGCTTGTCAACTTTAGTAGACGTTTATGAATAAGGGGGTACATCTGTCACTAGGTACCTAAAAACCTGATTATAATCACTGCAAATAAAAAATCAAGTACGTTTATATCAAAGTTTAAGACAATAAAAACATTGTTCTTAATAAACAAGGCACAAAGACGCTCCAATTCTTTGTTAGCCCATGTAAACA
Source organism: Cydia splendana (assembly GCF_910591565.1). Classification (NCBI taxonomy): domain Eukaryota; kingdom Metazoa; phylum Arthropoda; class Insecta; order Lepidoptera; family Tortricidae; genus Cydia; species Cydia splendana. The sequence continues at coordinate 20,692,804 of NC_085966.1, read as the reverse complement.
TCCTCGCACGCCGACAAAAATGTAAATTCGAACATTTACGCACAGAGTTATTATTCAAGTGATGTAATTTGGAAGGCACGTTACTCATATCGTTGAATTTCAATCGAGAAACGTTTCAATAAAATGCATGAGATAATCAAGGGAATTTAAATTTCTTGAATACCATTGTTTTCGGGCTTTTCTAAATTCTATTTTGATTATATTCAGTAGAATAACGACCCACTTTGGGAGCATCCAGAAAAATTCGAGCAGGTACACTGGCGTTCAAAAGTGCATGAAGATGTTTCATTTCAACCGTAATATTAAGGCATTACGGTCGACATCTATCCAATCTATCTATGCACTTTTGATAAATATAAAGAGATAAGAAAAAGATAGTTTATTTTTCAAGAATGCATATCATGCGCGTATGAATGTCAAATAATGCTACAACCGCCGATACATATGTATTTGGAATGATAACGTTTGATAGCTTAGCCATAAATACAACCGTATATACTCGTACTATAAATTTCTACAGGTTATTAAGGTACTTACCTACTAATAGAATACGCGTCACGTCCCCGAGAAGGTAAACTTTTTTGTGGAATGCTCCTTTATCATTCCTAGATGTTTAAGACACATACCTTACCCGGTTTTACGTTAAGTTAAAACTAACACAATTTTATAGTAAGATAGAGGACTTTTATAATTATTATTTTTAATTGGAAAAGTTAACGAGTATAAGCAAGAAAAGTTCAAAAACTAAACTATAAATTAAAAGTAACAAAAAAACAGTTGAAATCGCGCCTGGACCAGAAACGTTACCTAACTCAAGAAATCATTAGGTATCTAATTAAAACGAATGTCTTGGATTCTGCTTGACGTTCCATCGTAAAAATTCCATTGCCCATCAACTTCAGCCGAGACAAAGGGGACAGGCATCCCCCAAGGATTCCAACATTGCCAGCTTTCACAAAGCATAAAATTAGTTATGTCAAGGCAATAATATTCTAAATTATTTGGAGGTTCGTGTTTCAAATTGCTCAACTGAATGTCACATGAATCACATGATGGTCAGTCCGAATAATTGGGGTTTTCCCTCCCTAACAAAGAACTGTGCTGCTGTGTACTGTAGGCACAGTTGCCACATAGTCGTGTTGACAAATATGTAAACGCAAATATGATATGGAAATTGGGATTTCTTATAGTGACCTGATAGTGCAATATGTCTTCTTGGCAGCACATAAAGTTGACCTAGCACTAGGAAGTTTGTGTAACCGCGGTTATTCGTTTCTTTACGGGCCTGATTTAGTTAAATTATGTTATATCCCTTTCTAACAAATACATAAGTCAAAATGACAGATAAAGACAAACGATTCATAGCTAATTCAGGTCAGTAACGCGTTTATGAATAACGCCATAAGTATACACTTGGTAGGTAAGTTGTTTTATAGGAGTGAGTTTAGTGGAGGATACACAGATTTAGAACTTTTAATTTAAGTGATTTGTATGTGCCCAAGTACAGTGGTACCCACGCAAAATTGAATAGATGAGTAAGCTAACTGTAGCAATTTGAATACGATTGTGTACGACGCATTTTTGTTTACCTACAGAACATGGCCAATTTAACTTTTTTTTAACAAGTGGCTAGCCACAGATACGACACGCTCGGCGATAAGTACACCGCATCCGTACTATTCCACTTACAATGTTGTCGCTGGCTTGTTGTTGTAAAGTTGTAAACGGTCGGTCGCAAACATCTATACAAGCCAACGTTCCAAAAATATATTGACACGAACTTATTGTCAGTATATTAGGGGCGTGTAAATATATTTTTGGAACGTTGGCTTGTATAGATGTTTGTGAACTAAACTGTAACAAACCTACTTTGCTACGCTAATATTCCGCGTGAGTCCAAAAACGTCCGAACTATGTTCTATTTATTATAATAAGTAAATAAATATATTGATATAATAAGTAAATAAATATACCGAATGAATATATCAACCATATCTAATCAGATTGTTATAAAGAACGTAGGTAAATAATAGAATAACGAATCGGAAGATAATTTTTGATTAAAATAAATAAGTTCTTTAGCTATAACAACAATTTTCATTTATTCACATCATAATATTGTTTATTTCTTATTGTTACGGGTAAATAAAAGTTTATTAACACCAGTTCAGCCTAGTTTACCTACTCGTCGAATATATTATTTTAACTTTCAAGTAAACAAACATGTAGTAGGTATAATAACGCTATTCTTATAGTTATCTTTATTGTTGGCGTCACCGATACGATAAACTTGCCCATTAATAATGCCATTAACACTCAGCAAATCACGTGACGGAACGAAAATGAGAATAAACAATTATTAGTGCTTGAGAAACAATAACCAGGTTACGTTTTTTTTGGGTTGGGCCCTTTTTCTGTTGTTAAAATTTAAATACCTATAGTAAGCGGGCGAGGTGTTAGAAATTATTTACGGCTCGATTCGGAAAATGAATTAGATTTCTACTAGACTTCAACAAGTTACGATACGGATAATTTAAAGATATTTGTAAGATAGATATGTCAAATTTGACGTTTCCGCGATTCTGGAGGTCCTCTTGAACGATTTGGACAAGTAGGTAATGACTTAGATATCCAAGTCACATCTAGTCGATATCTACTGTAGATCTAGTTGATCTCTAAATCGTCTCAAGATCTTGTGATTATCTCGAAATCCGAATAGGCCTGTTACACACGTTCTTGTTTACACGTTATTAAGTTTTTTTTTCCTTCAATATTCCTGTCTAGCTATTAATGTTGTTGACTATACTTTCTGTGAAAATATGTGCTGCAAAATCGCGCTACGGAGTCGCGCGCGACAACACAAGTCATGCTAATCGGACAGATACTAAAATGACAGTTCAAGTTGCTAAGTTACTACACTTACTGCCCAATCATCTTGCTTGCACCAATAAGTATTATACCGTAAAATGGGGTGAGTAGGCGCAAAACTGACATTCAAACCTCGATAACATTTTATTTTTACATATGCAAACTGAATGTTGTATATAATAAGTGTTCCGGACTTTTGTATTTTAGTTTTAATTTATTTTGCGTAGTTCCATTTCATAACTTTGACGATAAACAGGAAATCCCACCCCACCCTGTAGTCTCTCGTAATTGGGGTGAGATGGGTTTTCATACAAAGGTGATTTTGGAAGATTGTTGGATCGATTTTTTTTTATTATGAATATTACTATAGCTCCATTTTAAAATCCGATCTCAGCCCCCTTTCATCCCTTCTCTCCCCATTCATAACCCAACTCTCCCCATGAACCCTACTCACCCCATTTTACGGTACCTACTAAAACGACAGAAGGTTTGAACTAATTTGAGAAAATTTTAGTACCTATCTGGAATACAAAGATAAATTACGTATGTGTAGTAGTAGAATATACCTATCAGAGATCCTTCATAGGTGTATTATTTTACTAATACTTACTTACGCGATTATGTGGGTCTACAATAGCATTAAAATAAATTAAATGTTCGCTCATCAAACTTTAGTAAACGAAACACTTGAACAACTTTCATTTAACTTCTGTAACCTTAGGTGACATAACTAAGTATGAATAATGAATAATGCAAAGCATACCATCACTCCGCTCTAGTTACTAGGCTTCTCACGGGGGTCCTACTCTTTAAATGTTCTATCGTCTACAGTCTACACTGTTATTTGACACTGTGTAAAGCTTAACAATCTATACTTATATTGTGATGTCAAAATTATCGGCCCGATTCGAACTTTAAGATACCTCAACCAATAGATCTAGAAACGACATGGATTAGATATGTCAGTGACAAATGTGACGTTTCTTCAAACAAAAACGTCACTTTTGACACTGACACATCTAATCCATATCGTTTCTAGATCTGTTATTTGACGTATCTTAAAGTTCGAATCGGGCAGTATGTCGTTTTGTTATCATTCGTCCGTGCGTCTCGCTCGTACGTATATATAATTATGTACGAAAAAGTGCGAGTGAAATGCATGAACGAAAAATAATGAAATACCATTATTTTGAAGAAGTAGATTAAATATCGTAGAATTTATAAAGAGGGTAATACGTCTGGCCAATAGAAGAATAAAACTGTGTGACCTAGCATAACATAGTTACCACTAGCAAATCGTTGCACAAAAATTAAATACCGGAATAGAAAATCTAAATTCATCTGATTAATAGCGTTTTAATGTTTAGTGGATACAAATGATCCTCATTATAATATCCGTATTTACAGATTAGATCCAGTTACATTTTTTCGGCTAGTAAAATCTATACCTATATATTCTTTAACAGTTTAAAAAACAATTATTAATTTAAAGTTTTATATTACGAATTATATACCTTAATCAGAACCGGTATCAGTAAATACCAGTCTATGTAAAGAAAGTTAACATTTTCTTTGTTACCTCATTTCATATTTAAAATCGCAAATGAGTTTCGTTTCTATAAACTTTCTACCGTTCGCGAATTAGATTCATACATTTAACGCTTACATGTTTAAATGATTAAGCATATACCTACAGACAAAAAGAATAGATAGTATAGAGGGGTCCTGTCATTGTAAATTTTGTAGTCACTGTAAATTTACTGCCATCTATCGACACACGACTAAAACTCAAAATGAAAACGTATAAAGTTATCAAAAAATGTATATATATGGATAAATGATTTTATTATTTTTATATCATTTTGATCCATGTTCATTCACTGATATCTATGTGTTAAAATTGTTAAATATGAAACGGTGTCGTCACGCCATCTAGCCGAGGATAGGCTAAAGGTGTGTGCGGCATCTATTCGAGAATGACTTTTACTTGAATTCCGAGGCACGTTTTTTCCTTAGACTTTATTCGTCTTATACGAAGTTACATATGTCTTTGGTAGTAGGTAGTGTGGTACTCGTAATACTCTAACTAAACAGTCCAAAACGAGAATACAACAATATTTCTCAGCCATCAAAAATTGGGGTTACTTAATTATAGACAAAAAAATCTTACAAATTTAGTAACGGCCCATTAATAAGTAGGTCACCTATTTTATTATTTTACTCTTGACTAATAACACAGTCCCGGCGTACTTGTACAAGACAAATTAAATTCGAGTTTCGAACTCATCACTACACCTTATAAAACAGTCCCCCGCCGCGTCTGTCTGTCTGTCTGTTTGTGTGTTTGTATGTTCGCGATAAACTCAAAAACTACTGAACGGATTTTCATGCGGTTTTCACCTATCAATAAAGTGATTCTTGAGGAAGGTTTAGGAACCTAAATAATTTGTTAACCCGTGCAAAGCCGGGGCGGGTCGCTAGTTAAAAATTAAGGGAAGTTTCAAATTGAAAAGCGCAAAAATTGCTCTGGGTCTTACGAGGATAGAACTTCCTCCTTGGAAGTCGGTTAAATTCGCCGACACGTCCGGAAAATGCATTAAACATAGAAACAGCCGTGTTTGGAGATCACAAACGCGTGAAAAACACGAAAAAGTCAGACTTCCGCGAGACCGACGAAAAACAATCGGACTTCAAACATGGTGGGAAAACCTGACATAACACGCAACACTATACGAATTCTATATGAACTCACTAACCTATACGAATTCCTAGGAGTTTGCACAATAAATAGTTTAGTGTACTGTATGTAGATAAATTATATTAAATTTTCGGAGGTGTGTGAAAAAAAGGGTATTGTTACCTGTGTTATTTTATATATATTGGTAGTTTATCACTTTAATGAAATAAAATAACACATTGAGAAAACATATAGCACACTGATAACCTTGGAAACGAAGATTTATTATTCGAGATACGAGTATAATATAAAGATTACAATCAATCATTATTAATTTAATTGTTGTCACAAACAAGATGTGAAAAGCTGATAAAACAATGTACAAAGACAAAGCAGACTTAAATCGATCGCGAATCGATTTACACAATCTTTTCGCACTCTGTGGGTAGGAATAAAACAATTGGATTGGACACTGAAGGACACAGTACGGCGCAAAATGTCTAGATTTCGCGACACAACGCCAACACAGACTTATTTACTACACAAACACTACTACTTATTTTGTAGGTAGGTAGATTATATACATAAATAGAATATTATTTATATTATTTATTTATACAGGGAATTATGACGGGTATAAACGATACATTTAACATTTTAAATTGCAATATAGAGTTAATAACAGGAACTCACAGATATATAATACAATTTGCACAATAAAATTTAATATTATGTAGTGTTCTTCTGTTAGTAAATTTAGTTGATATAGCAGCATTGCAGATGGCGAGGAAACTGCATTCCTTATTCCTTATATCAACTTAATTAATAACTATTGTAACTTTAAATTATCGGCAACTCTTAAAAACAAGTTTGCAACCGCCCACAGAAATTTATCTTTCCTGTGCATCTTACCTAAAGGTCGCTATTAAATTCTACCCGGCTTTTTCGAGTATGGCTCCTTTTACACCATCGGAAAAAAATCTTTTCACTAATACGGAATTGGCCGCGCGCCTATCATTACATGATACGCACTCACCTTCATATCGTCGAGCATGTCACACACGGAGATCAGAGACGCAGCATCGGGGGACACCTTGATAACACCCATGGCGAAATTCCCTAGAATCCAGGTCCGTCAAAACTTTTTAAATTTTTGAATATGGAACGCGCGTCAGTCGTTTTAGGAACACAGCGAGACGGGTGGACGCCGTGACCGAGCCGCGTGGACTGACGTCGTGAGAACGTTCGCGCCAGTGAAAGGGTCGTGACGTCACTGCCGATAACGCGAACGCGACTTGTTGCTACAACTCCCGTCCTGCTCACACCTATAAAAATTATATATATCCGTCTCAACTCTAATAACTTGATACGTTTTGATAAAATGTATCGCGTTATCGTTTTGCACGCAGATTTCGATTTTTAGTAACAAAGCTGACCTTGCCGCGTGAAAGGATGCTTTGTTTTTGTTACACAACATATTATAAGTGCAGTTTATTTTTTAAATATAGACTGTGACCTTCAAAAAGGTTGAAAATTTCAACTACGTCATCCGTAGCCCGTCTACGTCACGCGTAGCCGCCTACGCCTACGGGAGCCTGCGACGTAGCGTTGCTACGCAACGGGAGTACAACACCTCGCCAAAACCAAAGTGCATTAAGTCGTTAACGTAATGATTACTAAAAAGAACCTTAACACGTTGGAATTGGATTTAAAATAGTCTGCTAATGTTTTGAAATGACTGTTTTGTTTTACGATCGTACTGGGAGTAGTATTCAAAAGAGAGTGAGATTCTCGTAACATTATGAAGTATTTATTATACTCTTATGTTTCAAATGTTATGTTAACCAATAAACAACAACTTTGTTAAATTTATCACTTTTTAAGACATAATCCTTGAAGGCTGGAAGTAGAAGCCTATAATACAGGAGTGTCCAACCTTTTTTACGTCGAGATCCCCTTTTAAGTATTATTGTTTTGTGGTCCAAACTAAAATAATCTACATTTGCCTTACGTTTATATAGTTCTGTACAGAACTGGCAAGAGAATTACCCTAAATATGACGTCAAATGTTGTATATATAATGATGTTACATACACACACAAGTTGATTGAAAAACAGGTCACACACAGGCGACAGGCATGCAACCTCTATCCATTCAAACTGAGTACAATTTTTGTTGGTTATTTAATTTTGTTTTTGTCCCGTATTTCTTATTTGTGATGGATTGTCGGGTAGGTATTTTATTTTTCCTCATACAAAGAAGTATAATGATTAAACATAAATTGACCCGCAATTTATTTTATTTGTTTGGTAAAATCAAAACCTGAAGACGAGTCAGAAAAAAGACTACTAAATCTTTGAATAATGTTCCGATATTTATGCTGACCGAATTTATCATTACCATTATATTTACCATTTCACCATACGTATTATATTTTATTATGTTTACATACAGCCTTCGGCAAAATATCTTCATGAGAAAAAGTACCTGGAAAAAATAGAAACACGTATAAATACACAAATAATCCGTGGAAATACTGCATCTGTACATCGAAATTATTGAAAACCTAAACAAATATGTAACAGATTCAGATTCAGTTTCAGAGCGTTTAATACGGTAAAAACATACATGTCAAAAACATAAAAATAAAATCACATACACACCTAAAACTATTTAAACCTACAACTGTACATATACACAAGTCAATTACACGATAATAATAATGACCAAATAAATTAAAAATTAATTAATACCCATAAAATTCACTAATACTATAAAAGGCCTTATCAATCAAGTAATTTTTTAGTTTATGGACAAACAACTCGTAAGAAGTTGCCTCTTTGATTTCCGGGCTCAAGCTATTATATATTTTTACACCTACTACCCTCAATGAGTTGGATGATTTCGCTAATCGCGCAAATTCCGCTTTAATATCTCTTCCCGTACTTCTACTACGTAACTACGACGAAGTACACTCAAGTATAAACATTTTAATTTACGGGATTGTATAAAGATTTACAAATGTTGATCCAATCAGGCTTTAACCTTAGTAACTTTTTTGTAAGACCAGCAATTATTCGTCAAAAGAGACGCATGCTCGCGCGGCACGGTTTGCGACCCCAGGCCCCAATTTCACCACGGTGACAGGTGCGACAATTGTAAAATCACTGTTGCTGGCGTCACAGGCATCGATGGGCTACGGTTACCACTTACCATCGGGCGGGCCGTATTCCTGTTTGCCACCATCATTGTTTTATTAAAAAAAACTTTATTACTTATATCGGAAAAAAACAGATATCTCTTTTGCGAAGTTTCTGACAATTGTCAAGATTTAGAAGAATTGTAGGTAATTCTTGACAGGTAATGAGTTATATGTCGGAATTTCGTGACAATTGTAGTGTTTCTTGTGACAATTGTCATAAACTTAGCAAGAGAAATATCTGTTTTTTTCCGATATAATAAAGTTTTTTTTAATAAAACAATGATGGTGGCAAACAGGAATACGGCCCGCCCGATGGTAAGCGGCAACCGTAGCCCACGGATGCCTGTGACGTCAGCAACAGTGATGTTTTACAATTGTCGCACCTGTCACCGTGGTGAAATTGGAGCCAGGTCTAAAAATGTAAGCCCATTCATCACTTCTGACATAAGTCAACCGCCATATCAAAACGTTGGCCAAAAGGTTTTGGTCAAGGGTCAATGCCGTTGGTCAAGTGTATAATAGTGTATAATTGTATATTGAATGCGCTAATGTTGGTTTAGGCTTGTAAACTGTAGATGTAGACACTATCATTAGTAACACGAGAGAACGAAGTGCGCTTACAAATGTCGTAAGTCGTAACCGTGCATAACGTGATATTCGTTCGGCGCGATTCGGGAAATGATTCAGAGACTCACTAGATATGAAATAGTAAAGATATGTGATGTTCTACGGCAAAGGTACCTTATGGCGGCTGGCGCTTACGCTATTATTAACGCCGCTCCAATATTCAGCCGGGGCAATGGTACCTTTTGCCGTGGAACGTCACATATCTTTACTATTTCATATCTAGAGAATCTCTTATTCATTTCCCGAATCGCGCCGCTTGCCTCACACTGAGAGCTTCATTCGAACTCTTAAGTTGGTTTTCCACTACAGAGGGGCTACCGCGAAAACCGAAATTCGCAAATTGCGGGGATCTTTCACTTTTATTCCAATGAAGGCGTAATTAGAGTGCCAGAGAAAAATGCCCGCAATTTGCGAACTTCGATTTTCGCGGTTGTAGCCCAGGTCACATTTTTTAACGCATTCTCGTTTGTGAGCGGGTTTAAAATCATATAATTTTTTTACCGATTGAAAAAAAAAAAAAAAAAGATCTGGTAGCCTAGCGGTAAGAGCGTGCGACTTTCAATCCGGAGGTCGCGGGTTCAAATCCCGGCTCGTACGTCAATGAGTTTTTCGGAACTTACGTGCGAAATATTATTTGATATTTACCTGTTGCTCGGTGAAGGAATAACATCGTGAGGAAACCGGACTAATCCCAATAAGTTCTAGTTTCCCCTCTGGGTTGGAATGTCAGATGGCATTCGCTTTCGTAAAAACTATTGCCTACGCCAATTCTTGAGATTAGTTGCCAAGCGAACCCCAGGCTCCCATGAGCCATGGCAAAATGCCGAGATAAAAGAAGACCGATTGAAACATTTTCATAATTTCTCATATATTCAGTGTTAACCTCCAATATGACATCAATTTGAGATGTTTAATGCAGTTCGAATGAATGCAGTTCATTTGACCAGCTAGTTGTAGTTCACTTTTGTTTTATATACAAAATCAGTAGGGCTAAGATGGTCAGTTTTTTATCATCTGTCATCAAGCCTGTCACGTTCTTAACTACAGACTATGCGCGTGAATCGCGGGCGAAGCCGCGAACGCAAGTATGGAGTCGATTTCGCTGTCTGCGAACATCGACGCCACACTCGCGTTCGCGGCTTCGCGCCGCGATTCGCGCACGAGTGTGGAGGGGGCTTTACAAGTATGTAAGTGCGAAAGTGACGCATGACAGTGACAGTGGTAAGGGAATGGGAAAGCCGGGTTATCGTCATAGAAATTCAGTCCCGGGACCATTTTGAGGAACTTTAAATTCATATAAAATTAATTTGAGATGTTTAAAGTAGGAATGTACCTAGCTCGTATGCAGAGAGCGAGTGAGTTTGAAAGGCGAGTGCCTAAAGGTCGCGCCCCGGCCGTGAACTTCTCGAGTCGATGACATACGGCAGTGACAGGTGAAGGCGATGACAAATTATTTTCGTTCTCTTTTGACGATATACTAACGCGATATTTAAGCTACGTTTGAATATCGTAATTAGGTCAGACTCGTTAGTTTAGCGAATAGGATCCGTCGTCAAATAATTGGCCAATGGGAACAAAATAATACGATTTAGATATCATTTAGCTGTCAAAATGTTAGTTTGAATTTAGTTGTGAGTCGAATAAAGGCCAAAAATAACTAAATCAATCTAATCAAACAATCAGTCAGATTTATATATACATATGTAGGTAATATATTTCATCTAATATCATTTCTTTTATTTATTTTTTTGCTTTTCTAAGTATTTGATATGTTTTCTGAAAGAGCTACGTATTTGTATGATTTGATACACATATACATACATTTTTAAATCAAATTTCTATAAAGAAAAATACCTACTGTAGGTATTAATATAATCGCACATGAATTCTATAGTAATTTAAATTGTATTTTGTTTTATTTACTCGTAACTCGTAATGCATGTTAATTATAAGATGTAATGTTTTGAAAAGACGTGTTCCATGTTGGGATACCTTCCTCCAATTGAGGGAGGATTTAAATCTTCTCGAGGCAGAGGTGTAGGGTTGGAGCCGGTGCAGCTTTATTTGACGTTCATAAGCGCATTTTAATATGCCTACTTGAATAATAAACTATCTTTTTCTTATCTTTATCTTCTGCCTGAAAACGAGGCTCTTGCTCCTTATTCCAATTTATCGAGCGTTGTCAGCGAGTGATTGATTTTTTTCTGACACCAAAGGAGGCCGTCAGTAAAATACAAACTTATACAAAGATAGAATCGAAGTAAATATCCGCATTTTGGTAAGCTACTTGACTGTTGTAAAAGTATAAATATATTTCCAGCTTACGTTTGTATGTGAGGTACCTAGCTTACGAGTAAATTGGTGTTTCTATGACGACCGGTCTGGCCTAGTGGGTAGTGACCCTGCCTATGAAGCCGATGGTCCCGGGTTCGAATCCTGGTAAGGGCATTTATTTGTATGATGATACAGATATTTGTTCCTGAGTCATGGTTGTTTTCTCTATATATTTAAGTATTTATATATTATATATATCGTTGTCTGAGTACCCACAACATAAGCCTTCTTGAGCTTACCGTGGGGCTTAGTCAATTTGTGTAAGAAAATGTCCCTATAATATTTATTTATTATTTATTTATTCTATTCGTATTATTTTTTTGTTCTGTTTTTTAAATAAAAAATAACTTCGATTACATTTTAACTACTATGGAGTATTTACCATATAAATGTGTTTATTTGGCTTAATTCTCGCTATTTTGGCACTGTTACCAACAATAATGTCATCAAGACAGAGTACCTAAGTGATAAGCTGCTAGTTATTATTGTGGTCTACCCACACCACTCCCACACATATCGATCTATTTTACCTTCTTTCGGAATTTAATGAAAAAAAAAACAACATTCCTGTTTAATACGCTTTGAACTGTCGGCAAGTGACATTAGGAGCTAAACATACCCGGCTAAATGTTACATTAACATACCAATACAGATTGTGAATATTTTACGCTCAAATTCTTGTACCTGCATACATTTTCATGATCTAAACAGTTTAGGGAGTTACCTACTTATGATTTTAAGTGATCCTACTCCCACGTAAGAAACCTACTTTTTTGGTATAGGTACTCTAACCACCTATTCAAAAAACTTAGCATGTTCGTTATATTTTGCCTTTTTCTAACCAACCTACATAAATGTCAAAATGAAGGATAGCTGCAAACCATTATCAATAAATATATACGAGTATATGAATAAATATATATGTAGAAAAACGGCGTACCTAAATGTTAATTACAGCGGTGTTTAGAATTTAAAATGTTAGGTTTTGATATTTGTGTGATACGAATACTATCGCTTATTTGCCGCGCGCGAAATACATTGCGAGCCGGGGCTTAAAGGGTCTCGCTCGCACTTAAAGTGCCATTCGAATGTCAACTGCGCATTGCTGTTGCGACATTAGGGTAACATTCCATTTCTAACCGCAGCTGCATTACTGTCAATTTTACTATGGAAATTGACAATGACAGCGACGCGTTCAGTACTGGTAGTGCAGCTGCGGTTAGAAATGGAATGTTACCATTACTGTGGCTGTGGTGGCATTGATGCGGCCGCAGTATCTGTCAATATTCTTGATAATATGAATGACGGATTGAACGTCATGTCATAACCGCCATAAACCTGTTAAACGAACAAGACTACATACCGAGGCTAAAAAGATGGCACATCCTAGGGCTAGACCAGAGACAATAAGCCCCCACGTAAACTGGTGATGGTGCTCAGTGGAACACCAGCCTAAATAGCAACTTATAAAAAAAAACATCTGATTATGGCTAGAACAGCCGATTGCAGATTTATAGATGGTCAAACAAATCTTGTCAGTAGAAAAAGACGCGAAATTCAAATTTTCTATGGGAAGATATCCTTTCGCGCCTACATTTTTCAAATTTACCGCCTTTTTCTACTGACAAGATCTGCTTGACCCAGTAAGTTGAAGAAAAAAAAAAGTCATAACCGCGGCAGCGAACGTCTTTCCTTTACAAACAACTATCCAAAGAACAGGACAGTAACAACACATCCGTCTCGCTCTCGCAATACCAAATAAGGATACGTTTTGTTTGCCGTCCGATTGCTCAAAGACAGGAAGTTATTAGCTAAATCGAATTTAATTGAGTTGTTAGCGCAGCCTGTATTCAACATGTTTACTTTCAAAACGTCTTATGTTGGTAGAGATTTTCAGGGCTGTTACGTCCATTAGTTAATAATCTATACTTTAAGCGTATGCGCGTAAAAAACGTTTAAATTTGCTTTGATTATAGCTGATCTCGTTTATCGATTAGATGGGTGTGTGGTTATGTTTGATTTAGTTGGAGGTCACAGCCCTACTATGTATTTGTATAGGTATTATAAATACCAAAATCTGCATGTGTTACATTTTCATGTTTATGCTACTGAACAGATTTAGGGCCCGATTCGGATTTTGAAATAGACATCTGCTAGATATCTTTTAGACGTCACCAAGATACGATAACGGTATGTTTAAGATCTAACCTGTCAAATTTGACATTTATGCGATTCTGGAGATACTCTTGAACGATTTCCACAAGATATGACTTAGAGATCCAATTCACATCTAATAGATATCTTACTCTATCTAACGTAAAAGTGACACTGGTTGCCCGAATTGAGCTGCAAAAGAGAACTAGTTGAAATCTAAACTATAACGTATCTAGAATGGATTTACACGTGTCGTCTCTTGTGAATACCTTGAAGTTCAAATACGGCAGTTACATGAAAATTGGTATGGAGATAGTTTGAGTTATTATATTAGATTATCAAAGAGTGTTAGAATAGCACAGTTCTGTATCCCTAGTGTTAATTTCATTCAATAGCGTGACATGACGTACACGTTTGCGTTAAGTGTCATTTTGTATGGTATTTTCAGTTTCCAAAACGTTCCGCTTGGTGCGCTGTTAGCGCGAAGCACCACACAAAATTAGATTTAATGCAAACGCGTACGTCCGTCACGCTATCGAATGACAATAGGCGTTCAAAACAAATACGAAACTTAACAATTTTAGGAAATTTAATGGGAAATTAAGGAAACTTTCATTTTAGAAACGGAAAATGTCGATCCCCATACAAACATATGAAACGTTTTTAAATTTTTTCAATATGGTAATTACGCAATTTTGTAAACTTTTCGTTGGTACTAGGTACATCGTTGCCATCCTCACATTCTAGCCATTTTATTTTTAGCTACACCAACCAATGTTTATATCTGAGAGTTTTATATGAAGATGTTTTATATGAAATCAAAAAAACGTTCTATGTTTCTCGTAAAAATAAATAATTATACTAAAACGTAAAGTATGCACGGCTGAGTATTACCAAGTATTAAACATTACGTAAACATATTTTTAATTGGCATACTATATTATCGATTAAATTCCTCACTCAAGGGCTTAAAAAAGTAAACGTTAATTGAAAGTAGATAGGTTTGTGGGTCAGTGTCGCCTATCGCCTCTATAACATACGAACTGACCAAAAATATACCCTAAATCTTCTTAATAAGGTCTACGAATGGTTAAAATCACGATGGTACCCACACGCAGGCATATTTGCATATATTAACCTGTAAAATGTCGTGACAGGTTATGATTATAGACGTGTAGTCGCCATTAGATATATCGGAGCGGCCGTGGCGCTCAAAAAGATCTGAACACGCACTCTAGCGCCTTGACAATAGAGGCGTGTTTATATTTTTGTGACCACCTTGGCTGCTCCGATATATCAGATGGCGACTGTCCCATAGTCCACACTTGATGAACATTTTTGAACCGTATTGGGAAGACTTAAGGCTCTCCGATGGTAACTTTAAGATGTTAGTACATACACGGGCGTCCTTCGAGATATTTATTGGTAATTATTTTAGAGTAATTGATAAGCGTGAGTGAGATGTCGCAACGCTGTGAGAGCTTTTAGTATGGCAATGTAATAACCGTAATAACTATAGATACCACAACCGGTATTAAATTAAACACAATTGCATTGCGATATCTTCGATAATGTACAAAGACTTGTCGGCGCGCCTAATAGAGGCTTCTGTACGTCTACCACCAGCTTTTACATTGACATAACGCTCACGTCTACGTAATTTACTTTCTGTACATCTCGCTTGCACTAATATGCGAGTACGAGCGAGATGCATAGAAAGTAAGTTACGTAGATGTCAATGTCAAAACTGATGGTAGACGTACTGGTGACCAGAGGGCTGGCCACTATTTCGCCCAGCGTATTAGTATCGCCATACAGCGGGGAAATACGGCCAGCCTTCTGGGCACCTTGTCCCTTGACGGCGTTCTGGGCCAATTTTTTTTTAATCTGTAGGTTTTTAAGTTTTATTATGTTTATTTATTTCTTTGTTTTTAACAATAAAGCATTTTACTCCCCACTTCGAAAGCGGGGTAATATAGAAAATAGGAAATATCTATAAAACTAGAAGCCCATCATACTTTAACAACACTTACGCAACTGTAATATTTACTAAGGAATTTTGCTTACTTATTAATTTTGCTAACTAATTATGCAATAGGAAGTGATTCTAATTTAGTAGATGTTTTGCTATTTTTAAAATTATCCCGCGCCTGAGATTAACCCAATACACCTTACTGCGTTTGCGACGTTTTATTGGGCGTGTGATCAAAATGTCGCAATGGCGATCAAACATCATCATGGCGACCATGGCTGAGGGTGTTCCAGCTTCGATCGCGCCACTACGTGCACTTCAACTCTTTTGTGGTGCGCGTGCCGCGACCGCTGCAGGGGACCATCGAGTGCGCCGACTTCTGGCCGAAAGGTGTCGTGTTTCGGAGGTTCCGGGGCAAACTTCATACAAATTAAATATTATTTTCAATGTACGCTGTAATCTGTGTCTTTGACGTTGCTAACAAAATTTGCAATACACTGCATATTAGAATAAACTTTAAAGTGTAGGTAATACAAATCAAGACATTAGTTATTTGTACAACAAGAGATCAAAGTTTGATATTTCTTCGAGTGCTTATTTTGAGTCTCGTGCAAGCGAAAGATTCAATAATAGATTCACGAGCGTAGCGAGTGAATCTAATTTAGAATCTTGAGCGTAGTAAGGGATTCAAAAGCGCACGAGATGTAAATAACTTTGATCTCGTGTAGTACACAAAATTTTTCACCCTAAGCAGTGAGAACATACCTAGAGGGACAGAGATAATAGAACCCAAGTATATCGAACTTGTATTAGACCCCGCATGTTGAAATGACTATAAAGGTCACTTGAATGTCATTTTGTCTCACTCAGTGAGCAAAATCGCATTTTGCTCACTGAGTGAGACAAAATGACTCAGTGAGCAAAATCGCATTTTGCTCACTGTTTTTAAGAAGCAAAGTACCCTTGTTCGAGCTGCTGAGGTGAAAAAGTTATTTTTAAAAGCCGCTGAATAAATTTAATGTTGGTCAGTTTGAGGAGTACAGCCTACAGTTTAATTTATTGCTCCTGTCATAGTCAACAGCTCAACACCCGGTAAGTATATATCATTTTATTTATCAGTAAGTTTACAGTTTGATTGTTTTATTGTCGAGTGGAATAAAATGGTCCTTTCTTATCTTTAGTTGTCTTGTTCGAGGACATTTTTAAAAGTTGTCCCCAGACCTTTGTTAATAGGTGACTTGCTTCACATACTGACAAGAATAAATAGAGATATTGGTGGCTATAGGATGCGGAGATAAAATGATAATGTAGCTATTATTTAATGATGTTATTAATAACTGTTGCTAGGCTAAGTAACGTGTCATTTTAGTCATTTAACTTATTGATTGATTGCGTTTTTATCAAGTGAGATATGCTGTTTTTGTATTTTGCTTTCATACCTTTTTACGTATTTTTGATGTCTTTTGTCTGCCAATTGTTTCTGAATTTCTAGTCAAGTTTTATCTGGTGTTTGTATCAAAAATCAAAAACGCTTGGAACCTTTATCTGTGTGAGTAACACATTTTAGCCAAGATTAAACTAGGGCTTAATTTCATAGACAATAATAGGAAGTACTCCTCATATTGAAGTATGTCAGACAACTTCGAAACAAGGTTGTCACTCGTCAATAGGACGCCAAAAGTTTTGAATCAAAACTAATTACATACGAAGCGATATACTTTATCACGTTCTATATGACAAGGACTTTATGTCGGCATGTTAAGGTTTATTTTAACCTGTGTTTGGTCACGGATATGGGCCGTAGGGCCGTCCTTGGTAGGGCCGGGATATAGTAACGACCCGGACGTGAGCCGGACTTGTTTGGAGCGGATAAATTGTTTCGAAGAAATGTCGAATGTTGCTGTCCTTCAATGTCTTGTGCTGTTTATTCTTTTTTTAATGCTAAAATCGATTAAAAGATACTCTTGGATGCTCTTTAAGTAATTATGTACTCCTTATAGAGCATCCTGGTCATGTCTACTTACTAAAACTTTATTTTTATGTAATTTAAAATAAGTACCTACCTAACTTTAAATTGTGTTATACTGTACTTAATATTATGTAATATTTTAGTTTTAGTTTTGTAGGTAGTTTTAATTTTAGGTTACTTTTTATTCTACGTTTGTTATTAATATTGTAAACAGATTTGTTATTATCTTTTACTTATGAAATTAATTAGGCTGATATTATGTATAATCTATACATCTTATATTATAAAGCAAACGGCCCGATTCGAACTTTAAGATACGTCAGTTAATAGATCTTGAAACGATATGGATTAGATATGTCAGTGTCAAATGTGACGTTTCTTCAAACAAAAACGTCACTTTTGACACTGACACATCTAATCCATGTCGTTTCTAGATCTATTAATTGACGTATCTTAAAGTTCGAATCGGGCAGAAAGTCCTCCGCCGCGTCTCTCTGTTTGTATGTTCGCGATAAACTCAAAAACTACTGAACGGACTTTCATGCGGTTTTCGCCTATCAATAGATTGATTCTTGAGCAAGGTTTAGGTGTACAATTTGATCTAATTAATTCCATCATTACTCATTACCGTCAATAAATGTCCAACTGTCAAACCTGTTTCCACCGGAATGCCATTTTTGACAAATGGACCATTTTTGCATATTCAATTAGGTTCCAAATTCAATTACTTATCTGAAACAGGATATCATTTTTGGCTAACTTTTTTAGGTGTCGAATGGGTGTGGTCAGGTAAATGGCATTTAAAATGTTCTTACGACGTCAAAACCGCACCTAGTTTAGTAATACTGGCTTAATAAGGAAATATACATACATATTGTATTTTTTTTATTTTATTTATTGAACACAATGTAAGCTTACAGTTACAGACCAAATCACTTACACGCTAACATATACATTGTCAAAATAGTAACAATTAAAAACATACAAAAATATAAATACATGCGCATAAAAATGTCAAACAAACAAACATATTAATCTACACGAGTACTTTACAAGTTTATTCTATTCAATATACATAAATGCTATTTGTAATTGAATTCATTTACCAATAAAATATGTATATGTCTATGACGCTATATAAATATTTATGTAAATTAGGCGACAAGAAAATAATAGTACCTAGTTTAAAATTTAAAATTTCGTCGATAATTTGTGAATAATACCTAAGAGTAACCTTCCTGATGAGGTACCTACTCGTAATATTACATAAACGTATTCTTAAGACGTAGGTAAGTAATATGTACTATATTTGATTGCTTTTCACTCAATTATACCGAAATTTTACCAGCTAGTACAGTCAGCGTCAATTTGGTTGAAACAACGCGCCAAAAGTCTCTGCCACCATGAAATACTTTTCAAAAGTAACGTTGCCACACTGTCCAATTGTTCTACACACAATACAGACACATAATTTTTGTTTACCTATTAAAAAATGATAGGTACTTTTAGGGAAACGTAAATCTAGAATTACTTATCTCAGCCAAATAAAAAATAATGCGTCGTATGAGGAAATTAAAAGACTGACACAAGAAAGAAATGATTGGCGATTAGGTACTCCACCGACAAGAGCAAAGCTCTTAAGTTATGATGATGATGGTGATGAGGTACTTTTGACGCGTAGTCTAAAGGTGACAGTCCATTTCCAACGACTCCCTAAGGGTAACATTCGGTGTTATTGTCAATTTCCATAGTAAAATGAATGGTAGTGCTGCTGTCGTTGGAAATGGACTGTCACCTTAATCGGCTACTTTTGATGCTGACTGTTCGACTACACTAAATCTATTTTAGGTTTAGTATACATAATTCACTGTATGATAATTGCTTAGGTAACATATAAGTACCTACAATGAATTATGTATTATGTAATCTAACGTGAATTATGTTCTGATCAGTACCTACGTTACGTAAATATTTGCAAGTGCAACAACTTCGTATCATCACCGAATTCACCGACACAGTTATCTGACAAATTGTAAACTTTATTTCAACGACATAAGACCCACCAACGGTCAATAAAGAATGTGGTTTTTAGCAGTTACAGATTCCGATATGAAGTCAGTGACATTTGCGTTTGGCAATTGAGATGACCACTGACTTTTGCGGTCAGTGACGTAAATCTACAAACATTTTATTAATCAATTAGAGTTTATTACGATATTACATACTATAGATATTATAGGTTAAGGTTTAAGTAACAAAGTGAAATGTAATTAGTATATTGAAAAATTACATCGAAATTATCGATTGCGCATTGATTGATCGAATCACAAAAAATTTGACGTTCTTAACCTCCTGAGGCCCCGTGTCATTATATGTAGCTATACAATTATACATTACATAGAGTTTGGACTCTATGGTTCTATACAAACAGTGCTACTTATTATACCTAATAATCTGGTAAAGGTTGATTTATTTCTTAGTTCTAAAAAATCTGTTCAAAGTAAGTATATATATGCAAAATGTGCATTAATGTTTCGGTAAATATTCACGGAAAAATACCAGCAATACGTCACAAAAGTAGGAATTGTTTGATTAGTCTCTTTGATTTAACTCTCGAGTGGCCACTCAATATGACACCAACTTGAAAATAACAAAATAAAGCAATTGCGTTCACTTGTTCCTTTTCGCCCTTATCGGTTACCGCAATTAGGTATTTTATTTATCAACATATTAGATATTAGATATAAACAAAATAGTCATTGCTTTATATTTAAAGTACCTACATGAAAAGCAACCGTTTTACCTATAAACCTAACTTCAGAATTCAAAAACGTCTCGTCTTACTTTAATTTTTGTGACACATTCCCTTCGGTAGTGTTTTTAAATTCGCCACTTGTTCGAATTTCCTATTTTGCACTTGTATCGTAAATAACTAAATATAAAGTTCATCTGGCTCTTGCTGTATAGGATCCGCTCCAGTTATCGATTCTTTATCAACTATAATTAATCTAATGTGTTGTATTTAAATCTCAGGAGATTTTTATAACTTTCAGATCTCAATGAATTGTGGAGCTTCAAAACGATGCCGATCCGATTCTACTCGATACCAGCAAACGGCCCTGACTTTCAGTCGTGAAGCATATCAAGTTTATTGTGCTATGTTCTGATAGTGACTGATAAGATACCACAATAAGTTGGTAAACAATTCCAATTTGATAAACATCAAGGCCAAAGGATTTGAGTGTTTTTTCGCAAATGATTGCACCTGTCAAAGTATAATACAATATATCATCATCTCTCATGATATCATTTATATCTTGCCAGGATGAAAAATACCAGGGTTTCCAGTCTGAGAGACCGGATTAGGATGGCGTCATCGAATGCAGAAGTCGCCGGTTCGTATTCAGACCTCGGACACTGTACGGTTTTGTATGTAAAACTTCTACTCCTCTACACCCTATTTGTATTACAAAGAAAACAAGTACCAGACATAGATATACACGGTGGCCAAAAATAAGTGCATTCCTTTGCCAGGGAGGTTTTGGGATTATACTGAGACACTTTTACTATGGGACCAACCACGAAATCATTATCATAATCGTAGAATCATGTCATATTTAGAAAAGTAAGCGCCGGAAGCTCTGGCCCGGACACGGCCCGGTCTAATACGTGAGTCATCCTTAACGCTGCGTTTATCGCATAAGACAACTGTGTTAATAGTGCCTTTCAAATGAGTGGATACTTAAAGTAACCTTTTCCCAAAACGCACCAAAGCGTCCCAAAACGCTTCAACGCTGTTCAAATGTTAGCATACATTTATTTGGCGAGTGTCGTTCAGTACTTTTAATGAGACCGTCCTAGTTAAACATTGGGAGAGCAAACTCACATTTTTAACAGACTCATAAATAAAGGTGGATAAAGTTTTTCGATGTTATGTTATGTATGGTGGTTAAATAAACTTTGGTTATCTGACTGCTGATTCAGTTGATAATCTGTATAGTTGCTTAAATTTATTCACTTTGTCCTCATTTTTAGTGTACTTTCTCCATTCCTTTTTAGTATAACTAATATGTGTTTATCCTATAAAAATAAAATTGTTTGTACATATTTAAATCCTTTGTCTTTCGTGTACCTTGTTGTAGGTACATTTAGCTACATTTGTGACCTTTTCTCTATTTATCCTCCCATCTACGCAAAGATTTACTGGAAGACATCACTCAAACGGACGGGTTCGCCTTCGTACTCAGCTTTTCCTAATTGTAAGTTACTTTTCTCACGTGTGTTTGGACAGTAAAAAGTTTACTACTACTAGGTATCTACTGAATAAGATCTATAAATAGTAGACCCTAATCTTTAGCATTGCCGAAATCCGTCGACCTTTGGCACTATCATGTCTAACCAAAAGGTTATCCCGCCACTTCTAACTCACGCTTACCTCTGTCTAATTGGCCATATGCAAATACCTTCACATCTAATCCGATTTACTACTATAAAGGTCAAAATTTCATTTTTACTCCCAAGTAGTTAGTACCTTTTGGAATGATGTAATAAATCGCGGCAAATTCTGATTTATTAGGTGCAGTTGACCTACACGATTGGCTTCAAATATTTATTAGTTGACAAATAAATCATAGTTTACATGATGTACAGTCGGGTTCAGAATGCAAATAGCGAATGCGTTGTCCTTGTGAGTAAAGGGGATAAAAAACAACATCAATAATTATCCTAGGTTTAACCTGTTTCTCTTTTGAGTGGTTGTTTAACCTCTTCTCTGTATAATGATAAGGATCCTGATCGAATTGTTGGTCATCCCTTTCCATTTTTCTCTGCTCTAATACAGCACAACCGAGTTTTATAATCACGATTTTTAAATACCACACACATATGAAAAGTAAATCTATAGTTATTGGCATTATTTTATATCGAAGCGCCTGGCTTGAACTTGTAGGTGCACAACGCGAAATTATATGACTGAAACTAGGAACTTATATAGGTTATTTTTATCTGGCCATATTCCATACGTTAAGTTGACTGGGGCCCGTTTAATTACTATATAAGAAGGCGACGCTAAATTATATTATCATCTATTACAAAGTCACTTAATCAGAGAAGACAAAGTTGAAGTTCAATCTAGTGCAAAAGAATTATAACCGTGAATATAAACATGTTTAACTTAACTTAGTCCCGCTCAAGAAACCGTAGTTTAATAAGGTTTTATAACTATTTACATAAAGAGAACTTTTTAAATAACGAATGCAATTTTAATTTTAAACAGGAAAAGATGAAGGGACGCTTCATAGTGTTCCAACATAAACGTACATATTTTACGGGGTTATATTCGATATATAAAAAATGGGACATTATAATTTTAACATAGTAATAGTACATAGTAATTTTATAATAATAACATGAAAAAAGGGCAGAAGGGTATTAGACAGAATGGCCACGATGACAAACGAAAGCAAATACCTACCTAGAGTCTGTGCGGGAAAAGAAAAGTCGTGGAATGTATGGGGCTCAATACATCCCAAGACTCATGTCTTTCCGAACAGACTATATCTGTTTTTACTTCATGATAAACCAAACAAAAAACGGTCAATGGACCAACGCATGTTAATACTACACATCATGAACTATTAATACTACATTATCATTTGAATCAGCTAGTTAGTTGCAAATCATAATGCGTTTAGTTGAAAACAATATTGAACTGACGGCGCGTGTTATGAGATACCGGCTGATATAAATTACTCGAGAGATTAAACGACAGCATAAAATATTGTTTATAAGTAATCCAATGTTTGCGAATTTGCATTTTTAGATAAAATGTGTCCTTTATAAAAATGCCAGCCAATCTATTGACAGCAGAGGTTACAAAATATGCCGTCTCAGAGGCAGTTTAAAATCTGAGGAACAGCGCCTAACGCGCAACACGACAATCGAAATTTCGATATTGATGTAAGTGATAGCTGGTCTTTATAAATAAATAGCCGCGATGAATTACCAGGTATTGACTAAAGAATGGTAAACGCGTTTAATAATTCTTCAATAGTTGCAATACTTGCAATAGCTGCACACTCAATATTCCACTTTAAACAACATTATTAAGCAGAAAGACATGAAAAATATTCTCGGGACGACTTAGCTATTAAATAAGTCATGGATCCAAAAAATAAAATCTACTAACTAAAGCTTCCGGGACTCAGGAGGCTAAACCTTAGTGGTCACACACTGCCGTAAGTATTCGAACTTCAAGATATTCACAAGAGACGACACGTACTAGATCCATTCTAGATACGTTGTAGTTTAGATATCAAGTAGTTCTCTTTTGCAGCGCAATTCGGGCAACCAAATACACTTTTACGTTAGATAGAGTAAGATATCTATTAGATGTGAATTGGATCTCTAAGTCATATCCTGTGGAAACCGTTCAAGAGTATCTCCAGAATCGCGCAAATGTCAAATTTGACAGGTTAGATCTTAAACATATCGTTATCGTATCTTGGTGATGTCTAAAAGATATCTAATAGATGTCTATTTCAAAATCCGAATCGGGCCCACAGTGTGATAATACTTCAGCCTGTAGCAGAGGTCGTCAACCCGTTATCACTATCACGAGCATCTTGCGGGTGCAGTGATTGTTGTTTTGATCGCGGACACGCAATTGTGCAGCGCGTGTGCATCTTAAGGAAGTGCATTCACTCGGTCCATTCGCATTTTTTTTTCTGAACGATATTTTACAAATGTAGGTAGATTATACTGCAAAACGTAATTCAAGACCAAAAAAAGTAAGACAATGTTGCCACTGCAATAATTTGTCTGTAAAATTGTAAATTTATTTTGATAAATAATCACGCTAAGATAATTTATTTATTAGTAATTTTACTCCTACGATTTAAAAAAGTACTTTTAGTTACTTATTTTTTCATAAATGCAAGACGCGCTAGTAAAAAGTGGCAACATTTTCTTACTTTTTTTGGTCTTGAATTACGTTTAGCAGTTTAGTATGAAGATTATGAATTCCAAAATACAAATGGCGCTTATTTAGTAAGCTGACTAAGTATTATTCTGATATTCTGGATACCTCTACTGGATAAATTTACCTGTATTACTCTTCTGGAAATCTCTTTAATATGGGTAAATTAAGATAGCCTCATATGCAGAGCGTGCATGAAAATAGAGAAAACAATATAATACATTCTTCTAAACTGCAAGTAACAAGAAAAGTATATAGGAGCAGGTTTATTCAGCAAATCTATAAGTTTAGCACCCCTGCGTACAAATAGTGTACTCCTCCGAGTGCCTGAGTGGACTCCTCTCCACCCTAGGCCAGTGGTGGGCAAACTTTCTTCATGGGGGGCCAGAAAGTATAGGCAATTTAAGTGGAGGGCCAGAATTGTAGCCAAATTTTTTTTTGATTTGTGATAATCGTGAGCCAATGCCAAATAGCCCATATACTAATTATTTCATAGGACCGGCGGCGGGCCGGATAAAGTCCATTCGCGGGCCGCAGATGGCCCGCGGGCCGTACTTTGCCCACCACTGCCCTAGGCAATAAAAGAGACAATTAGCAACATGAAAACCTTGCTAGGTTTCGTGGAGGCTGGGGCGGTTAGAATAGTAACGTGCTACCTCGTTTTACGCAAAATAGGCATAATGGTTGTCGAATTACTGAAAATTTCCAGTAAAACTAACTAACTATACGTACATACTGCCTAAAGCTTTTCTTCTTCGTCAGTAGGGAAATATAATAGTAGTTTATGTGACTGCTACATAATGAAAGGCATTAAAATACGAGTGTGGGTTTATGAAACGAATGAAATGAGTTTCATAATAGTATCACACGAGTGTTTTAATGCCTAATTATGTACAGTTACATACACTGCTTTATCTACACACATATTATAAACTTTCTATGATATATTCACTAACCTCATATTACAACCGACATTGGGGCACTTTCCTCTCTGGCGGAACTCGCGGATATGAGATGGCGTCTCCGAAATATCTTTATCGCACATTTTACACGAAACTTTTGTTTAGTTACTTTAAAAACAACAAAACAAATTATTTTTTACTACAAACTAATTAAAAGATAAACTGTGCGTCAAATGGCGGCAAATGAAAACTTTTTTCACGCATGTCACGCATCCGTAGTTTTTTTTTAAATTCAGAAACAAACTAGAGTCGGGGTCGATTACCATATCGTCCGATACCAACTTACAAGCGAGATTTGTCAATATTGTATGCAATTGACATTTGATTTCGAATAAAACGTCATCTCGACTGATATTAGAATAGGGGTCAAAATCAAATTGCTTTTTTTTTCAGAGATGTTCGAAATTTGAATTTCATTACCAAATCGATTTTGATATAGTAATGAAGCTATTACCACATTTTCACAGATAAGAAATTTGCTGTAACAAAACAGTTTATCATAATGTGGGCCATTATTTACGGATTTTGAAGGCATCATAGAGAGTTTATGATATGTGTGTAGATAAAATATATAACAGTCTTGAAAACGTATTTTTTTAATGGATAAAAGCTTTGAATGTTACAGCTGTACGTGACTCTCGCCGCCCATAAATTCTCTTCTCGTGCCTTTATTTCATGACAAAGTGTTTCAGAGACACAGACAGACAGTTAAGTACACATATTTTTATATTATACTTTATTATGTATCATATTTTAACTACTATACTTTTACGTTAATAATTTTCAGTTTTCTACTGGATTAACAGCTTTTTATTTTTGTTGAATGTTGAATTCAAAAGATACTTAATTGGTTAAAATAAAAACTGATAACTGAGTTTGAATCATCCTATGCAGAGTAATTTTGTTACATTTTACCATACTCTGAAGAGTGAAATGTGTGAATAGGTCGATACCATACCTCTAACAAAAGTGAATATACAATATTATACGTCATACTACTCGTAAACAGCTTTTACTATGGAACAAACCCCAAAAACTTTGACACGTTTTCAGTGTTGGCCCCATAGTAAAAGCTGTTTACGAGTAGTATGACGTATAATATTGTATATTCACCCTTGTTAGAGGTATGGTTAGACAAAATCACTCTGTATGATCGAGCAAGTTATATTTTGTAGTATATGCAAGCATTTAGGTGTTAACTGCGCCCCAACAACAAAAAGTGTCCAAGAACTGGCTTGTGGTGCTTATTTCGCCAAACAATGTACATATTTTTATTTTAGTATTTACTTAATATAATTAAATATGCAATATATTACCAGACATCGTAAGTTTTATAGCATTTTCGGTGCAACGGAGTGGTGTTAACGGAATTGGTATAAACAATTTCAACCATAATGATTAATTAGCGTTAATATTAAATTTAATTTACCATTTCAGTTGGAATTATCTATGCCAATTCCGTTAACACCACTTCGCTGCACCAAAAATGCTATAAAATGTACGATGTCTGTACCTATATTACAAAAAAAAATCGAAGCCAGACAAAAAACTTAAAGACAAAATGAAAGGTTAAAATTATGCTCGACCTTCAAAAGCCCGTTATTATAAAGAAATTACTGTAACCTGTACTGTACTCGCAAGTTCGCAAAACCATTGGCGCCATGTACAAAGTAACGTATACACGTTGGCGTTATTATAAATTATGTCCATTTTCATACATCCAATTTCGCAATAACACACGCTAATGTGACAAAGGCCTTCACGCGGCGCTCTGTCTTGAGCCACAGTAACAAGGACTATGGAGACAGTAACCTATCTTCGAACTAGTAATTTGTCGACACTGCCAACGACAGCGAATATCTCAAAACTGCAATGTAGTAAAAACTGGTACGATATAACTGACTCTTCCCTTCTCCCGGTATAATCTGCGTTAACCACTGTTTAAGCTGGCCATACACACTAGGGTATGCCCGCACAGTTTTGCCAACTGCACAGGTAAAACCTAGCGTGTGTGGCATTCGACTGTGCAGTTTTCTAAGCAGCTATACCTGTGCAGTTGAACTGTACAGGTAAAACTGCGCAGGCGTACCCTAGTGTGTATGGCCAGCTTTACAAGCCAACTGGACCAAAAGATGCACGTAAGCGCTGCGGTCCGTTAATCCTAAATTTCGACCTAGGGCTGTAATGTACCTTCGTCCGAAATTAGGTAGAAGTTTAATTTATTCCCCTTTTTTCCTGATAAGTGTGATGAAAAATATTGCGCGTGCCACACTCCACACTCGTAATCAATTCACACTCGTTCGTAAATTCTTGTTTCCGCCCTTAATACACAATGTACCCTTATTACACGTGAAATATTAAATTAAGTAAATTTCATATTTCACGCTCATATCTCCAACACAACCCACTGCATGTTTGTTTAAAGTTAGAGTACTGTACCTATATTATTCTACTCTGGCCAAGCTACACGCCCTTGGCTCAGTGTTTTATCTCCGCCTATTACTCGAATTAGCGGTCATTTGCTAAGAATTCCTTTGCGTAATTGCTAATGGAACACAAATGTAATTTTAGTTGTAAATAAGTGCAAATAAGTTGTAACACATTCGAAAAATTCGATATTTCTTGCAGCAATGCAGTCGGCGGCGGCAATATTTCACTGCTTGGATAACATAGACTGTGCGAGCGTTATTTAAAACGTCAAACTTGTATGAAATGACGTTTTAAATAAGATTTGCACAGTCTGTTCTAACTTCTGCTGCCAACTTAGCTTGATCTAACTAATTTTGTTCGGTAAGTGTAAGATTGATGTATACTCGTAAACGCACAGTCACCTGCAATAAACGCACAGTAACCTCTTATGACTCTACAAATAAGATTGTGTCAGATATTTTTGCGGCCTTCGTTGTCATACTATTGCAGGTGACTGTACGTGTAAAAGGACATCCCGATTTGCTTAGTATCCCAACCTACGACAGAAAGCGATCACTCTAGAATTCCAAAAGTAGTCCGCAAAGGCACATAAAACCAAGCAAATCCGGGACTTGACACTAAAGCACTAAATTTTAATTCCGGCCTTGAGACATGTTCTCTCAATATGACAACACATTCTACAACTTTCAACCTTAACGTGTAACGAATAGAGTAGTGTTCGCATTGGGGTAGTTTAGCATAGCAACCGGAGCTGGGTGTCTGTATGAAAGTTGATCTTTTGGATCGACTTTCTGGTGAGATTGGAACGAGTTTGCGACAATGGTAACTCGACACGCTCGCTGATTTCAGGAAGGCAGATAATGTTTTTGTCTTATTAGGGATTTAATGTTAAATAAAACGCCAAAAAGCCTGTACGTATGCGAGTGGCCGCGTAGGTATGCGGTATCGAAAACAAAGAAAATTAAGCGAGTATTTAATACTTATGTACCTATATGTAAAACTTCTACTCGGTCTGATTTCTTTGTATGACAATTTCTAGCAACGAAAGCTAGTACCAGACATAGACACTTACATGTAACTTGAATATTCATTTTCTAATCAATCATTCATTAAACAAGGTTTGCAGCGCGTTTATGAATAAGGCGGTTAGTATTTGTTACGAGTGTTGTTAAAATGAGATCAATATAAAATATATTGTATATTATTTATTAAATATATTATATGCAAAATTTGATTACGCCTCAAGTCCTTTACGAATATCTAATACGTATGTAGACGGCGATAAGATTGCAATATGGCACTCACGGGAATTGAATTATGTACAAACCGAGCTGAATAACGTAAGTAACGTAATGTTATGATTTCAGGTATGCTCTTAAGCTTTAATATTTGTATACTAATGTTGGTTATAACGATGTCATATCAGGGGTACGAAAACTCCTCCCTTCGGGCAAACTCGGCTCCGTTCGGCTCAGCATTACTCCGACGAAATCAAAGTGAGTTATAATTATAAGTGTTATAAAATAACACAAGGACCGCAAATTAGTGGATGATAACGTGTTATGTCAGTTATGTGTATGTCTGGTCATATTGTAACTGTCAAACCTCGCTTTGTTAGTAAGTGGATCTTTTATATATTAATGGTACTTATCTACTACGTATACCTGTTAATTTTACTTAATATAATAATTTTACTTAATACTCGGTAAATCGTTCTTATTAAAATAGCAATATTTGATGGACTACCGTCACATTTTAAATAACATCCAAAATTAGCCAGATTTAATTAACAAATTAACCCAAAAGTTAAATTAAAGGTCACAGGATAAGACGCCCGAAAACTCATTGATTAACCTCGTTAAGATTACCTGGAGGGAGGCTGACCTACCTAGAAACGTAGCAGGCTCCAATTTCACCACGGTGACAGGTGCGACAATTGTAAAACATCACTGTTGCTGACGTCACATGCATCCACGGGCTACGGTTACCGCTTACCATCGGGCGGGCCGTATTCCTGTTTGCCACCATCATTGTTTTATTAAAAAAAACTTTATTATATCGGAAAAAAACAGATATTTCTCTTGCTAAGTTTATGACAATTGTCACAAGAAACACTACAATTGTCACGAAATTCCGACATATAACTCATTACCTGTCAAGAATTACCTACAATTCTTCTAAATCTTGACAATTGTCAGAAACTTCGCAAAAGAAATATCTGTTTTTTTCCGATATAATAAAGTTTTTTGTAATAAAACAATGATGGTGGCAAACAGGAATACGGCCCGCCCGATGGTAAGTGGTAACCGTAGCCCATGGATGCCTGTGACGTCAGCAACAGTGATTTTACAATTGTCGCACCTGTCACCGTGGTGAAATTGGGGCCAGGTTACCGTGAGTCACTCGTGGATAAAAATAAACGTGTATTTTGGAATACATTCAAAAATTCAGTTATTTTCACGTACATTCCTGGGGTATTTGACGCCTCTGGATGTCGAATTCACGTGATACCTTATTTACAACCGTCACCTTATCTTAATATATACATTTCACATGTTTATTCTAAAGTGAACCTTATACTGATGGAGATACAGTTAAAGCTTTATTAATGTAGACGTCGTGTTAAATCAGGCATTTTGCCAAACATGTGAGATTTAATATACACGTCCAAATTAAGCTGATCTGTCATGTGTCATCTTTACCTCTTTATTTCGTATAACTTTCATATAATAAAGGAGACGAGGTAGGCCAATTTATAATTGTGAATTAACGATGATTCGCTAATATTCTGTAATTGTATAAGACGTTTCAATTTTACGTTTGGAAATAAAGCATTATGTGACGTTAACCTGACTCTCATTGCCTTTTTCCCGATCCGTAGGTAATGAAACGAAATAAAATACATACAGTATTCAATCTTTTGTATTACGAGAGCTCTGTACACTGTACAGTATGGTGACGGTGGGCATCCGAAGACGAACATAATGAACTGTTTATTTATTTATTAATTTATTTTCTTTATTGGAGAAACAACAGAAGTACAAAATAGTTAATGCTAAGTTATACAGTTCAAAAGATGTGCACCTACCTCCTAAAACGCTCTCACTTAGAACATAGGTACTATAGGTAAAGGTATGCTACGGTAAACTTAACTAAGCTAACGCACACTAGCGACAAGATGCAATGAAATACACAAAGAAATTAAGTTGTCTCAGCTAGAATATCAAGAATTTGTTTTTGGAATCGTGCTCTGTTTGTGTTGAAAATGTCCACGGCCGTGAATAATTTATTGTAAGTATTGTAAAGGCGGCGCAAATGTGCGCGGATCCCAGCGTTAGATGAACAAGTTGGGACGGCGAACAAGGCATTAGAGCGGGCGGTACTGCGTGAGGGGACCCTAAAGCAAATGTCGTCAAGCAGCTCTGAGCAGTCGTACCTGTCATGGCAGATGTTGTGGAGAACCATCATATCAGAACACATGCGCCTTGAGTCGAGGGAGGGTAGCTTATAATGTTTCAATAAATTACAATAGGACATACGTTTGCCAGTTAAGCGTCTAAGTGTAGCCCGCAAAAACTTTTTTTGGACCAACTTTGGACAACTTTGGACTTTTTTTTTTGTTATCATTTAAATGTTTTATGAGCATTTCTTGATGTGTATTATTGAGAGGCATCGTCTTTACACTAAGCTCGTTAAATAAAGATTAATTTTTTTTATTATTAAGAGACATTCTCCTTCTTCTTTTCGATTGTATGGCGGCGGCTAAAAGGTTCGTGTGACGCTTAATAAAAGTAAGTAAATACTTAATTCGTACTGGAATAAACTAGTCCTGTCCTATAAAAAATCTAGAGCACAACTAAAGTAATATGTCATTAATTACTGATATCATTTGTTTGTTAAAATATAAAGAAGCAAATAAATTATTTCTCTCATAAAGAAAGAATAAAACATTCACATTGAAATTGCGACCGTCATTCAATGTGAATAAAGTCTATATTAAGTTGTATGCGTACATAATTAACTGTAGAATACATCATTACGTGTGCGGAGTGGACAAACAGTATAATTAAAGATAACATGGACCCCACATCAAGGGACAGGTATGGAGGTTTTGAGCTTATTACTCGTACATTAAGTATCACACGTAAACTAAACAGCAGTATTAACTAATAAACGAGTGAGGAGTTCTAAGTTATTATAATCACAACTTTTTAGTTGAGAAAATAAAAGCGCGTGCAGATAATTTTGGACACCTGACCCGCTTAGCCTATCCTATTTATGGATAAAAATGTAGTTTTACTGTTTTAGATAATAAAAAAAGATACCGACAAGGAAAAAGCGCTGGTGGCTTAGCGGTAAGGGCGTGCGACTTTCAATCCGGAGGTCGCGTGTTCAAACCAATGAGTTTTTCGGAACATATTGTACGAAATATCAATTGATATTTACATTTAATTACTACCAGTTCCTTTTCACATCGTGAGGAAACCGTAATAATCCCAAAAAGGCCTAGTTTACCCTCCGGGTTGGAAGGTCAGATAGCAGGCGCTTTCGTAAAAACTAGTGCCTACGCCAATTCTTGGGATTAATCGCCTAGCGGACAAAAAGCCGGGACAACGCGATGATGACACCTAAAATTATTTATTTATAATAGTACTGTCAGCATCAATAATAGAGCGGATGATACCTGTCGTTAAATTTAAATAATCACGATTATGTAGCAGTAGCGCTAGTGTGCACGTTGATGGGCTATCTATCTTTTGTTAAGTGATTACAGAATGAGTTACTTTTGACGCGTAATCTATGCTACTTTTGGTGAATGTACCTAAACACATTGTAAACACAAAACACAAGCATAAATACTAAAATGAATACATTATAGAACGATCAAAACAGCCTCCCTAAAGACACTAAATGACATATTTACGCAACAAAATCTGTCTTGAGCGCGTCACGTGGCCCAACGTGACCCCTCATAAAGGGACAGATTAATCAAAACTCATCCACTGGAAAACCGGCCAGCTATCTAATTTAGAAGTGAAATTAATAAAGTAATTAAGCGAGTAAATGTGAAGTTTGTTTGCGAGTAAATATACTTTTAATTTGATAGCGGACTGTAAGGAACTTATAGGTTTCCGTATTTTGCGGAGGTCTAATTAGGAATTACATTTTTTCGCTTGAAAATAATTTTAGTGCTTTTTTTTAGGTTTATGTGCAAACAGCGAAGTAATCTATTTAATACTAGGGTTTTTATTAAGATTAAAGTAGGAACTTGTAGGCTTCCGTGCGTTACTGAAGTCTTATTGGGAATTAGTAAGGTATTATTATACTTGAAAATAATTTTAATAATATATTTAGGTTTATGTGCAAGCAGTGAAGTAATCTATTCTATACCTACTAGGGTTTTTATTAAGGTACTTATGATATTATTGTTTTATGGTATGATGCTGTTTGGGTTTTAAACCCGGAAACTTTTTACCTACCACTTGTGTAAATCTATCACTTTTTATGTCTTTTTTTTGTCTACAGTGCTCAAAGGTATATTTTTCATAATTTACTTTTCTTCTCTATTAAAGATCTTTTCTTCTCTATTAAAGGGCTTTCATATTTCATTCCCATAGCAAATAATTTGCCATCTCATCCCCATACGTCTCATCAGAGCACTCTCATACAATTTACGCTGCGTATGACAAGATTGATGACTGTGGTAAATGAGGAAAAAGTTTGACATTATTCATTCCTTTCACACGTACTTACTTTGCCAACGTCTCTTCATATACTATGTTGTATAGGAATATGGACTTTATATTCAACGTATTAAATTCTCTTTTTAGTTAACCGTTGCTTTATGATACCTACAGTGTTTGCAGGCGTAAGTTTTACAAAATATATCATTTGCGTCGGTGTAAGGACGTTATTATGATTCGTGTAAGGAAATATTTTTGCGTCGTGATTTAATTTGTAGTTTCCGTTTATTAAAAAAAATGGAATGGAATGGGGCTGAAAATATACTGTCTCAGAATTTTAATCTGAAATACATTTATAATCTAAGGCAACTCAGTTAAGTCTAACCTAACCCAATCGTCTAATCGTTAAACCCAGATGTTTCTAATTGCATTTCAAATCAAGTTGTATAAAAACTAATTTCCTTTGTTAGTAGCCACAAACAACCATTTTTTAATAGTTGAAGATCGATTATATGGAGATTAAAAATATATTATAAGGTAATAATAAGTTATCTGTTTGTTTGTGATAAACCCACGAGATATCGGTACCTCTAGCCTAATAAGTGAAATTTGAATCTACAGTGTACGAAATAGAGTTGATTTTGCGTTGTTTGAAAATTGAACGAAACAATGCAAAAGCGACTCTGTTCCAATTGAATATGATTGAAATTTCATCGCACTGAAGAAGTACTATAGGTAGACTTTGGGCCTTAGAAGGCTAATAGTGTAACTTTCATGAGAGACGTGACGTAGGTATAGGTACGCGTTTACGTTACGTCTCATTTTGTATGGGATTTTTGAACAGCGCGCCAAGCTGGACGTTTTAGAAACTCGGCGACGACGTTCGGATTAATTTTGATGCAGTGGCCACTGCCGTTTTATTTTGTGGAGGCATTTCTAGTGCACATTCATAAAAACCAAACGAACGAGATGCGCGAGCCAAATGAGATTAAATTGAAATCAATTTGCAACAAATTCCAGCTCTAACGCATGCATTTCTTACGAACCGAACTGGCCTACTGCATTTTTTCCACATAAATAAATATGGGACAATCATATACAAATCGACCTAGTACCACGTTAAGCTCAATAAGATAGATTACTCTTATGCACCTCAGTAAAAGATACAGATTAAAGAAAGCAATACAATTGATTAACGATAGAGGTAGACAAAGGATTGTGTCGTAGGTACTAGACGAAGATATACATAATATATAGATATAAATAAATACTTGAATACATAGAAAACATCCACAATTCAGGAATTGGCATGAACATACAAATAAATGCCGTACCAGGATTTGAACCCGGGACCTTCTGCTTCGTAGGCAGGGTTACTACCGACTAGGCTAGGAGGCCGTTATTTACCATAAACATGAACCTTTATACGGATGACTTAGTGATGTGACCTGATAAAGGTCGCGGGAGTCCGCTGGATGCGGGTGGGGCAAGACCGGTCATTGTGGAACTCTTTGGGGGAGGCCTATGTCCAGCAGTGGACGTCTTCTGGCTGATATGATGATGATGATGATGATGATGATGATGATGATGATGATGATGATGATGATGATGATGATGATGATGATGAACCTTTATTTAATGCAATCACACTCGTATTGCTATTAGAAGAAATTAAATTATTTTCAGAAAATATTTTAATTTGTTTTTATCAAGTAGAAACACTACCTACTATATAAATTATAAACTGAAATAAATGTCATATACTAAGAAAAAGTGACCAAGGCCTCCAGTGCCCCAGGCTGGAATCGAACCAGCGTCCTCTGCTATCGTGGCAGGTGCGGATTGCCTGGGGCACTGGAGGCCTTGGTCACTTTTTCTTAGTATATGACATTTATTTCAGTTCACACTCGTATTGTTAAAAATAAATTAAGCTATCAATCTTTATCGGTACGTAAGACAAATGAACCTGACCGCTTATTGCAGATAATGTTATGTCACCTTCGGGTCATTGCCCGCCAGATTAAGCGCGTACGCATTGAGGTATAGATATTGTAGTGTGAGTGAAGCTGAGCGGGCAGCGGAAAGCGAAGCGGGCAGCGGAGAAGCTAGCAGAATGGGTAGCGGAATAATTGTTGCAGTGAAACCACAGACCACCTCAACTACTAGACGGTGCACATAAGGCAATCGAGGTCACCACACATATGCTCTCCCGTACAAATTTAGTATGGCAGAGCGGCCGCTTATTTCAGTTAGGATCACTTCTCGAGTATTTCAAAAATATTTATAATTTTAAGCTTTAGGGGTGTTCTTGGGTTATTATGGTATAAAATAGCGTAGAATACAACTCTATTGTGCTAAATGATTATTTTTAAATCTACTGTATCCTTTACACTAACCTAATTTATCACAGTTGCTATGTGCGCGTACGACGCTCCTAAATTAAACACCAATTATCACCCACTCTCACCCAGAGCCATCGATAATTAACCTTACACCAAACACATAAGGTATATTATTGACTGCCGATAACCAGGAGCTGTCCCTACGCGACCAATAAAAACTTTTATATCAACTACCATAGAGTTCAGAATCTAATGAGTAGAGTTGTCAATAGATTCATTAACCTAGTGATAGGGTAGAGTCGCCGTATACTGGATTATAAGAACATTTTTATCTAGTAATAATAATAAACATGTTTGCATCCAATTAATCTTGTAATTTGATAACAACAATGTATTAAACATTCACAAAAAATTTAAAACGAGAGGTAGGTACCTATTTCAGGTCTTTAAAAGATCAATGGGGTTGGCAACTTTCAAAGGTTTTTATAAATGGCACCAGGATAAGTTTTACTTGTCTCTAGTTTTATTCTATGGGATTTGCTTACGACTAGAACCCAGGACATAAAAAAAAACACTATTTTTATAGTGTGAATATCCGAAGTACGCTCTTTTCTTGAAAGTTTGAAGGTCGTATCGGAACGGAACTACCGTGGGCGACATTTCATTATACAGTATAGCTGTTCCAGGAAGGAAGTGTCTGGAGAAACGCACAGTTGAGGACTGCCTACCATCTAAGTGGTAAATATTGAAATGTTGTTTGAGGTTAGGTTCATCAAAAATGACAATTTGATGTACCTATTAGGTCTTGGAACCGTTCTAAATATTTGATCTTATTTTATTTACTTATTCATTTAATGTCTTAGATTTGTAATATGAATATAAAAGTAAAATATAAAAACACAAAACAATAAAAAATACATATGAACACATTATAAAAAACCTAACCTAGGGTGCCGCCGGCAGCGGGGCTTGGCCCAAGCTGCCGGTGGTCAGGGCCGCAGAGTGAGGAACCGACGTACTATACGCACCGTGTCCAAAATTACCGCCTTCTGCATTATTGACTTATATTGTTATTGCGACTGGTTTCAAAATGGACGCAATTGATCTAAGTACTCGTACTTGTAAATGCCGGTAAGAAATATACATAATTTTAAATTTTCTAATTGTATAATTTGAAAAGGTCGTAAAGGGCTAACGAATTTAGCCGAAAGGTGCCTTTTACTAATTTGTCTCCGAAACTCGATTAGGCTCGGGCCAGTTTTGGGTAATCACATCAATTGGCCCAATTAAAGAACGGATACCTAACTTGTTGCGTTAACTTGGGTCCTTTTTTTGGTAATTTAGTGATATTTAACAGACTTTGCCGAGAAAAAAGTTAAAAGCTTTAACTTGTACCCCTACTGTAAATTTCATTCGATAGCGTGACGTGATAGCGCGACGGATTGTGAGTTTCCAAAACGTCCCGCATGGCGCGCTGTTCAAAATCCCATATAAACATAGACATACCGCCAACGCGAACGCCCTTAACGCTATCGAATCAAATTTACACTAGGATTCCTGCCTTATTTTTGCTTTGCAGTGTTTTAGAAGTCTGTATGACAGTCATATTTCATAAACTTCGGTGGGATATACATACAACACAAACAAACACATTCACCGTCATAATACTTATAGGCTTTCCCTTGGTTCGGTTAAAATAAAGATTTTTTTAGTAGTAGTTCGGAACAATTTTTTTATACATCAACCGAATAGAAGAAAGCTACCCATTAATTATGAGAACGTAGATACAATTTTATTCTTCTTCTTCAACGTGCCATATCCTAACGGATGTCGGCGATCACCATGCGAAAGTCCTCTCTATGTTCCGCCACTCTGCCCAGGGTGGTAGCGTCCAAAATATGCTGTTTTCCTTCTTTTGATTGTCAATACGACTTCCTTTGTCTTTTTCATTCTGTCTAATACTATTTTATTTGATATTTTATCTACCCACGATATTCTTAGCATTCTCCTGTATATCCACATTTCATAGGCATCTAATTTGTTGATTAAAGATTTATTTAGGGTCCATATATGCTTCTACTCCATAGTAGTACAATTTTATTAAGACACGAATAACTACAGTTCACAATGGTTTTAAGAATTTTTAATTTACCCTTATAAGTAGAATATACCTTGCTAAAAATAGCTAAGTACCTAATTATCTTCGTCGTGTCCATCATATTATTTTCATCAAGACTTCATTACTTACGTATAAAATTTAATTTAAGTCAAGATCGACTCAATAAACACTTACCTTAATAATTAGTTGTAATAGCGTTTTTAATTACTGAAAATTACATCAGTCCCTGGCCCTTACCTGCAACAAGAATTAATTTAAATAAACAAATTTATAATCAAGCATAAATTTGGAAAATTCAAAGACTTGATTAAATTCCAGATAATTAAGCGACAAGTGTCTAGCTTTAATTAATTAATTATTCTAGAGGACATAAAAATAAAGCGCCCCGTATTAGTGAGAGTACTCTGAGTACTATATTTTTGTACCTTAATAAATTTAAGAAATACAGCAAAACTTAAATAAATATTTGAAGGTTAATAACAGTTTTGGGTCAAACAGATCACTGTGTTATGTCTGGGTCAAACAGATCATTGCCCACAGGAGAGAAAACTAGTGTGTTATCGCGAACAACACATTTTTCTCTCCTGTGGGCAACAGTTAACAGCTTGTGGGCATGTAAGCAATGATTTTATCATAGTTCTCTAAATAAAAGGAGGACCTTTTCACGTGGATAAGGGTTAAATAAGAAAATTAACCTTTATAGCCCTTAACTCTTGTGTATGTCTACAGGAAAGACATAACACAGTGATCTGTTTGACCCTTTTATACAACGGTTACAAATATTGTTTATTTTTCTGTGGTGAAATTTGTTCCCACGGTACCTATGATTTTTTATTCACTAAGTAAATTAAGGTTCTAAATTTCAGTTTTATCTAACAGATTAGATGACATAGCATTCATATCACAACTCGCAATAAAAAAGAGTCGAATAGGGTAGTTGCGCTTGTTTCATTCCTTTCTGCTCTAGTTTTCGTCCACTTTGTAAAATTTGAACTCTTCGTAAAGTGTAACTTTTAAACCTACCTTGACGCACAAATTTATCCTTAATGCCTAAACAATAGATCTATCCTTCTTCCTCGCGTTATCCCGGCATTTTTGCCACGGCTCATGGGAGCCTGGGGTCCGCTTGACAACTAATCCCATGATTTGACGTAGGCACTGGTCTAAACAATAGATCTATCTGTACATAAAAATCGACGCAAGCAGCGAATTAAAATTAAAATGTATTATCTAGTTGCTAATGAATAAAACTAGAGCTAAACGGAAATAAGGGCAATGACACTATATTTTCTAGAAAAGCTACCGGTAAGTAGAATTTTCTCAAATTACGGCCCGATTCGAACTTTAAGAGACGTCAAATATTACGTGTCTATAGTTCGATTTTTTTGCATTAGAAAGAAGGCAAGCGATCTTGACATGTCTTTTAATTGAAAAACGCTTTTTAAAAATCAGTAACTATGACTTATGAAAGCAGAAGAATATAAGTGATCGTATTAGATTCGTAATTGTTACATATTTACTGTGACTTATTATTAAAACGTGTTTTTCAATTAAAAGACACATCAAGATTGTTTACCTTTTTTCTAATGCTAAAAAAACGAACTATAGATACCATTATGGGTTAGATATGTCAGTGTCAAAAGTGACGTTTCTTGTGACGAAAACGTCTGACATATCTATCTAATCCATATCGTATCTAGACGTAATATTTGACGTATAAAAGTTCGAATCGGGCCGGTAGTAGTATTTTTAGATCGTTCCTTAGCGCCCTTTGATCCCAACCGTAATCATCGGCCTACCACATTCAAATGAAGACCCGGAAAGTATCCTTTGTTTTCACGGAAGCCCGACATTGCTGTTAATATTCATAAGGCACCTTCAAAAGAGGCCAAAATAGTCTTGAACGATCACTCGCCCACGCGAAGCTGTTTTCGTTTTGATAAGCTTTGTACATCTTAGTCTCAAACCAGTGGCTTACGGCTCGATTCGGAAAATGAATTAGATTTCTATTAGACTTCAACAAGTTACGATACGGATAATTTAAATATATTTGTAAGATAGATATGTCAAATTTGACGTTTCCGCGATTCTGGAGGTCCTCTTGAACGATTTCGACAAGTTATGACTTAGATATACAAGTCACATCTAGTCGATATCTAATGTAGATCTAGTTGATCTCTAAATCGTTTCAAGATCTTGTAATTATCTCGAAATTGTAATAAGGCTTGTTATTCAATGTAGGAAACAA
This sequence comes from Cydia splendana, assembly GCF_910591565.1. Taxonomy (NCBI): domain Eukaryota; kingdom Metazoa; phylum Arthropoda; class Insecta; order Lepidoptera; family Tortricidae; genus Cydia; species Cydia splendana. The sequence continues at coordinate 20,652,239 of NC_085966.1, read as the reverse complement.
TGTAACTGAATCTGCTAGACGAGTTACTAGGTTAGGTACTATAATATATTATGTAAGGTGTGTAATCATATCATCCAGGAGATGTCGCAATCGCAACTTATGTCAGTACAGTAATTGCAACATTTGCAACTCTCATTTGATTAGGAAAAAACCGGGCAAGTGCGAGTCGGACTCGCGCACGAAGGGTTCCGTACCATAATGCAAAAAAAAAAAAACGAAAAAAAAGCAAAAAAAAAAACGGTCACCCATCCAAGTACTGACCACTCCCGACGTTGCTTAACTTTGGTAACAAAATCACGTTTGTTGTATGGGAGCCCCATTTAAATCTTTATTTTATTCTGTTTTTAGTATTTGTTGTTATAGCGGCAACAGAAATACATCATCTGTGAAAATTTCAACTGTCTAGCTATCACGGTTCGTGAGATACAGCCTGGTGACAGACGGACGGACGGACGGACGGACGGACGGACGGACGGACGGACGGACGGACGGACGGACGGACGGACGGACGGACGGACAGCGAAGTCTTAGTAATAGGGTCCCGTTTTACCCTTTGGGTACGGAACCCTAAAAAGCTTTTATTTCAGGCAGTTGATGATACCCATGTTGCATATAATACAAACATTAACACTCATTTAAAACTACTGACACTGTAGAGGCTAGTCATGCCTTTTTTAAAGACAGTTAACATTGTGGGCCATGGTACAGCATAAGAACACTGACTATTATTTACTTCAAAATCTATTGGTTGAATACTGATGTCACTCATTTAAGTGACAAATTGAAGTTCTGTAGTTAGATAAACAAAAAAAACTTTCCTTTTCATAATATATAAACATCCCTTTTCATGCCAGCTACACCGTCTAAATGAATCTTAAAACCATTTATCTTCCGCGCTTTCCACAAACTGTTAAGTATCACAAAACACCCACGCTAATAGCGGAACCATTCAACGCCGTTTGCACCGTTTAAGCCCACGCAAAAGCAGGCCCCAAAATAGAGCTCTGGGGTAGGGTGGTTCAAAAAACATTTATTTTCCTACGGGGCACCCCCTTATTTTGTTACACTTATTATGCTGATAAAATACACCAAGTTTCGTAACTTTATCTCAACTACAAGGGGGTGCTCAACCACTTTGAAATTTTATATGTTGTATGAAACCCAAAAAAAAAACTATTTATTATACAGAATTTTATTTAAGTATCTGTTTTTACACTATTTTCACATGTCATTTATAAGTTTTAAAGTAGAAAAACATTTTTTTTTTTATAATTTTTCAAGTGTAAGATTTTTTGAATTTCACCTAAAAAAATCATAAAAATAGAAATATAAATGTTTATTTACCTAATAACTTTTAAATCACACTTTCTAATAATGTCAAAACTACTACTTACATAAAAATCTAAAAATAATAATTATTTTTTTTTTGGATTTCATACAACTATGAAAAATTTCAAAGTGTTTGAGCACCCCCTTGTAGTTGAGATAAGATTACAAAACTTGGTGTATTTTGTCAACATAACAAGTGTAACAAAATTAGGGGGTGCCGCTTCTTCTAGCTACTCGTAGTTTGAATTTTTCCCATACAAACGTGAACCACCCTACTCTGGGGCCTGACCACCTTGACCTTTGGTATATTGGGGCCTGACCTGTGGTATTTTGGTGCGTGGGTGAGGGTCAAGGTCGTTGAAGGTCACTGCAATTGCGCAATGTTGCGGTTCCGCCGGATATCGATTTTTTACCGTTTTGCTTACAATGGGGGTGGTGCTTGGCCGTAGGGGGGTGAGATGCAGGTTTACATGTTACGGACTTAGGTAGGAAGGGGGATGCAGGTTGTGTTAAGTTTGGAGAAAGTATGCTTTAGGAGAATGTAATGGTTTCTATTGCCGTTTCTGTTTGATAAGGTTTTTAAATTTCATCTAAATCAACGGTTTAAGCCTAAAGACGTAACAGACAGACAAAAAAAGTTACTTTCGCATTTATAATATTAGTAAGGGATAGTATTTTAGTATCTTTTTTAACACCCTTAATTATCATAATGCCAGACAAAGCCTAAGAAATGTATAGGTACCAATAAATTAGCGTTTAAGAAAAAATAAATAGCGTTTATTAATAACGACATTACTCAAACTTAAATTGTACTTTAATTTTAAATTTCATCTCAAGCTTTAGGTATTCTCCTTAGGGCCTTAAATATCGTACAACAAATCTGTCACGTGTAAGCTGGCAGATTAAGCTCGTTAAAAGCTCGTCACAAAGCTCTGGTTAAAACTTCTGTAAGCGCTTTAAACGACCGGGAGGGCCCTAACATTGCCGATTAATGCCTGCTTTATTTCGTAAGTAGGTAATACAATTGACAACATATAATAAAGGTATACCGTAAAATGGGGTGAGTAGGGTTAAAACTGAAATTCAAACCTCGATAACATTTTATTTTTACATATGAAAACTGAACGGTGTACATAATAAGTGTTCCGGACGTTTGTATTTTAGTTTTTATTTTATTTTGGGTAGTTCCATTTCATAACTTTGACGATAAAGAGGAAAACCCACCTCACCCCGTAGTGCCTCGTATTTGGGGTGAGAGGGGTTTTCATACAAAGGTGATTTTGAAAGATTGTTGGATCGATTTTTGTTTTATTATGCGTATTACTATAGCTCCATTTTAAATTGGAATACATTATTTTTGTAGCAGTAGCCTTAAAATCCCTTCTCACCCCCCTCTCAAACCTTCTCTCCCCATTCATAACCCACCTCTCCCCGCGAAACCTACTCACCCCGTTTTACGGTAGGGACTTATAGCAGGAAAAGGAAATATTTGTCCTTTTTATATCATCATCATAATTTAAGCTTTGCTCTTGTCGGTGGTGTAATCGCCAATCATTTCTTTATTGTGCCAGTCTTTTAATTTCCACATACGACGCATTATTTTTTATTTGGCTGAGATAAGTAATTCTAGGTCTCCCTTCTTCTCTTGTCTTTTCAATCCTGCCTTCCAGGATGTTTAGGAAAAAGTTGTCATGCTTTTTTATATGTAGTTAGACTAGTTAATAAAAACTGATGAGATGTATTTTAAATTAATTATAGGCATGCGATGTAATCCGTTTAAATTAAATTATTTCATGAGTAACTATCGCGGTAACCGAACACAATTTAAAATTTCGATTAAAATTTTCACATTTTCGAGCATTTATTTCGTGGACTTATATCGACTGGGATATGAACCGTGATTACTTTTTGTAGGTATTGTTTTCGAGCTCCCGATATTTCGACGCAGTTATAATGCAGTTATACAATGCATCTTGTTCACGGGTAAGTAACTGATGATAGCGGGTGTGTGTCAAAGTTGTGTAGACCGCGCTCGGTCTACCCTCATTCGTGCACGTACAACACTTTTTACCATGGTATAATAATATACTCCGCCTGGTACTCCATTCCCGTCTTTTCTAGGTCACGTAACTGACACAAGCCTACGTCATCATGCGACAGCGCTATATGATAATATGCGATAGCGCTATATATAGCGGCCATGTTGTTGTGACGTAGGCCTGTGTCACTCTGGGAATAGAAGACCATGTTTTATTAGACTATGCTTTTTACCGTCTTGATTAAATTTAAATAACTTTAAATAGGTACCTATATGGGATTGTATGAAGTTGCCAATAAATTATCGTGGACGGTAACATTGATGTTTATTTCTTCATTCGGTTTCAAGAAAAAAAATCCGCCAAGTGCGAGTCAGACTCGCGTCCAGGCGTTCCGTACTTACTTCGCACATTTTTTGGGTAGGTATTATAATACATAAGATATTACTGATATTAGTGCGAAAAAAACTTACTACGGTTAACGTGAAAACGAGATTAAATTCTGAATTTATTCTGTAAAGCGTGATAAGGTACCTTGAGGTCCTTGAGATAGGACGAGAAGGAGTGTGTAGGTACCTAATATACATACTGCTCCCTACTCGTTTTGCTCTTAATTATCTCGTCTTATCTCGCTCTTTTTCAATTGGGTCGGATGTCGAGAGTCTCGGCGAGAGGCTCTCGACGAGTGTGTACAGCCGGCATAAACCACTGCATCGTCGTAGTCCGTAGCGGCGTAGCGTGGGTGGACTGCGGCCTGCGTCACGTGGGAGGTATTGCGGCGTTCACACTAAAACCTACGCGAATGATTACAGCTTTCAGATTAACGTCCGTGCGTGAAAGTGTTTTGATAAAGTTGCTTAATAGTGCTTATCGTAGCTGTTTAAATTGTGACATCAGAATCGGCCTTAAAATCTTATACGGTTAAACGAGCAATTCTTGTATATTTATACATGTATATATTTAGGGGATCTCGGAAACGGCTCTAACGATTTCGATGAAATTTGCTATATGGGGCTTTCGGGGGCGAAAAGTCGATCTAGAGATCATATCTCTGGGAAAACGCGCATTTTTGATATTTATATGTTTGCCGAGCAAAGCTCGGTCTCCCAGATAGTTCAGATTATTTTGTAACGAACGCGGCCATGTAAAGCCGGCTACAGTTGTACACATTCATTCGATAGCGTGAACAGCGCGCCAAGCGGAACGTTTTGGAAACTCACAATTCCGTACAAAATAAGACTTAAACAACCGCGTATACGTCTTCTCTCTCTTCTTCCTCGCGTTATCCCGGCATTTTGCCACGGCTCATGGGAGCCTGGGGTCCGCTTGACAACTAATCCCATGATTTGACGTAGGCATTCGTTTTTACGAAAGCGACTGCCTTCTGACCTTCCAACCCAAAAGTAAAGTAGGGAAACTAGGCCTTATTGGGATTAGTTATGTTTTCCTTCACCGAAAAGCAACTGGTAAATATCAAATGATATTTCGTACATAAGTTCCGAAAAACTCATTGGTACGAGCCGGGGTTTGAACCCGCGACCTCCGGATTGAAAGTCGCACGCTCTTACCGCTAGGCCACCAGCGCTTATACACACACGTATAGTGTATTACAAAACATTACGTCACGTCACGCTTAGGGTTGCAAATAGAAAAAAAACCAAATGTTTTTTTTCAAATTTATGAAAAAAAACATGAAAAAAAACCTGGCACCATGGTTTTTTTTCTAAATTAGGTTTTTTTTAAGATGAACAAAAATATGCCACAATAACGGTTTTTCGTGATTTATTTATATAAGTAACTTAAAACTAAGTAATTTTTGGGGAATCCCTGAATTCCCCGATGCGGCGACGAGAGGCATTGGTGTTGCCAACAGTAAATTGCGATAACTACCACTACAGATTTCATTTATGTTGTTATAAATTAAAGTTGTTAAATTAAATTGGTTTAATGGTTAACATAAAGTCTAAAACAACCGTATATAAGTATTAACTGCCTTGCAAATTTTGAGTTTTCACACTATTGAAAAAAAACGTACTCCAGAAAAAAAACGGTTTTTTTTCACGGTTTTTTTTCATGTTTTTTTTTCAAGTCAGAAAAAAAACCGTTTTTTACAACCCTAGTCACGCTATCAAATGAAATTTACATTAGCGAGGGGTACAGACGTGTATGCGTTGTATAAATAAGATTAACTTGTAATTATGAGATCAAATACTACAAAAACCATTATTACAGGTATACGAGTAATGACAACCCGTGATCATATCGCTAATAAACGATCTCTATTAGAAAACCAAATGACAATAAGTTAAAAATCCATTTTCACCGAAAGAAAACTAAGTAAAAGTGCCAAAACGAAAAGTACGAAATCGAACTACGAAAGTACGGAAGCCTCTAGACTTGTACATAGTAAATATGCATCTACCTATCCTCAATGAGCGTGGGAGTCAATGACGGCGTGGAAAGAGGGACAGAGATGCCAATATATAATAAGGACGGGTTAAAAAGGGAGGGAGAATCAGGGTGGTACGCCTACGACTCCTACGAGTTGAATGAAGGGAGGCATGAATGACGCAGGTCGGAACTGAAGAGTCGTAAATTGTTTAGAGATTGTAGTCCGGTAGCAATAACTTTTGAAGTTATAAGATTATTAATGTTGCTTATTTTTTACATATAGTTTCCAGACCACATACCAAACCTAATAATAATAATTAGTGTCATCCTAGGTATTTGCTTAGGTAGAAATTTAGGTATTTCTTTTTTTAAACAGCATTTGGTAAAAAAAATATTCGAGATGAAATTCTTTGTTTCCCTGTAAAAGCAAAGTGGCTTCTGACGTACACACGCATTTTGTGTCATTATTATCCACGGGTATAATGACATTTAATAAATACCTAATAGTGACCCGAAAATGCCTAAAATAAAATTATAGTCGGTAAGTGAAGTGTTGTACTTCACAGGATATTATAATATGTTATTCCATCAAATGTGTGTCAAATTCATCCACCGCTTTTATTTTTAATATTTTTTTTTCTTATAAACATCATGTATCTGCCACAAAAAAAAATTCATGTTATTAAGTTTACGTCTACATTATTATAACGCCACATCAAGACAACATTCATAATTTGGGTCATTTTCAACAACGGTTTTTGACTATTTGGCAAAATAAAACTTTGCATGAACGGCGTACGCGGGGAAGGCTACCTACGCGGGTAAGGTGCTTGTTAGATGAACATTATGGCCCCTTTACACGATGGGCCAACGCCGGCCACTCCAAGGAACGCAACCATGCGGTAGAATGAGATAGCAATATCACTTGCTCCCTCTAACGCATAAATGCGTCCCTTGGAGTGGCCGGCGTTAGCCCATCGTGTAGAGGAGCCATTACAGTGTATTTATTTCATTCGGAGGCATAATTACATTAAATCTTTTCATAGTGTGGGAGTAAGTATGTCGTAAGTATATTTAAAAATAAAATGTAGGCTCCTCATACTGACCAACATTCGTGACGTTCGCAATCAAAATGTAGCACTTTATCCTTGCCATAAGAACTCTCTGACAGGCTATTTGTATAAAGATACAATAAAATTTCGTCTTTATGGTAAACGACAACCTTTTGAATGAGAATGTCACATCAGCGACTTTTAAAAATAACTTATATTCGATATTTAGTACACTTTTTAAGATTATTTTAAGATGCAATGTATTGCTAATTTTGTGATGTATGAAGCGTGGCAAGCAACGTCAATTACAATGATGATGGTGTACATTGAATAGGTACAAGACTTCATAAATTAAAAAAAGTTATTGAAAAAAATATATGTTCGTTTGAGGAGCAGAATAATTGTTTTAATTATTTTGCTGATACGGCCTCCACCGGGTTGGTATAATCATGAGAAAAAATGTTGGCTTGCGATTATCGTTAGCTACGCCCCCCACAACATAGCATGAATTGAATGCAATGAAAATATTTGCACTTACATGTGCAACTATAATATGTACCTTGTTGATACACAATACAAAGACTGATTTTATTAATTTTAGTAATATATATTATTACGATTATACGATACCTTTTGGTTCAATTGGCGTAAAGGACAAAATGCTACTTTTCAGGAGACGCGAAAAACTGATTTTTTTTAAAATGTTTATAATATATTTTTGTTGTTTATCGAGCAATGTTTTTGATGTGTATTGGAAAAGTACTCAAAATTTTAGTCTCTTTAACCTGTTTTCGCCTCTTTACGCCCATGAAATTATTGATAATTTAGTGAATCTTGTTTATTAGGGGGGGGGGGGGGGATTTTATACCACATTCGGGGTGTATTAGTTAACAGTCACGGTACACATGTTAACTCTTCTCAGCATAATTTACTGTTACGAAGCTTAAAAATGTATCAAACGGTAGTTGATTATGCCAGGTATATCCCGATTAGAGCTATAATTCATTTTTTTTTTTATAATATAGTAAATAAATAAATAAATGTTATGGGACATTTTTTACACAAATTGACTAAGCCCCACGGTAAGCTCAAGAAGGCTTGTGTTGTGGGTACTCGGACAACGATATATATAATATATAAATACTTAAATACATAGAAAAACAACCATGACTCAGGAACAAATATCTGTGTCATCACACAAATAAATACCCTTACCGGGATTCGAACCCGGGACCATCGGCTTCATAGGCAAGGTCACTACCCACTAGGCCAGACCGGTCGTCAATAATAAAGAAAACACAGGCATATTATTTCCGGTTGTTTTCATCTTGCTAACGGCGAGTACTTGCACAGACATAATCTCGTAGCCAGAATTATTCACCAGCAGCTTGCCTTGGCCATACGGCCTTGTGGACCGCGAAGTTCTCAGCTGCGCCAGTTCTCGAAAATGGCCGTACCACGCTCTATTGGGATCGATCTATCATCACTGACAGAACTATTGTAGCCAATAAGCCTGAAATCGTGCTGATAGATCGATCGCAGCGCCGGGCCGTGCTCGTCGACGTCACCATCCCCCATGATGAGAATCTCGTGAAGGCCGAGAAGGACATGTCCAGTAAGTACCTCGACTTAGCTCATGAGATAACCGCCGTGTGGGATGTTGATTCTACGATGATTGTTCCTATAATCGTGTTGGTGAATGGCCTCATAGCGAAGAGTCTCGACCAACACCTAGAGAGACTCTCGCTGGGTGGTTGGATCAAGGGTCAGATGCAGAAGGCAGTAATTTTGGACACGGCGCGTATAGTACGTCAGTTCCTCATTCTGCGGCACCCTAGGTTAGGTTTTGATAATGTGTTTAACTGTTTATATATTTTTTGTAATGATTTGTAAGTGTTTTTATATTGTACTTTTATACTCACATTGTAAAACCCTAACTTAAGACCTAAATTAAATAAAGAAGAAAACACAAATAATACAAAATAATTACATGCTCAAAAAGTACCTAATTTTCGGGAATGAAGGTAAAGTAAATGTCCCACTGCCTTATAACAATCATAACATAACAGCTTTTAATCATAACAAGGGAAGTAATAGATCGCCTAGCGATGATTACAATGAGCGTATTATTATCAAGCATTTGGACGTTTACTTAATTAACAAAAGACTATAATTCTATACAGTATGTTATAATAGGTAATAATTGGTTCACTATTTCAAGTGGTCTTATTTTAAAATACGGTTTGAAAATTCCTATTTAAGTAGTAATTTCTGTGTTATTTAGACCCCGTTACCTTTAGCTGCAATAATTTATTGTTTTAATTAATTTAATTGAAAAACACCGAGCTGAGGTTTTTAATTTGAAGAGCAAGCATTACATTTTAGTAATAAAAGACCCATAAAACTATTTATTTATTAGACATTCTTGACCTTTACGCCCATGAACAAAGATAACTGCCGAAAAAACTTTTAGCGTAAATGCTTTGAAAGCAAAAGCTAACAATATTTATATATTTGAAATGTGCTAATTGAGCTCTTTCAAACGATATACAACACGTCATCATTACTTATTATTATTTTTTTGGTTCGTGACTTTATGACCTCTAGAGGGCGCAGTGTTCATTTTTTGTGACGTCATATAGCCTATAACCAGCGGACGATTAAGACGATTCGAATGACATATCGTTTATCAAATTATAATGAGTACTTTAGAAGTTATGAGCGAACAGATGAACATACATACATACCCACATCCCACATACATACCGGTCAAAATCATAACCCTCCTTTTGCGTTGCCGTAGTCGGACGACAAAAGACATGTAAGTCATTTACAACAATATTTATATTTAGCGGTAACCTTTACGATAATATCTATGAATTTCTAATTTATACCTGGTCATTTACGCCCCTTGTGATAAGCTGTTGTTGCAAGCTCATAGTGCAAAAATTGGGTCGTAAAGGCAAATTTTTAAGAGATATCGAAATTTTCAAAATACAGAACGAAAGCGCTTGGAATTCTGAACAAAACTCTATATAACGACTACCGTAGGCTCAAAGGGCGTAAGGGTCAAAATTGCGAAAATGCAGTTATACTCAGTATTTTTTTTTTCTATCGAATAATATATTTAAAATCTCGATAACTTGAAAAAAATATCCGTTAAGCCCTATGAAAAATCAATGCTTGAACACAATTTTCCAACGCATTTGGCCGGATCTGCGAATACAACTGCGTAACTCCCAACTTTGCGTGCGATACGCCCTTTTGCATCGGAAATTTTATTAAATATGTGGTAATTTTTTGTACGTTACGCCTCTTTGCAGTAGCTTTTTGAGTGCTAAATGTACGTTACGCCCACAACTAATGGATATTTATACGAGTGTTAGATAATTCAATGTAAGAGATACGGCTCCATACTATGTATAATTTCGGGTTTGTAATTGTTCCTTTTTTGTGTTTAAGTGGGATGACCTCGTAAATTTTTTTCATTAAGTAGGTACTTGCATTACCTGCTCATGTGCTCATTGCTTTATTTATAGGGTTACTAAATTTTGATAATTTAAACTGAACTAGTGGGTACTTTTTCATCAGTTTTAGGAAAATGATTAAACATGACTATATTCAAATGATAATTATGGCTAATACTATTAGTTTTGTTTGTGACTGGGTTATTGGTAAGGGATTGTCCATAAATTACGTCATCGATTTTTGACGATTTTTGACCCCCCCTCCCCTATAATCATCCAAAAATCATGCTTCAAATGACCCCATTTCCTCCTACTTCATGCTACCGTCATCCGATGTCCAGACCCCCCCCCCCTAATTTGAAATGACGTAATTTATGAATAGCCCCTAATATTGATTATAATATTAATACTTTTTTGTTTAAAAACAGGATTAACCTTATGAAAGTTAATGTCTAGGTATAACGTTTGCTTTTAAATCCATAGAAGTACGCAAGCCTGGCCGTATGCCTTTTTCTACTCTAATGTAATGTCATAAATATGCGATCATATTCATTAAGTTTTACTGAATAGACATACGAAATTTCAAAACTACTATTGTACCTAATAACATGTTAGTATGTAAAAGTAAAATTTATAATCCAATTAACATTACAAACAGAAATAACGCGTAATACTTTCTATAGTAAAATTAATTTGTTACAAATTGTTGTAAGTATATCAATATACATAAATGGTGGGACAGCAGTGATTATGTTGAAATAATATCATCATCATCATCATCATTTCGGCCTATATATGTCCCACTGCTGAGTACAGGCTTCCTCTCATGCGCGAGAGGCCCCTCGCCCATGAAATAATATAAACAAATGAAAAAAAAAACCATGGTTTTTGTGGCTAAGAAAACGACCTTTTCGACGTTTAAGTATCCAAAATAACAAAAATGGGGAAAACTTAACAGTGAATACATCTCTATAATTTTTCGGAAAAAAATGTAAATTATAGTACTTAGAAGTATAGTGTTCCCTAAATGCAAGTTGTCAATATTGCAACAAAATTGTTGGATTTACGCCAAATGGTACTAAAACAGTTTAATTTTTAGAACATTACGCCCTTTTTCTAATAAGATAAACAAACATGCTATTTTCGTAAATAAGCATTGTATTATAAGTTCAAGAAATCAGTTTAAAAGACCTCAAAAAGTTAGGAATAAGCCGCATACAGGCATCAGTTAATTCAAGCAAACAAAAAAGGTCTGATTTCGTTTCTCAAAACAAAACTGTTTGTTGGCTCTCCTGAAAAATTGCGTTTTGTCAGTTAAGCCCTTTGAGCCTACGGTAGTGGATATAACTCATTTTCGCCAAAACGTCCTTTTCGCCAATTGAACCCAAAGGTAAATTATTATCCAAGAAGCTTGAACTATCAAAAGTGTTGGTAATTATTATTTAAGGTAAATGACTAAATGTATTCAAAACATCAGAATAAACAGGCATTAAATAACCTCAATACGTGAAATTAATAATACCTATTATAAAAAAATGCTAAGAACAAAAAAAAATACATTAAAAAAATAATGTGCATAATTTACGTTAAGTATGGAAAGACTGGTTTGTGCTATTTATAAGGAAAAAAAATTTATACATGTTTATATTAAAATTTATTAGTCCATATAATTAAGACATATTGAAGTTAGACTTGATTAGATATTAGATATAGAAATAAAAATATTAATGACATTAATATAAATTAAGTTCAAGAAGTAATATTCATTTGGCGCACAGGCGAAGTAAACATGCGCTGCGTACGCAACGTGTGGTTTTTAGAGAGAGGCCCTTACCCGCCGCCACGCCAAGGTCGCGCCGCGCCCGCCGCTCCCGCCCCCCCTGCACGGCCCGCGTTGCCCGTTTAGAGCCACCCACTAGCGTCGTATGAACGCAAACATTATTTTTGTATTATTTGTTTATGCAATGGATGAAACTGACACAAATTCATATTTCTTATTTATCCCGCCTTTTAAATTAATAAGATGTGAACTCTAGTAACTTTAATATTCTTTTGTTATGGTAATAGCCTATTAGAACAAAATTATCAAAAATCTTATGAAGCTATGCCTTAATAAGACACAAAAACATGTAATGTACATTTTGACACGATTAAATGCGATGTCAGCATTTTTTTTTTTACTTTAATTATTTTTTGAGTCATTTTGAATAGTATGGCATAGTATCCGATTGCAATGGACGTAATTGACACAAACTATGTTTTCACATTAAAAAAACTATCCTAAATGCGATACAGTTACATGTTTTCTCTAGAATATTCTTTTCTTCAAAATAATTCAAAATAAAAATAATTACCACAAATTGTTAAATTACTTAAAAAGCAAATAATATCTGTGACACAAAACAAAATGTAAGATTAACATCTTAAAACACTATTCGTAAGCGAAAAAATAATTGACTTTAATATTACTTTAAGTTAGGGCTCAAAATATAGCCAGCGCTACAGGACTATTGGTTGTTTTACTTGTATTGAGTGTTTCGGCGATGTTTTACTTGTGTAACTGTAAATTGGGTTCACGGCAAAGTTTACCTCCAATCAGAAAATATTATATGTTTTAGACCATGTTTTAGGGACTTATTTTAGGTTTTTATTTTAAAATAATTGAAAGCGTTTTTTTAAAAATTGTATTTAAAAAAACGCTTTTGAGAAATAAGTCACAGCAAATTGAGCAAATATGTATGTAACAATTAAGTAAACTAACTTATCTATAAAATAAAACTAAATTTAAACTAAAAACGAATACTGAATAATATTAAAATATATCTAAGAAATTGGGCCCCTTCGGCATGGTGCCGAAGACGCTGGCAGCATTTCCCCGCTGTATTGCGATGCTAATACGTTGTGCGAGAAAGCTGCCAGCTCTTCGGTCACTAGTGAAGTCGATTAGTCTTATGATCTTTTTAAAATGTTGTAGAGCATTAGGACCCCAAGGTACTTAATTATTTTTCTATCGAATTATTCTTAGTAATTACTTTTTATATTAACTTACACTCCAATTGCCAAAAATGTGACTGTAATTATAGCTAACAAATATATTGACATATACAGTGTGGAAAGATAAGTCGGGCCCTGGAGGGAAACTACCTTAAATCCTTAAGTTGGCTCATTTTACTTAAAGGAGACATTCCTTTATTTAAAAAAAGGAACAAAACTGCATTCAAAGGTTTTCTAAAACTCGCTTGCCTCGCCCGGGACTCGAACCAACTAAAAATTCCAAAAAATAAACACTCGCAATTTTATTCTAATAGTCGATACAGTTAATGTTAATGATAACATTTCTCCAAGAAACATTAGGTCTTACATTCGTCTGTCGTACAAAATATCCATAAAATCGAATATTTAGATACTCAAGATTTTTTTAGACCAGCCAAATAGAAGAAAAAAAAGAAAAATCTTTGAATGCAGTTTTGTTTCTTTTTAAAAATAAAGGATTTCTCCTTTAGGTAAAATGAGCCAGCTTAAGGATTTTTAAGGTAGTTTCCCTCCAGGGCCCGACTTATCTTTCCACACTGTATATTATGCATGTTATTTTTAAATATCGGGATAATATTTGCTTCCACCATATTTTGCATGCCAGGTGTTGGTAAATTGTGTGAACCTGTGATTTTTTTAAATATTATTTATCAACCACTTTTTATGCAAAATAAGAATATTGAATTGAATTGAGCAACATATTCTATTGAGCAACATATGGCCAAAGAATGTATTATATGCAAATAACTAGAATATTTTTTGTTTAAAAGACAATTGTAATTTAAGTGCTGAACTTAAAATCAAAATCATCCCATCGCCTAATTTAATTTACTATTTGCAAGTTTTGAGCCCCAAATTTTCATACACAGAACTACACCTCTACACACTCATAAAGTGTGTAGAGGCGGATTGTCATAGTAAATTATGTAGCCACTGTAAATTTACTGCCATCTTTCGACAGAAGATTAAAACTGTTAGAACGCCATTTGACTTTGATCCTTATTCTTTCACTGATATGTGTTAACTTGTTAAATATTAATATTAACGCCATCTACTCAAGAGTAGGCTGAAGGTTATGGCGCCATCGCTCGAAAAGATTGAGCCATACCTTTGGCCTTAAGTGGCGAGTAGATGGCGTTAATTTTAATATTTAACAAGTTAACACACATCAGTGAAAGAATAATGATCAAAGTCAAATGGCGTTCTAACAGTTTTAATCTTCTGTCGAAAGATGGCAGCGAAAGTACTGTAGTTACATAATTTACCATGACAATAACTCTCTATTTCAGATTCTCTTTGGCCACAGTTCATGCCACTTTCCAACTTTCTTCAAAGTTTCCGTATCCCGAGTATGCGATATTCCTGTGAACGACTAAATAATAGTTTCCCTATCGACAGAAGTTTTAATATATACGGCAGTCGATGTATAAAAAGTTTGAAAGTTCAAGCGAGAAATATCGAAGAGAAGAATTTCTTCAGCTATTAAACGAAGTTAAAAGCTACTTTAAGCATTTAAATGTCAAGTTTTATAGCCATTATGTTAAGTAGAGTTTTGTATTCATCTAATACCTTTAAGCGAGCAATTCTTGTTTATTTATATATATATTTCGGGCATCTCGGAAACGGCTCTAACGATTTCGATGAAATTTGCTATATGGGGGTTTTCGGAGGCGATAAATCGATCTAGGTAGGTCTTATCTCTGGGAAAACGCATTTTTAAGTTTTTATATGTTATCCGAGCAAAGCTCGGTCTCCCAGATATTAGTATTTAATGTATTTATGTGTGCCGGCATTTTTAAATGGCACACTAAAGGTATACAAATTAAATGCTAAGATGAACGGTGTCCTTTCTAAGTATAATACAAGCTTCTGCTCGCGACTTCTTCTGCCTGGGATAATGATGATGATTGATAAAACTATCTTATTAGGACATAGGAGGAAGGATACTTTGGCCTCAAACTAACTCCATGCTAAATTTCATTTAAATCGGTTCATCGGTTTAAGCGTGTAGAGGTAGAGTTAGACCAAGAAAAGTCTGCAGCGATTTTGATAGCCCACACAGTGCAACTGTTATTTTAAACGTCAAACTTCTATGAAATTATGACGTATAAATTTGCACCTGCACTGGGTGGACTATCAAAATCGCTGCAGACTTTTCTTGGTCTAACTCTAACAGACAACAAGACAGAATGAGGGTTTCCGCGATCGAGCTTCTCACTAGATGGTAGCACCGTGACGAGAGGTCTTTTTGACAGCTGCTGTCAAAATCCACCAATAAAAAAAAACATGGTTAAACATGATTGGTGGATTATGACAGCTAGACCTCTCGCCATGGTGCTATCATCTAGTGAAAAACTCGATCGCGGAAACCCTCATTACTTTCGCATAAATTTATAAAATGTATACAGGGTGATTCAGGAGACGTGAGCAGGACTAACACTGCGTATTTCGTAAATTATAAGCAACTGTTTCGTATGAGTATTAGTGAGGTTCAATTCAATTCAATTCAATAAGCCTTTATTCAACAATCTTACTAGTTTTACAAAATATAATATAAACAACTTATTTCTCTCTAACTTAAAAATGAAATATAAAACTATTACAATATTTCCGCTATCAGACATCGGAGTCAAGATTGTCTTGCTTTCCAGCATAGGCCTCCCCCAAGTACCTCCAAAGTTCCCGATAATGGGCTTTCCTTCGCCAAGTGGCACCAGCTATAACTATGAAGTCATCTTCCCATCTTCGTAGAGGTCTATGGTTTTTTCTGCCTCCTTCCCTAGGATACCAATCAGTCACTTCTTTGGCCCATTTGTCTTCCTTGCATCGAAGTATGTGTCCTGCCCACTTCCATGTGGGCAGGACATTAGTGAGATTAACGTTAATTACCTAGTCGTCTTAAAAAAAAAGTTATTAATTTATTTACGACATGCATGGTCACCCTAAAATTAGAATAATAAAGTATCGATATTATGTGTCAAATTGGATGTCATCACGGTCTGGTTACTTTTGAAAACTCGTATCTCACTCAAGTTTGACAGTTTATTTTCTTCGTAATCAAAATGCTGTCATTACGGTCAAGACTTTAAAGAGGTTTTATGTTTATTAATTAGGTCTTGTAGGGTAACCATGATTGCAGAGAATTAAATTTGTCCTCACTAAAAAGTAAAAAAATAGGAAAAAGTGTTGTTGTTTCACCTAAATACGACGGTGATCGATCAATTATCAGTTACTGAGTGTGCAGGATTAGTCCTGCTCACGTCTCATGAATCATCCTGTATATTAATAAGTAAGTAAGGGATATGCGTCATCTAGTAATCATAACACAAGCCTTATTGAGTTCACTGTGGGAATAGATCGATTTGTGTAGGTAATATTGTAACGTAACATTTATTTATATAAATTTATTTATTGTCAGTTTGAGTTTAATATTATAGTAACAAAGTTGGGGTTTTCATATAATTTAATTAGTAACTAGTAACTATCAATTAATAGGTATCCAGTAACATAATAGTCTTAATCAATCCAATCAAGTAACATACACGTAAATGGATGCAATTATATATAAGTAACACTAATACTTATTTAATTTATCTAGTTCACGAATACTCATCACATCTCATGTCCCATTCACTCTTGAGGTCAACATGTAAGTGTGAAAGTGACAGGTTGTCGTCATATTGACGTTGATTATTCACCTTGATGGACCTAACCTAACTATACAACAG
Organism: Cydia splendana; assembly: GCF_910591565.1. NCBI lineage: Eukaryota > Metazoa > Arthropoda > Insecta > Lepidoptera > Tortricidae > Cydia > Cydia splendana. Next base: position 20,635,203 of record NC_085966.1, on the reverse strand, counting down.
GTTAATCGGTAATTCTGTATATAAGCCAAATCGAGCTTTAACTGCATAGATTTAGAGTTTATATTCGATTGCGGAGTTGACATATACGCAGTCCGTATACAGGGAGGCGATGACGTAGAGGCGATGACGTCACAGTGCCTCGTTGACATTCACTTAGTGATTTAGTAACTTAATGATACTTGCGGTTTTACTCGACCGTGCTCGCTGATGATGTGGTTGAGTTTGATTGAAAGTTCTTGACATAGTTTCTTGGAGGTATAAATATTTGCTTTTCTATTAATTTTATATTGCATACAAGTATAACGGGTGTCGGTTCATGGTAGGTGCTTATAAGTGACTATATGGAATGTGTTCTTCAACTTGAGTATTTCACACCTACGTTCTTGCTCGCCTATCTGCTTCGTTGAGAGCCTTTAATATAAACGTATTTTAATGTATGCATTATGAAATTTATCGCAATGTAATGCTCTAATAAAATATTAAAGAGTTTTTTGTTAAACTGTATATAACTGGTAGCGCCGGCAAATCATGTTTAATTTCATGTAACCAAAGGAATTTTTAAATTCAATAAGTAGAGAAACTACTGCTACTTACTTCTGCGACTTTGAACTTAATAGGATTGGCAACTTTGACATCAGGTTTTCCTGTTACTAGTTTTTTTCTGTGGGATTTGGCTTATACCTTTATACCTTATACCTTTATACCTTATTTATACCATTTATACCTTTGTCATAATGCATAAAATGGGAGAGCCTAATACTTCTGCATTTTCAGTAAAGTCAAAGTCAAATATACTTTATTCATGTAGGCCTAGCAACAAGTACTTATGATTGGTAAATTACATATATATTATCTTAAGTTAATTATCAGAGCAATATATTCATGTTAATATTATTCCACAGTAATATTGGATTCGATTGGATTTTTTTTGTGAAGAGCATACCTGGGCCATCCAGCAGGAAGACGTCCTATCAGACGCCCCAGATATCGCTGGTGCGACATGGTGGAGGCGCACCTGCGCGAACTTCGAGTCAACAATTGGCGAGAGGTCGCACAGGACCGAGAAAAGTGGCGCTGTCTTGTGTCGGAGGCCAAGTCTCATTTTGGGTCGCTGAGCCAACGGAGTAAGTAAGTAAGTAATATTGGATTATTATACTAAGAATTAATTAAGTAGTTTCCTGTGCAAGTAGTGTAAACGCGGCTGCGCTCGTTCATGTCAAGCAACCAATAAAGAGTAGACTTATCGCGATTTAGCCTATTTTCAGCTTAAATATTACGGTTTTAGGTAGAATATTAACGTTTCTATTTTTAGAACTTTTATATTCATGTGAAAATATGAGTAAGAATCTCCAAGTTCGACAAATTGCTAACATTTCTCAAACACGTGGAACTTTTACTGAACTCACATGTCAATTCAAAATGATATCTGAATGGTGTCATTTAGATATCGTGCGTCTCGCTCGCACCAATACATGTACGGACAAGTACGAGCGAAATGCACGATAACTGAATGACATAATTTAGATGTCATTATGATATCAGTGTTGAATCATTTGGATGGCATTTTGATTTCGAATAAAAACCGGACAAATGCGAGTCGGACTCGCCCACCGAGGGTTCCGTACTTTTTAGTATCTAATACCTTTAAACGAGCAATTCTTGTTTATTTATTTATTTATTTATATATTTCGGGGATCTCGGAAACGGCTCTAACGATTTCGATGAAATTAGCTATATGGGGGTTTTAGGGGGCGATAAATCGATCTAGCTAGGTCTTATCTCTGGGAGAACACGCATTTTTGACATTTTTGTGTTTATATATGTTTTCCGAGCAAAGCTCGCTCTCCCAGAAATTTTGTTGTTATAGCGGCAACAGAAATAGATTATCTGTGAAAATTTCAACTGTCTATAGCGATCACGGTTCATGAGATACAGCCTGGTGACAGATAGACGGACACACGGACAGACGGACAGACGGACGTGGAGTCTTAGCAATAGGGTCTCGTTTTTATCCTTTGGGTAGGGAATCCTAAAAAGAAAAAAAAATCAGCTCCCCAGACTTGTTTACTTTTTAAAACAAAGCAAGACAATTTTCCGATTTAATCTACTAAAAATACCCGCGGGTATTTTTAGTAGATTAAATTGGAAAGGTGAAGCTCTCGGAACAATTAAGGATTTACAAATGGTTGTCAAACAATCGCTTCAACAGGCTTTTCCGTTGCTTGTCACAGTCAAGAGACACCCGAAATGGACCCTTGAGGATACTGGAGTCCTATTCCATTTTAAACATTGTTATATGTAAGGTTTTCATTTTATTATGATACGACTTCGAGTGTGCCTACGCCGCTGCACAGCCGTCAGCTAAACTAGTTAGTAGATATGTTATTTTAACTTTTTATCAGCAACACACTTCAATAATTTGGTATACCTGCTCTTGTATTCTTCGACTTGAAATAGATAGATAGATAACATTTATTTCTGATTGAAAATTTACATGTATTCCTTAAAAATAGCAGAAATTCACAAAAAGATCGTCAAGTGTATACAAACAAAATTTAAATAATAATAAAAAATAATAGTAAATTGTGAATCAATAATGTCAAAAAATAAAAATACGCGAGTGACCTGTTTTAATATACTTAACACCACTTGCACCATTCCACTAACCCGGGGTTAACCGGTTTAACCTGGCTTACCATGGTTACCAGTACAATTTGACACTGGGTTAGGTTTAACCCAGTGGTGGGCAAACTAACTTCATGGGGGGCCAAAAAGTTTAGGAAATTTAAGTGGAGGGCCAGAATTGTAGCCAGAGTTTATTTTGATTTGTGATAATCTGATAATCGTGGGCCAATGCCATATACTAATTATTTCATAGGACCGGCGGCGGGCCGAATACAATCCATTCACGGGCCGCAGATGGCCCGCGGGCCGTACTTTGCCCACCACTGGTTTAACCGCTTAGCCCCGGGTTAGTGGGATGGTGCAAGTGGCGCTAGCTATGTCTGTGTCTGATATGATATAATTCATCGAGCAACAATCCGATCTCATCATTATTTGTTATGATAATTAATGATAATTACATGGCATCTCGCTGCATAATATCTGCAGATATATTTTTAAAATCAGAATATACCTTGTTTTTAGGGTTCCGTACCCAAAGGGTAAAAACGGGACCCTATTCCGTTTCCGTTTCCCTAGTCTTAGGACTCCGCTGTCCGTCCGTCTGTCACCAGGCTGTATCTCACGAACCGTGATAGCTAGACAGTTGAAATTTTCACAGATGATGTATTTCTGTTGCCGCTATAACAACAAATACTAAAAAGTACGGAACCCTCGGTGGGCGAGTCCGACTCGCACTTGTCCGGTTTATAATGTTCCTATCAACGTCCGACTTGAAAGGCCAGAGGAAGCAGCTGCCGCTACATTGCTACAGCTGATCTCATTTAAACGATTCTTTGTACATTTATAAATTGAATCCTAAACGGATCTCATGGCGATTAAAGGCCGATACGTAGATGCGTAGGCAGCACAGCTACGGCTCCCTGTGTAGGCATTACAGACCAGGGATGTTGCGAATATTCGCATCCGCATCCGTATCCGCGGAACATCCGCATCATTCTCAACATCCGCATCTGCATCCGCGTCCGCAAAAAAACAATCAGGAGCATCCGCATAATGCGGATGTCGACCAAGTCGGTAACAGGAACGTATTAGCGGCGGCGCTAGCGGCGTAAGTGCTAGGTAATTTCGTCATTATATATAACGAAATCGTCTAGATCCCGAAAAGTCGCCCAAGTTACTGTTTATTAAATAAAACGCAACTATATTCTTGCTCAAATACTAAACGTTTCGTTTTTTTAAATAAATGTAATATTTGACGTTTTTTAAGTACCAAATCTGGACATCCGCATCCGCATCCGCATCCGCGGATGTGAGGCTTTAAATATCCGCATCCGCATTTGCATCCGCGGATGTCAAAAAATCTGCATCAGCAACATCCCTGTAATACAGACACAGGCAGCAAATTACGAAGCATTTCTGAACAACGCAAAGTCGCCACACAGTTTTATATGTTCCTGCACCATTCTATACTACAGGATGTACCAAAAATCCGTTGTAATTTTTGTACTGTGGCATATTGTTCATAATTTTAGATGAATGCGACTAAATTAGTACCTACGAGAGCGCCTAAGTTTGGTGACCAAGAGTTGTAGTTTAGGCGATGACTGATTCCAAATAAATATGATATTTATGAATAACTAGCTTTTGCCCGCGGCTTCGCACGCGCAGGAGAGTTTTTTTTAATTTTGTTTTTTTTTACGGACTGAACAGTGACTGACCTTAGTCTCACCTGCTGGAAAGTGATGACAAGGCCGAAGGTGTAGCTCACTATTTCAGTAAAAGCTTATTCACAGTATTCACTCTTGACTTGAAGACACCTGAATTGTAATTATATCGATTAATCGAGCTCGACTTATTTAATATAGTCTAATGTACGTTTAGTACCTAACACCTTTTAATTTATATTTTTTATTTATGTAGTTGTAGCCTGTTGTACCTATAGCACCTCCTTATACACTACATTAGTGGTTCTCCCTTGGATTGCTAGAGGACGATAAACATTGGGACTCAACTTTAGAGGAAGCTGCGTTGTGCGATTCTCCCTTCAAGCTGCGTGAACTTTTCATAATTATGTTAGTTATTTGTCAACTTATAAAACTTATCAACCGAAAAACTGTCCTTATATTTTTCCCAGAGACTTAACGGGTCAGGTTAAGTCTCTGGGAAAAATATAAGGACAGTTTTTCGGACGACATTAAACGGCAACTTGAGAGAGAATAGCAAAATGGTGCGGAATTTTACACGGATGAAGTGTATCAGTGTGTGTGGTTTGCTGATACCTAGCGGAGGTGTCACGGTTTACCTCGGGGTGGGCTTGCTGATACCTAGCTACTACTGCTTCTCTGTGTACATCAGAGTTCATTTTTTGGTAATTGCTTACGGCAGCTTTGTGATCTGATGATTTGTTTTGCATATATTTATTTGCGGCAGCTGTTAGTTGTTTGTTCCGTGTAGTATTCGTGAACCTGGCACGGCGTTTTTTAGTAACTGTTTTGGTAGCGGTAAGAGATAATGATGAGTCTGATTCTAAATGGGGTGGTGGGGTGGTAATCTCTTCATTCCTTCTCGTGGTAATCTTCTTGGCAACCACAGAGAGGAGTGAAGAAGGGGGCTCTGATATTGTGGGTCTTACGAGTAATTCACTGCGAATATATACGTCAAAATGACCGCTAGACAAATCACTTGAAAATCTTAGTCGGCCCACCGGATTACCCACAGTACCAACTCTCATATATAGCTCATTGTTGCGGTAAACTGCGAAAACCCAAGGAAACAGTTGTCCTGCCGCTACCAACTCGCAGAGACTACCGTAAGTAAACGGGCGCGACATTTCAAGGCAGTATTCAACGGAGCTGGAGTAATTATCACCGTTACTGTTATGAGACATAATAACAAACTCCTCCCAGTTGGCCACCACGTGACTAACGATTTGCTCGCGCACCTCCCTGGCCATCACCTGCGTATCATACAGAAGATAGGAAATGGCGCGAAACAGACAGGCTCCATCTCCAATTATAGGTACTACGGTGTGAGCCAACATGGTCCTATCAATATCCAACAATTCAACAGCCATTGTAGGTATTAGTGAAATTTTCCCTGAGCTAATAGCTAAAAAAATTTGCTTTAAGGGATTGCATTCTCAAAAGTCTGAATCACGTGTGGCTGTAAATCAGCGTGTATGTTACAACCGTCTATGCTATCTTTTTAATTAGCATTCCCCACCAGGGGCCATAGTTCACGTCGGCTACGTTATATTTTAATTTTGATCCCATTTTTGTAATTAGCGTCCCACAAAACCATGGAAATGATACCCATATTGATATTTTGAAATTTCAACCCCATTGCACCCCCACCAGGGGGATGATTGTTCACTTCGGCTACGTTAATTTTAATTTTGATGCCATTTTTGTTATTAGCGTCTCAAAATACTATGAAAACGATACCCATATTGATATTTTGAGATATCAACCCTATTGGGGACTTTTCCCCCTCTTAGGGGTTCAATTTTCTAAAAACCTGAAACACGTGTTTACTCATTTATCTTTAGGAATACTCCTGTGAAATTTGGAATAAAATAGTCTAACTAATCTTGTTTCCCCATACAAACTTTGGACCCCCATTTCACTCCTTTAGGGGATGAATTTTGAAAAATCCTTTCTTAGTGGACCCCTAGACCTTATAAGGAATCTAGTTGCCAAATTTGGACTTTCTAGTCCCAGCGGTTTGGGCTGTGCGTTGATTTAAGTCAGTCAGTCAGTCAGGTCTTTCACGTTTATATATTTAGAAGACTACATATTAGGTATATAAATAGCAAATCATTAAATTCCATTTGGTTCTATATTCAAACTTAAAAAGCCGACATACGGCGCGATTCGGGGAGTGATTTAGAGATTCACTAGATATGAAATAGTAAAGATATGCATGTGACGTTCCACGGCAAAAGGTAGGTACCATTGCCCCGGCTGAATATTGGAGCGGCTTTAATAATAGCGTAAGCGCCAGCCGTCATAAGGTACCTTTTTCTATGGAACGTCACATATCTTTACTATTTCATATCTTAATTTATTTTTCACTTATATCACACTAATATTTCTAGCCATTTATAAAATATAGTTTGTAAAAATCTGTTTCAACCCTAGTAAGTAGATATGACGAATTGACGTGACATGTGTCAATTTAAAATCTAAATAACTTTGTAGGGTTGACACTTATATAGAAATATTTAATTTTAATGATTATGTTTTACTTTTTAATCCAGCTTTCCAGCTCTACGATTATAATAACTCGATTGTAGTACACTTAGATAACACCATCCTTTCAGCTCAGTCTCTAGAAAAGTTCCACCCCGTATAAACGTCATTATTAAAGTCCCTATAAGACAACCCACTTAAATTCTAATTAGCATATACTAACACACGAACGGCCACGCACCCAATGCGGGCCCCGAAATTCGCGGGTACCTCCATGCATATTGATAGTACTTTGCATGACAAAATAGGCTTTAAATTGAGTTATGGTGGGTACACTAATACGCCGTGTTTTGGAACTCATTACGTTCTACTATCGTTGTACTAGTAGACTAAATTAAGTGCCGTTTTAGCGAAATGGGAGCGAAAATCGGGAACTATGAATATTATTACGTAAAATACCAAAGTCGCCTTTTAACCATCGGATAACGTAATAAGTATTCGTATATAACTATAGTTTAAAAAAAGAAATATGACCTACTTTGGCACACATTTTGTTTTACTGAAAATGTATGATGAAGATTTGGAGTCGTATCGCTGCCTTATAAGAAGCTAAAAGAAGATCTCGCTATCGTGTGTAAAGAGGCCCACTGATTAACAGTCCGGCGGACGGTATCGGCCTGTAAGTTGTTCGGAACTGTCAAAATTTTGTTCTAACTGACAGGCCGATACCATCCGGTGGACTGTTAATCAGTGGGCCCTTTAAAAGAAAGCGACCGCTTACCGCCGTGGGCCGGGTAGCCGAATTACTCCGAGGGCAGCCGAGTGGTCTAGGTCTGCCGCGAATTCAGAAGACGCTGGTTCGATTTCAGATTTTTTAACACACACTATTTCCGTATATGACATTTATTTCAGTTTAAGAAACCGTTTGTTTAGTGGGCTTTAATTTATCAGTCATTTGATGAGACTGTGCGGTCCGAAAGGTTCGATTTTCGATTCTCGATCGAGGTGAGAAAACCGATTTATTTCAATTATGTACAAGTATTGCCCGGCCTATGTTTAATCGTTTTATTTCCCTTCAAGCCTGGAGCAAATAAATCAGTCGGCCATGGCCAAAACCAACAAATATACTTGAGACAAAAGACAATCGCACGTTCGCAAACAGAAGGTTCGAGAAACGTTCTTGCGAGCTCCTGCAAATTACTACCTTATTGCCATTATAATAAAGTATGATTAATACATTATACAGGAAAGTATCACAACGTTGTGAATATGAGAAATTTATATAAAAGTTCATTTGAATGTGTTTACTTAAGCTACAATATATAAGTAGAATGATTACCTTTTTAATGTGACTTCGTCTGTATTATGATTTCAAAGATAATAAAATTAGTGGCTACTATCTCCTTACCAAATTTCATCTAAATCGGTTAAGGCGCTCTTATACTCGAGTTTTACGTTTTCAAGGGGGTGAAGCAGACGCGTGGTAGAACGGGCAGGCGGGCGCCCCGCGCGGCGCACCGCACCATTCCCGCGCAGCACGTCTACGTCCTTATTCTGACGACATCGGTATTCTGAATTGTCAGTTCCGGGATTTTTAGTTCGGCAATTAATATTGAATAAGATTTATTAGTAAATTCGAATTTTGATGAGTACTTAATGAAATTAAAAACCGGACAAGTGCGAGTCGGACTCGCCCACTGAGCCCACCGAGGGTTCCGTACTTTTTAGTATTTGTTGTTATAGCGGCAACAAAAATACGTCATCTGTGAAAATTTCAACTGTCTAGCTATCACGGTTCGTGAGATACAGCCTGGTGACAGACGGACGGACGAACGGACGGACAGCGGAGTCTTACTAATAGGGTTCCGTTTTACCGTTTGGGTAGGGAACCCTAAACATGGTAGGTAAGACGGTGAGTGTACCTAAATAATTATTAATTATATACAATATGAGTGTATACTTGACTGATCATGTTTTTGTAAAAATCGATTTCGACTGGCAAAACATATTATTTTTTGGCAACCGGGTTTTTTAACCTAATTAGACCCCGCTGAATCCGAAATTGCCGGTTGCTTGATCGAATTCTTGACTGGAAGTGAGATAGTTGATATTAAAGGTCCCTTTTTTTAGTTTTTCGTAAATAACTCTTAAACGGTGGCGCATAGCAAAAAATTTTCTTAAACATAAGTAATCTGCATAAAATTGCCTACAAGAAAGATTCCGTACAATTTTTCGCTAGGATCAATATTCAAAGAGATATTAAGGCGGGAAAGTTAATTATAATCACTTTCGTAGCAAAAACAAATTTTACACAAATAATAATCATAGAATTTCCTAGAAGAAACATGTAGCACACTTTTCGCTAGGATCAATATTTAAAAAGACAAAGCATCCGGTAAGTCAATTATAATCAATTTTAAATTCCCTTTTTAGTTTTTTGTAAATAACTCGTAAACAGTGTCCCATAGCAAAATAGGTTTTTATGAATAAATAATCTCCATAAAATTTTCTGCAAAAAACATCTAAACACATTCTCTAGGATCAATATTTAAAACGATATTAAAGGAAGAAAGTTAATCACAATCAGTTCACAGGTCGCTTTTTTTTCGTAAAGAACTCGTAAACCCGTTGCAAAAAAATATTATACATAAATATTGAACATAAAATTGTCCACAAAAAAGGTTTTGTACACTTTTTCGCTACGATCAATATTTAATGAGGTATTAAAGGGGGTAAGTTAATTATAATCAATTTCCAGGTCCCTATTTTAAGTTTTTCGTAAATGACTCGTAAACGGTGGCTCATAGCAAAATAGGTTCTTAATGTTAATTAGCCCCCCTTGGCTAAAAAGTGGCCTCCATGTTTAAAATTCATTTGTTTACGTAAGATTTCCGTCTTTGGGTCACGAATTTACGTGTGTACCAAATTTCAACTTAATTGGTCCAGTACTTTTGAAGAAAATGGGCTGTGACAGACGGACAGACAGACAGACAGTCGCACGACTGATCCTATAAGGGTTCCGTTTTTTCCTTTTGAGGTACGGGACCCTAAAAACTAAAAAAGTGACATGTGAATTGATTGTAATGAACTTTCTTCCTTTAATGTCGTTTTAAATATTGATCCTAGAGAAAAGTGTTCAGATGTTTTTGCAGGAAATTTTATGTAGATTATTTATTCATAAAAATTTATTTTGCTATGGGACACCGTTTACGAGTTATATACAAAAAACTAAAAAGGGACTTTAAAATTGATTGTAATTAACTTACCGGCTGCTTTGTCTTTTTAAATATTGATCCTAGCGAAAAGTGTTCTACATGTTTCTTGTAGGAAATTTTATGTTTATTATTTATGTGTAAGATTTTTTCAAATTCAAATTCAAATTCAAAATTTTATTTGCTAAAAATGCACGTACATATTAGATGTTGTCATATAAAATAGAATGTGGGTATCAGCGCATTTAGCCAGAAGGCATGCAAATCAGAAAATATAAGACATATTTACAAATATTTACAAAAACATATTTACAGATATACAAATAACTTAAAATTGAAATTAGAACATGTCAAACCAAAACTAAAACGAAAATACGGCTATGTCTATGATCATCTATGGTTAAGTTATTTGTGGTCAATTTAAAAGCTAGCAAGAAAAAGGTTAACGGAATACATCAAATGTCAAGAGAAATAATTTATTTTAAAAGGATGTAATTGTTAAATATGTCAAATAATTGAAATTATACAAGTCATTGCTTAATATTGAAAAATTCAGTCATTGAGTAAAAACAGTGCTCATTCAAAAACTTAACCAATAGATTCTTAAAAACTATCTCGTCATCTATCAACCTCAGTGATTTTGGCAAACCATTATAGATTTTCGGCGCCATTGCAAAAATACTCTTCTGGAAAAGAGCCGATTTGCCAGGAACTGGGTAAAGTTTATCACAATGTCGTGCACTTACAACATTTTTAAAAAGATGTAGATTTTTTTTGACGAACATTGTAGTCTCCATAATATACAAATCGGGCACGGTTAGTAAGTGAAGTTGCTTAAAATATGGTTTGCAGCTGGCATTGTACCTCAACTTACAGATCGATCTTACGCACCGTTTTTGTGCTTTGAAAACATCGTTGGCTTGGCTAGAGTTCCCCCAGAAGATAATTCCGTATCTTAAAGCAGAAGATATGTAGCCGTGATAAGCAGACATAACAGCAGTGCGATTTACGACTTTACTTAGCATATATAAGGTATACGAATATGTCATAAGTTTTTTACAGAGATTGTCAGTGTGAGTCGTCCAATTCATTTTGTCATCTATGTATAGTCCTAAGAATTTGGTAACATGTGTGCTAGCAATATAGGTATCATTAAAAGCTACAGCAGTGCTATCCTCAGTTTTTCTTTGGCTAAAACTCATTATTGTAGTTTTTTGTAAATTTATTTTTAAGTTATTTTTATCTAGCCATTGTACTATTGATGCTAGGCTGCTAGTTATTTGATTTTTGTGTGTAAGCACAACCGTACAGTCATCTGCATACAAAACTGTTGGATGTATGATAGCTCCTGGGAGGTCATTTATGTACACAAGGAAAATTTGTTTTTGCTATGAGTCATACTTTTCAAATTATTAACGAAAAAATAAAAACAAGGAACCTTAGAATTTATTATAATTAACTTTCCCTCTTTATTATCTTTTTAAATATTGATCCCTGCTAAAATGTACTGACTCTTTTTTATTGAAATATTTGTGTATATTATTAATGTTTACAACATTTTTTTTTATATTGGCCACCGTTTACGAGTTATTTACGAAAAACTAAACAAAAGGGACCTTTAATATCAAATATCTCACTTCCAGTCAAGAATTCGATCAAGCAACCGGCAAATTCGGATTCAGCGGGGTCTAATTAGGTTAAAAAACCCGGTTGCCAAAAAGTAATACGTTTTGCCATTAGAAATTGATTTTTACAAAAATGTGACCAGTCTAAATTATTCAATTTGATTAATTTTATAGCCTTTTAAAATATGTTTACACAATTTATCAATCGTGACTGAATTCCGGATTGGTTAGATGGGTGTGTGCCTTTGCTGCCCAACTTGTTATAAAAACCGGGCAAGTGCGAGTCGGACTCGCGCACGAAGGGTTCCGTACCATAATGCAAAAAAAATAAATAAAAAAAAAAACAAAAAAAAAACGGTCACCCATCCAAATACTGACCACTCCCGACGTTGCTTAACTTTGGTCAAAAATCACGTTTGTTGTATGGGAGCCCCATTTAAATCTTTATTTTATTCTGTTTTTAGTATTTGTTGTTATAGCGGCAACAGAAATACATCATCTGTGAAAATTTCAACTGTCTAGCTATCACGGTTCGTGAGATACAGCCTGGTGACAGACGGACGGACGGACGGACGGACGGACGGACGGACGGACGGACGGACGGACGGACGGACAGCGAAGTCTTAGTAATAGGGTCCCGTTTTACCCTTTGGGTACGGAACCCTAAAAATGACAATATGACGGACGAATGTCTGAAATGTCACCGTATTTAAGAATTATTTTGCTTTTCTTCGTAAGTATGTTGAAAAACATTGTGTGTATAACATATTTGCATATTTATACTGTGATTACCCATTTTATGAAACGTCCGCTAAACTAGCACAGGTCCGACGCTGACAGTGGTCACGGGCGTACTGGCGTGAGGAATAGGCGCAAGGTATTGTCGCGTAGGGTGTAATTTAGTAGGCAAAATGTTGAATTCATCAAATGATGAATGAAAAAATTAACGTATCGATAAAAGGACAAGCAATAATGAAGATTTACTTAAAAGCTATCGACTGAAGTAAGTTTCATATACATTTTCGTCCTAGTACTTCTAACATAAGGAAATAAAGACAGTGTTAGGCATGTTTTCAACTTAAGATTCTATCGAGAAAATAATGAGCCGTCGTGTTTCTGACAAGCAATAACGTAGTTCAAGGACTGAAGTTGTACATACTAGAAAATAATGCATGATATCCTTGTAAAAGTCTGTAAATATGGTGACAAAAAAGTGCATTTTACTACACACCGCGCCTTAAGCGGTTTAAGCGTGAAGAGGTAACAGTTACATTCACACACGTATATTATAGTATTTTTCAAATATCATGGATAGTTATCATCTTTATACAATTGATTTAAACCTTAATTAAAACTCAAATCTCTCAAAATTGTATTGAGATGACAGCCTTCATAGTACCTACCCAAGCTATGTGAAAAATACTATAGTAAGGATAGTTATTTGTACGCTTTTTAATAAAAATCTTATTTCATTATTCTGTTTTATAGTGTTATTTAAAACAGTTTTCCTGTATATATTCTAAAGCGTGGGATTTCCCCCTCAGTTTCTTTTATTAAAATGGAAAAGCAGAAAATCTGCTCTTTATAAAACTACTAACGTTTGAATGTCACGAGGCTAACATAAGAAATTCACAAACTTACTGCAAAGCGAAATAAATTGCGAACTTCGTTAACAAAGAAACTTTAACTTTATGCGTTGCGACAAAGACCAGTATATAATTATGAAGCTTGTTGTTGTTGTGTTGATTCCTTTCCTCTACTCCAATCTCCGTACAAGTTACTGTCGGTTCTATTCTATAAGTATATTGATATGGTGTTAAGCAAATTCCTTAGTGCTTTTCATAATAAAGGGATTTGAGACCTCACTAAGAGAGATGCCGTGAGAGATGATGAGAGATTAATGGAAACCATTGTAGGAAATATCAAAGTATCATAATTGTCACGAACCTATATTGGATGTTTTGGGATAGCTTCGAAAGCGTGGTAATTTTGAAAATCGCTAATGTTACTAAAATACAAATACTTTCTACTGTTGCAACAGGAAGAAAGACTCCTTGATAACCGTTGCAGTAGCGTGAGTGTTGCCAAATAATGAAGTTCTTCTAGTTTAGTAGATATAAGCGATTTAAAAAGTTAAGTATATCTCAATGCACCTTATATCCCACTGCTGGGCACAGGTTTGGGCTATAGTTTTCACGTTAACTCAACATGGATTGTTAACTTCATACAAGACATTTGAGTTTATTGGCCGATGTATATGATGTTGATGGTTCAAAATGTTTTCTTTCACTCAAGCATCTGGTGAGTGAATATCTCTCGTAAATTCATTTTGTACGTAAGATTCATTAGTACAAGCCGCAGCGGTTCGAGCTAGCGGCCAGCGGTTTTGAACGTTGCTTAAAAATTAACGTCAATATACTTAACGTAAATATATTGCTGAAATGGCCTTCATAGGGCAAATTTTGTATACTTACGTTGTCAGACACAGTAAAGACGCAGAGCTACACTTACCGACCTTCTGTAAGTGGAGAATGTGTACAAACGCAAGAGTTAAAAGCGACGAAATCTTGGTAGACGGTCTTCCCATATACATAGATCGTCTTCTCCACATTGACCTTATAAGTATAAACTGAAATAAATGTCAAAAACTAAGAAAAACTGACCAAGGCCGCCAGTGCCCCACGCTGGAATCGAACCAGCGTCCTCCGCTATCGCGCAGGTGCACTTCTTACTGAAGGCTTATGGCGTCCCCAAGGCGCATCAGTAAGAAATGCATATACCTTCTTGGAAAAAGTGGCCGAGTGGCACAGGCACCTGCCGCGATAGCGGAGGACGCTGGTTCGATTCCAGCCTGGGGCACTGGAGGCCATGGTCACTTTTTCTTAGTATATGACATTTATTACAGTTTATAATGTATATACTAGTGTTTCTACTTGAAATAAAAACAAATTAAAATATTTTCTGTGAATAATTTAATTTGTTCTAATCCTTCTAACAGGACCTTATAAGGAATTTTGAAATACCAGTCTTTGGTAATAGTATAAAAGCTCATTTTACGACTATATTGTTAGGTACGTCAAATAAGAGTTTGCAAAAGTCTATTACCATTTTGTTAAGACTTTGTACAAAATAATTTAAGTATAGTTAAACACCGGGTGGAATTGCGTAATTTGAAATGCAAATAAATTTTATCTGACTGTATTATACGGGAAATTTATTCAAAAACCGTAAGTATGCTATTTTTGTTATAAATATTTATTGTAACCTGGTTTTAAAATATTAAGTGTTCGACCAGTGTTTCGGTTTCGGTTTCGGCATAAAAATATTTTGACCGAAGGTTCAGTTTAGGCCGAAACTACGAGTACCGTAAACCGGGGATACTTTGATCAATTTTAGAGTTTGGGACCATTTTTTGACGATCTTAATATACGTAAAAATATGAAATAAAAATATAATAATCGGTTTTTTCTCTCCTTTTAGCCTGCCAAATAAAAAAAAATTAGGACTTATAATTTTTTCAGAAAAAAATAAAAACAACGTGATCAAAGTTATATTGAGAATGGGGTTACTTTGAAACCACTACTTTTTTTGCTGAGAATCTAAAGTAGACCCGCTAATAAGCCCGTAAAAAATAAAAAAATAAAAAATTGTTAAGTATTTTTTAAGTTATATATATTTTTAAGGTGTGGGGTTACTTTGATAACATACCAAATGATACCAATTAATAACTTTAAGCGCTTATTACATCATTTACTATAAATAACGTAGGGGTTTAACTTATCATCGCACTTAGTAACAGATTTTTGAATTGCAAGCTGTTCCGTTACAGTAAATTTGGTCTGTGCCTTTGATATGTTGCCTTTATACTTATTGTATAAAGTTCTATATAAAATATTGTCTGCTTTCCATGGCGCACGAATAGATTTTAAGCCCGCCACTATTTTTTCAAGTGCATGATTGAGTTGTTTTTCTTGGTATTCTTTGTAGTCTCGTTATTCGATTTTTTTTGCAATCTCTGGCATTTCTATAAAAGAATATGCATTATTATTTATTGTAGAATTAATACCCTGGCGGGCTGGTGGCCTCACGCACGTATGATAAAAAACCTAAATCAAAGCCGCAGGATAAAATATAGCCAATTTCCACCCAGAAAGTTAATTCCATACAAAAGAAAAGGGTAAAAGAATGTTTTAAATCAGATAAGCAGTTCCGGAGATCAACTCCTACAAACTTATAATTTTACATCCTCTTCCTCTTGCACTGACTCAAACGATACTTATTTATTATATAACTATTGAAAAATATACAGTAATAAATCGTAAGCTGCCAAAATAATTCATGGTGTTACTTTAATATTTTGATCAATTTCACCACGTATAAGTGACCAAAGACACCCCGACCCGTGGATTCCCCGGCTACCTGCGCATGTGTAGGTTGTCGAATTCGGGTATTTTTTTATAAACTCATGAATAAACACTGATTAACCTAAGACACTATAAAACTACATGTTTAATACATTTGGCACAAATACAGTCAAAGTTTTTCAACCAAGAAAACCAGGAAGAAAAGCGTACTCGTCATTAATATTTTTTTTCTACACGAAATATTAATAATTACACTCGCATCCGATTACTACGTGGTTAAGCAACTATCAGTGTTGCCAATAAAGAAAAAATGACTGCGAAGGTATTTTTCAATTCGTTAAAACAAGCACTTTAGTAGCGGAGGGAAGCTGTTACCAAAGTCGACCCGCAAATCAAAGTAACCCCGGTTTACGGTAGAGCAATAGCCTCACCTCCTAAAAGTTTGTTAAAATTATCAACAATATGCCGCTGTAAAAAAAAACGAAGTGTTTGACTGCTATAGTTATTACTCGAATTTAAACTGTTGTGAGACATACTAACATTGAATAATTTTACAGCTATAGCTAATTTTTTGCAGGTTTTTTTTTGCTACAGTTATTGGCCACTACTTAGTAATTGCCCACTCTTAATAAGACTTCTTTTTGCTTGTTTCTTTCTGATTTGTTAGGAGTGGCCAATTACTATGTACCTAGTGGCTATTAACTATAGCAGTCACCCTATTCACTTTTCGTTTGCATCTGTCGCACTATTTAATACAAACTTTATTCATCGATTGGCTTTTACAAATAACAATTGGTAAATTTTCGTGGTGATGCGACGGTGAAACACAAGACACAAACTTATCCCCTTAGGTATAAATATAAACAAACTTCAGAAATGAACATCTAAAATCATAATATAAACCTTACACTCATAGTCAGGTTAAACAAAAGAATTACGACAATCTTTTAAATAAAAGGTGCACTAGCTTGTTATTCTATAAACATTCTCCCAGCGTATTCTCCACAATCCGGCTTCATTTCATTGACTACCCCCTCCCCTCCCTCCCTTCACCCTGATGCCTATAGCCGTATCTACAGGGGTATGAGGTTCTATTTTCAGCTGCGTGGGCGGACGCTGTTTTAAGATCTTGAGCATTTGGTTAAGGAGTCGAAAGTATAATGAAAACCAGTTTTAAGTTTCATCTCAATAAACTAATGATAATGCACATTGGAAGTCATATGCCTACGTCCACTACCTGCTTTAGGCACAATGATTTTCCCTTTGTTCTTAATAATTTTTAACGCACTTCAAAAAAAAGGAGGACGACCATATATTTTTTTATATGTGTACTACCTCAGAACTCCGTCATGTGTGAACAGATTTGGTTTTTTTTTTGTTCAAGAGTATATAGCTCCCTTTTTTGGCAAATGCAGCTCTTGATGGGATTCAAGAGGAATTGAAGAAACTCCACAAATCGCATAGGTACATATAAAGCAATTTTTGTATTATCATCAACAAATCAAGCATTCGAATTAAAAAAAAAGTGCCGTTTGGTGAAGTGGAACTGTGATGAAATGAGGACCAGAACGGAACTCTTCAAGGACGCATATTTCTCGTTTGGCAATTTGTCTTCTTCGTTAAGCTTGTTTAGTAAGTAAGGTTTTAAGAAATATTTTTGTCAAGGTCCAGTTCTGTTGATTGAGTTCCATGAGGAATTGAGGGATCTCCTCAAATCTCGATGGATTCAGATCCAGACTTTGAAACTTGAAACGTACCCGCAGCGCGAAACTTTTTAGTGACATGACTGTTTGTCCAGACAGGAACGAGTCCTGCAGAATGCTGCGTCACTCATAACAAAAAAATTATAGGTAAAGTAACAAATGAAAAATAAAATAGCTTTTTAAATCAACCTCAAAAAGGATACAATAAAATCCTAACTATCGTTAAAAATACACAATTTAACAATCGGAAGTCGTATAGCTCGTATGTTAACATACAAGATAAGGTAGCTAGGTACTAAAAAAATAAGTATTTATTTAGTTCAAAAGTTTCAAGTACCAATGATTAAAATAAAACCCCACATTAAAAGCGTTCCAAAAAAGTCTTCTTACACTGGCTTCCCTTCGTATTCGACTCACCTGCGTTCGACTTCGATTGGAATAATACCGCAGCTTCAAGTGTAATAAAACATGCCACTTATTCTACTCACACTAAAGTTCACATTCCTTTGAGATTTGTTAAAATACTTAGATGCTCTTAGTATGCTATATTAAATTTAGATCTAGTAAAGGCATTAGTGGTTTTCAGTTTACATTTGTCGGGCTGTAAACAAGACAAACAAAACTGCAAACTATTACTATCCGACACGGGTCCTACAATATCAATATTTCACAGGGTTTTGCTCTTGGAAATACAGTGTCTGCGACAAGTTAAATAGTTTTTGAGTCACAAAAACTGAAACCACTAATCTTGAGAGAACCTCTAAAGCAGATGTACTTTGTCTGTCATTCACTTTAATCTGTGTTACGGCACACTAATCTGGGGTAACTTGACAGATGCTAAGAGAGTCTGTAGAAGTGGTAGGCGCTGTCATGTGTTGTGGTTAGCACTAACCATAATTAAAAGACGAAAATCAGCCTTACTTTCACATAATCAGTATTAAAACACGTTAGATATTCGCAACAGACTGACTTTATTCAACGAGTAACGGTACTTATGAGTTTCACACACATTGTGGATAGATGGCGCTAGTAGTAAGGAACATACATTACAATTTTTGATACTATGCCAATACCCCCACTTATCAAAATAAGCTAAACATCCTCAATAACTCACAAGGATAAACATTCTTAAGAAATTAAGAAACCAAAAAAACCACCACCACTACAAAATAAACAACCCCATACATAGGTACATAGGTAAACCTACAAAGAAACAATACCAAGCATTTTCATAAACTTGTAGTGTTTAAGCGAACACAAACCCTTGGTCAATAAATCAGCTGGCATTTCCTCAGTAGGAATGTACTTAATATTAACATAATGACTTTTAACAACATCTCTAATATAGTGATAGCGTACATCTATATGTTTAGATCTATTGTGACTTTGATGACTAGATGCTAATTTCAAAGCACTCTGGTTGTCACAATGCAAATTAATTGTATGAAACTTTCCTGTAATTTCATGTAATAAATTTCTTAAGTAAACGGCCTCTCTGGAAGCTTCAGAGAGAGCAGTGTATTCTGATTCTGTACTAGAAAGGCTAACAGTCTTCTGTTTCCTGCTTTGCCACGAAACAGCTGACCCCGACATAACAAAACAGAAACCAGTATAAGACTTTCTATCTAGGGAATCACTTGCCCAATCACTGTCAACAAAACCTTGCAAATCACTATTATTATTACTATATCTCAAACAATAGGTTTTTGTTAACTGCAAGTACCTTAAAATGCGTTTTGCATAATTGTAATGTTCACTGTTATAACAATTATTGAACTGACTTAGGTAGCTTACCGAATATGCTATGTCCGGCCTTGTCAAAACTGCCAAGTACATCAAACTTCCTATTAACTTTTGGTAAGGAACATTAGGTAAACTTCCTTCAGTTTTTTCTAAATTTAACTTGGGTTCAATGGGAGTAGTTTGCGTTTTACACTCTGACATCTGAAATTTAGACACTAACTGTTCAATATATTGCTGTTGATCCACAGTTATCACACTTTTATTTTTATCTAAATTTATTCTCATGCCAAGATACTGTCTTACAGGGCCTAGGTCCTTTAACTTGAACTCTGAACTTAATACATTTTTCAATTTTTCTGTTTCAGTGTCATTGTTTGAGAAAATTAGAAAATCATCTACATAGAGCCCGACAATTATCTTTACTTTCCCATTAGTTTTTGCAAACAAACATGGTTCATATTGACTGTTTTTAAAGCCTAATTTACAAAGACATTCTTTGACTCTCTCATACCATGCTAGAGAAGACTGCTTCAGCCCGTAAATAGCCCGCTTTAGTTTCAACACATTTCCCCCACTTTTGTTTGCAAAACCTTCAGGAATTGACATATATATGTTTTCCTTCAGAAAACCATTTAAGAAAGCGGTTGTAACATCTAAATGCGTTATACTCATTCCTAACTTTACACTAAGAGCAAATAATAGTCTCAGAGTTGAATGACGCACTACAGGAGAAAAAGTGTCCGTATAGTCAACACCAGGCTTCTGCGTAAAGCCTTTGGCCACGAGCCGCGCACGATAACGCACATTATTGTCCACATCACTTTTTTTATTGAACACCCACCGACACTTCACTACAGACACGTTACCAGGGTTCTCGACGAGCTCCCACGCATCATTGTCCTCGAACGACTGTAACTCTTCAGCTATGGCACGTCTCCACTGCTCCTTCTCAGGCCCTTCGAGAGCCTCTGAGTATGAGATTTCCTCTGATGCTGGAACAGTACTGGGAACGCACATGCTGCTAAAGCCATACCTGTCAGGCTGTTTTCTCAGACGCTTACTTCTCAGCTCAGGTGTTGATGTATTCTGGACTGGTTGTTCTGGCTCCTCATTTGACAGAGGTTCGGTTAATGTCTCATTACCATCAGCGTATACTGAAGAATCTGAAGAGAGTACAGAATGATCCGCATCTGGATCATCAGGATGCGAATCCCCCACTGAAACACTGCTCTTCTCCTCCACACTGTTTGTCAGTGCCTCTTCATTAGGTATCCAAATAGCCAAATCTTCACAGGTGTCGCTACTATCCATTTCACCTTCCATCACAATGACATCTCTGCTGGTAACAATGGTCTTCTTTGAAGGATTATACAATCTGTATCCTTTCACATTCTCTCCATACCCAACCAAGATATGCTGTGCAGCTTTCTTATCCCACTTCAAGCGTTTCTCCTTCGGGATATGTACCATTGCTTTACTACCAAACAATCTAATGTGACTTAAATCAGGTTTTGAACCATACCATAGTTCAAACGGAGTTTTCTCTAAACCTGATACAATGGACCTGTTTTTCAGATAAACTGCGGTGCTGGCCGCCTCTGCCCAAAATCTCTTGTCCAACTTTGCATCATAAAGAAGACACCTAGCTTTCTCGACCACGGAGCGGTTGGCTCGTTCTGGGATTGAGTTTTGTTCTGGAGTGTAAGCATTTGTAGTTTGATGTATAATGCCAGCAGCAGCAAGGTAGGTTTTAAACTCACGGTTGCAATATTCCAGACCTTGATCAGTATGAAATATCTTGATCTTCTTCCCTTGCTGATTCTCTACTAGTGCTTTAAATTCTTTAAATTTACTAAAAGCCTCGTTCTTTTGTTTAAGAAAGTAAATGAAGGTCATTCTGCTGTAATCATCAATGAACAGCATGAAGTATCTGTTACCATTTAAAGAATTAACCTCCATGGGTCCACACAGGTCACTGTGTATTCTGTGACATGTCTCTGTGCTCCTGGTACCAACATGAGTAAAAGGTAACCTCGTTTGTTTCCCTTCACAACAGGTTTCACATTGCGCCTTAGTTATGTCCAAAGATCCTTCATACGACACACCATCAACAATGCCATTTCTCATTTTGTTTAAATCTTGGCTATTAATGTGAGCCAGACGTTTATGCCAAAGCTGTCCTGTAACTACTGGAGCTGCCAACAAACAACTTTGTTTCTGTAGCCGCAGCTTGTATACACCATTAATTAGATCGGCTATGGCAACCAAAGCATTGTTTTTGTCACAAATATAACAATGTTTTTTATCAAAAGTGACACTGTTGCCATTCTTGGTGAGCTCGCTTACCGATAACAAGTTTGTTGTCAAACTAGGCACGCATAACGCATCCTTCACGGTTATTTGACATTCCAAATCCGAAACAATTTCCACGTCTCCGGAACAAACTACTGGCACTCTTTCATCATTTGCCACAATGATTTCTGGTAAACACGGCGTAAAGTTTGCATTTTTCACCCAATCTTTGTTCACCACAAAATGCCCGCTCGCACCTGAGTCCACGTAAAAATCTTCCTTACTGAACTTCCTAGTGAGGAAAACAACACTAAATACGCATTTACTAGCGTTTTTCTTCGACATCGGGCATTGATTTCGATAATGTCCGCCGGATTTGCATCTAAAGCAAATAACCTCTTTAACCTCTTTTGTTGTTGTATCTGTCACTGTCTTCTTGTTTGACATTGACTGCCCGCCATTATTTTTCGGCTTAGTGTTGCTAGAGTGATATTTATTTCTTGCTACAAATGCCGCACTGCTGCCAACTTCAGAATCTTTCGTTACTTCCATGTCAAGTAACTTTGACTTAATGACATCTGCAGTTATCGAAATACCCGAATGTTCAATTGCCATAATCATGGGTGAATAACGGTCAGACAAACCTGCTAACAATAATGATCCTACCCATTCATCGGTTATTGTAAATCCTGTGCCGTTTAACCTTTGAGCTGTTTCGACCATTTGTGTGACATAGTTAGACATCGAGTCACAGTTTTCAAGTCTTATATTAATCAAATGTCGAAGCAAGGTTATCTTTCTTGAGAAACCAGAGTCGTCAAACATGGTCTTCAACTTAGTCCATAATTCCGCTGAGCTCTGTGTGTTCTTGATATGCACGTACAATACTGGATCAATAGTTAATATTAACTTTGCCTTCGTTTTTGCATCTTCTGTTGGCTTATTTTCAAATCCCTCCGGGGGGTTGATGTACTTGTCAGTTCCATCGAGCACCAACAAGCTTTGGGCCGCAAAACTCCACTCGTCGTAATTCTCCCTGCCTTTCAACTTAGGCACACTGGCAATATAGTTCGTAGTCATGTTTCCACGAATAAACGTTCACTTTTATCTATTTTACACTAAAATAACTGATAAAAACTGGAAACGCCCATAACCTATTAAAACACGTTAGATATTCGCAACAGACTGACTTTATTCAACGAGTAACGGTACTTATGAGTTTCACACACATTGTGGATAGATGGCGCTAGTAGTAAGGAACATACATTACAATTTTTGATACTATGCCAATAATCAGGTTATGTTGCGTGCCTTTACATCTGAAATCCGAAGCTCCCAGATTTTCAACGCCGTTCTAAAGAAACGATGAATAATGCCACTGACGTTTACAATACTGAAATTATTTTTCGAGAAGAAATACGTGACGCAAACGAATATAGACTATAAAGCAATGGGCATAAGGTCGATAATTTATCTAACTGCATCAACAATATAAAAGACCATTCTTGTATTCTTCTAAATGAGATTGAATGACGCTTTTGATCTGAGTAAATAAATATTGTTGGCGCTGAAATGAGTACAGATATTTCTATCTACTTAATACTTTGTGAAACCGTAATTACAATAGACTTAAAATATTGCTTCTGTAGCCTTTTCAGAATATTTTATTACTAAATTGCAAGTTGTTTTTCAGAGTTAAGATGTGCTGTGATTTTATGTCGCAAGTGGTTCAATGAGATCATGATATAAAGGAGCCCACAGATTACCAGTTCGCCGGACGATATCAGCCTGTCAATTAAACGCAAAAGGTGACAGTTCCGAACAACTGACAGGCTGATATCGTCCGGCGAACTGGTAATCTGTTGGGCCCCTTAAGAAACGCCACATTTAGATAGTGTAGCCATACGTCATGATTTTCCTTGACATGTCAGAATTGTTGGTCCTTTGTTAGGAATGTGGGGGGACTTGGCGAGTGTCACGGTTTTTTAAAAACCTCAACTAACCACTAGACGCTCACTATAAGTTTGGAGATGGGCAGAGGAAAGGTTGTGCTCTAGCTACAGCATATGGTGGCGATGGTGATGGCGTCTTGGCAAAAACGAGTGCTTAATAAAGTTAAAGCATTAAAAAAAAGTTCATCCATTCCGATGTGCTGTAAATGCTGTAATATGAAGCCTAGGAAGGCCTCCAAGATAAGGCATTGCAGAGATCCTTAACACCTTCGTTGCGGCAAATAGAGTAACTTGTAACCATACTCTGCATTGGATCTTTAACTAAGAGTACTTTCAGCGACGGATATTTTTCGGTGAGACCGAAATGACCAAAATCTTGTCTTTGTCAAACTCGAACACCAATGACGTCTAATACTTACAGAATTTACAGACGCAGATTTAATCATTTCCGGTTTATAATGGAGGCAAGATCCGTCCACAAAAGTTACCTTAATTAATGTTAATGCTATTCAAGGGATCTGATTAATGAACGCGAGTTTATGATGGATCAGGATTATTTCTAACTAGTGTTGGGCTGGCTCGGCACGGGTAACTCGAGAGTCTAAAGGTGGGATCAGACGGTTCACTCGGATGAATGTTCACTCGAGTGAATGTTTCATTTTCCTTTCATTTCACGTTCACACGGCTGCTGGAAAGATTATTATTTTTTTCTTTTCTTCCACTATGGCGTCGAATGAAGTTGTGCTTCTTGGTAGGTATAAGTTTAATTGATGATCATTTAATAAAGATTTTAACAAACAAGATGCAAAGAAAGCGTCGTTGGTAGTGGCTGCGACCTTGGATCGCAAGAAGAAATTTATTTGGAGCCTCAAATACATTGCTGAGAGAACTAGCCGATGAAGATCCGAAATCGTATTGCAATAATTTGCATGACTTAAAGTAATTTTGTAGGACTTTTATTATTAGTAAGTCCGTTAATAATGAAAGAAAACACTTTAATGAGAGACAGTATATCTAGCCGAATAAAACTCCAAATTGTACTGCGATACCTTGCTGCTGGCGATTGTTTTGAAACTCTGAGATATTTATACAGAGTACCTAGAAGTACCATATATATCCTACTTTGTTCGTTCCACTTGAACACCATTTTATTGCTTTTACGTTATTTTTGTCTAGCTAGAATAGTAAGTAGTATACCCACAGTATTCGAGAAAAATATGCAAAATCCGAATGAACGTTCACTGTTCATTTTTTGTTCATTCGGAGTGCGAGTGAAAGATGCCGAATGAAAATATCCAACATTGTTGGATTCTTTCACTAATGAATTCATTTTTGGTTCATTGTGTGTTCAGACGTGTCACTTTGAGTGAAAGATGAATAATGAAAGTAGAAAATTAACAATAAATGAACCGTCTGATCCCACCTTAGCGAAACAGGAATTTAACTCGAACAATTTTTTTTGCATGGCCTTGTTGAAATTAGGTATGTGCTTTGTCTCAAGGCTTTGCTTTTCCAACTATGGCGTGGTATTTTATTTTATTTCATGTAATATACCTAAATAATGTATTACAACTACATATAATTGGAATCTGTATGTATTTTGGAACGTATTTTGGAATGATTTTCGGAACTTATGTATTTCGTACATAAGTTCCGAAAAACTCATTGGCACGAGCAGGGGTTTGAACCCGCGACCTCCGGATTGAAAGTCGCACGCTCTTACCGCTAGGCCACTAGCGCTTCACCTATAGATAGTTTATATAAAACTACTTTCATTTCTAAAAACATCCGCTTAGGGGGTCAAAAACAGGCGGATGAAGACGGGAAGAAATAGTTCAACTTTAACAACTTTTATGTGGATGAAGTCCTGAGTAGAGGCTAGTGTTTAATTTAAAGAAGAAAGCCGTCTTCTTTTAGGAATAGGACATATTAATAGAAATTACCTACGGAGCCGAGACATGGACACTCGCGGTAGGGTTGGTCCACCAGTTCAAAGTCGCTCAGCGAGCTATGGAGAGTATGCTCGGAGTTTCTCTGAAGGATAGGATTCGTAACGAATACATCCGACAGAGAACCAAAGTTATCGACATAGCTCAAAGAATTTATTTATTTAAGAATTTATTTATTTATTTAATAAAATACCACAAGACATTCAATTGCTAGAGCTCAACCAGTTTAAAAAAGCCTTGAAACTGTTACTGATTCGAAAGAATTACTACTCAATAAAAGATTTTTTAGATGATAAGGACTTGTAAATACCTATTATATTATGACATGCATGCTCTCAACATTTGTATGCCGTAAGGCGCCACATAGTGAAACTGACTGAACTGTAACACCCTATAACCTTATATGTTGGACAAATAAATAATTTTGTATTTGTATTTGAATTAGCAAGCTGAAGTGGCAGTGGGCTGGCCATATCGCACGAAGAACCGACAACCGCTGGGGTAAACGTGTTCTTGAGTGGAGACCGCGACTCGGCAAACGTAGTGTAGGACGCCCTCCGACCAGGTGGGATGACGATCTGCGAAAGACTGCAGGCAGATGCTGGATGCGGCAAGCTGAGGACAGGGCGCTATGGCGCTCTTTAGGGGAGGGCTATGTCCAGCAGTGGACTACTATAGCCTGATGATGATGATGATGATGAATAGAAATTAAAGTTAGAAGAAAAGTAATAGTAATTTTTTTAGGTAGTCGAATTAATTAAAGCTAAAACTCGAGCCATTAATTACGTACAACCCTAAAGGTTGTGGGTTCATCTAAATTATAAACCAACTGCCAAAGTTTGTTTTAATCCCCGAAAATGCCATTGTTGCGTGTTTTATTATATTCTGAATTATATTCAAAGGTGACTACGATGACGAAGTTATAATCATTGTTGGAATAAGAGGAATTAATAAGAGCTGGCGGCTTCCTCGCATAACGTATCAGCATTATGATACAGCGAGTAAATGACGCCAGCATCCTTGATACAATGCCTCACGGGCCTATTTTAGATTTTACCTAGTTATTAATTTCGTTTAGTAGTACCACTCTACCACTGTATATATCTTATATGTAAATAAATGATATAATCTAAAAAAAGTAGTTTTGACAAACTAATCTACTCAACGTGTAGTGTAAGTTGCCTTTTAGAAGAAAATCGTCGCTAGAGTCCGTCAAGCTAACTAGACACCGACTTAAATAAAATAAAGTGAGGGAATATCATGACATATTTAGATAGAAATTTGACATTTATAATGACATGGTCATTGGTCAGATGTCGTTACAAATGCCGTGCAGAGTTGTCTTGGTCTGACTCTATCGGTATAGGCTCACTATCTATCGTTATTATAACGGATAGACAAAACTTTATATCATTTAGTATTTTTAAGTGGTTGTGTACGAAATATCGTTTTAATTTTCCCAGGGGGCTGTCCATAAATTACGTCATCGATTTTTGGCAATTTTTGACCCCCCCCCCCTATAATCATCCCAAAATCATGCTTCAAATGACCCCATTTCCTCCTACTTCATGCTACCGTCATCCGATGTCCAGACCCCCCCCCCCCCTAATTTGAAATGACGTAATTTATGAATAGCCCCCAGTTACTCTTTATGTAGAATATGAATATGAAGGTATGTGAAGTATTTGTGATTAAAAGTCACTAAATATGTTAAGTAAGAGAATTAAAACAATAAAATACTCTTGACTCCGACCACCCTAAGTTTGCATCGATTTGGTAGTCACAATTCATACGTATCCCATACTTTGCGTTGCATAAAAAGTTAGTTAGGTCCAACTCTACGAATATAAACTAGTTTGGTCGTTTTTGATGGCATTATGAATTTATATACACGTTCATGTAAAAATAAAAATCCTCCTTTTTTAAAGACGGTATAATATTGTCTACGCGTGTCACGATATGTATTCAATCCCAACGCCCCAGGGCAATCTATTCTCATCCCAATATTAGGGCCACTATTTGCGATGTTCTATTGTTTTTCTGCCTCCGTTCATGGTCTACTACGGATGTGGAATAAAGTTAGGTATCGCACATGTTAAATAAATAAATAAATAAATATTAAGGACATTTTTACACAAATTGACTAAGCCCCACGGTAAGCTCAAGAAAGCTTGTGTTGTGGGTACTCAGACAACGATATATATAACATATAAATACTTAAATACATAGAAAACAACCACCGGGACCATCGACTTCATAGGCAGGGTCACTACCCACTAGGCCAGACCGGTCGTGAAACATGTACATGTTACATGTTAGTACCTAGTATTGGATACAATGTAAAATGTGTGAGCTGATGCTCCATTCGCGTTATAGTATAGTATAGCTTATTGTATATTTTAGTCGAAGCTTTAATCCCGATTTAATATTAAAGTCAGTCGGATTTTTTCCGACTAGGTCCGTTAGAGTGGAAAATATTGAAACAGACACCTAGTTATACCTACATAGTTGATAATTTAATAGTTCCTTTTTATTTTTGAGCATAAAATGAAGGTCCCAACTCAAATATTCGCTCAATCACAATTCCAAACTCGCATTCGACTTACGAACAACTTTGCTCTTGAATTGTAAGTTGTAAGCTGCGGTCGCTCGGTTTACAAAGTATAAAGTACTTACTTACTCCAATGCCAATTCTAACTGACAATACGTATACCTTATCGCAAAGACATAAGGTACATTAATGGTCAGATAAAAGTGTTAGAGAGACGCATATTTACTAGCAAGAAATACTCTTTCTATACGACCGAAATAGAGAGCCAATATTATTATGCGGTCGGAAAATTTTCGAACTAGTGCAGTCCTATAATAAATTCTATACTAATGTTAAGAGTTGTATTACTACGAAGTGAAAAGGTAAGTTTGTATAATACAGTGAGCGCGTATGTTTGCATTACTTGCAAGCTCTTATTATATAAGGTGCTACCTTATTAGTTGCAGATATTTTAACAGATGATATTTTACTATAAAACAATTAACTTTGAATATAAATTAAGAATATTTAATTATTGTTTTTTTTTTGTTTTAATTTCCCGAACAAAAAATTAATTATAAGGAAAACTGCAAAAGGTTATTAGGATGAAGTGGCCAGACCGTTAGGTGTTAGGTAAAAGAGGTACTAGAATCTGTTCAATGAGTTCACATTTAATAATCACATTAACAGGGTATTATTACGTAACAAATTAGTTTTTCAATTTTCTGCAAAAAAACATCGTAAAAGCTATAATGTTTCATACTTAAATATACTCCAGGAACCGAATATTATCAGCTGTATAAATATCTGCAACTAGGGTTTGCAATCCGGATCCGAAATGTATGAAATTATCCGGATCCGGATCCGGATCCGCGGATATTTCCATACATTTCGGATCCGTCGTGCAAACCCTATCTGCAACTAATAAGGTAGCACCTTATATAAGTGCTAAGGTTGTAAGTTTGTGATATCTTTGGCGGTTGTAAGTACTTTGACCGTGTTCAAAATTTTGGAACGCAAATAGTGCTCACCCTCGTCAGGAACTTAAAACTAGTTGAATTTATGACCGTTTGTTAGTACACTCGCCAGATATATCGGGGCGGCCGAGATGCTCAAAAATATCTGAACACGCACTCTAGCGCCTTGACAATAGAGGGGTGTTCAGATATTTGTGAGCACCTTGGCCGTTCCGATGTATCTGATGGAGACTGTACGAGTATTTATGGCTTATTGTAACTTTTGGAAGGTGTTGGAACATAAGATGGTTAGGATAGTAAAGAAAAGAAAGATAAGGCCTACAAATAAGGTTTTAAAAGAAGTAAAAGGCTTATATATTAGTCTCTCTGCTGGCTTAGTGTGGGTCGGATATTTTTTTTAATGGTATAGGAGGCAAACGATTAGACGAATCGCCTGACGGCAAGCTGGACAACCTGAAATAGTACCAGAGAGGGGTTACAATTGCGTTGCCGGCTTTTTTGATGAGAATACTCTCTTTTTTTTAAGGTTTGAAGGTCGTATTGGACTAGAAATACCGCGGCGAAAGTTCATTCCACAGTTTAGCTACGATAGGCAAGAAGTTTCTGGAGAAACGCATGGTTGAGGACTGCCAGTGCCAACCATCTATGTGGGGAAAATGGAAATGCTTCGTGTAGAGCGATATCATCATCATATTTATCGATTGAAAGACGGCAGCCAGTTTACATCCCAGTACTATGTTTTTCAGTAAATACTTAATAAATCAGTTCTACGAGCAATGTGACCCAAGTATAAGTGGCACCCTTTGACCTATATAGGACCTTGGTACTCTGTCTATTCTATTTCGGCCTTAAATCTTTTCAAAAATATGCAAATTGTCATTAAATATTGTAATATTTATGATATATTACGTGAGCACCAAAAGTTTCGAGACATTTAAATTTATTTCCATATTCCAAAATTATCCTTACGTCGATAATCAAACTTTGTAATGAAAGTTGTGTGTGTAAAATAATTGGTTACCTACTATAGTAAAATAAAACGGTATAAAGGACTATGCGTTAAATTTGACCCAAAACCAACAGAGTTCAGAGTTAGGTCATTATAGATAGGTATTTCTCTGTACTTTATTTCGTTCTATGGGCACCAAGCGGAATTCCTTTGCAGAACTGAGTAATTGGTATTTTAGTCAAAATGTCGTCACCCATATTACCTAGGCAATAGAGTCCACCCCCGGGCGAGCGCGGCAAATCATTCGGTGTGCTCGCCCGGCGGTGCGCGAACGCGAACATCTACCCTGCAGCAATTAATTTACTTTTCACATCACCTAATCAGAAAATGGATTTTTCTTCCCTGCTAGGAGGGATCAAAGTGGCACTTTTCTGTTCAACGACATTTCATTGCCAGTATAACATATTAATATAATTAACTATGAACATCCTATGTACAGCCTGGCAAAAAAGAGTAGAAATTAAAAAATGGCAACACTGTAATGTCAACACTAAGATTTTTTTTTATTTTCCTCATAGTTGATGTGAAAAGCAGTATGTGTCACACGGTATCAAAATTATTTCGTCTTGGGTGTTAACACTTGAATCCCTCATTACGCTCAGGATTCTACTTTAGAATCCCTCACTACGTTCTGGATTCTATTGTAGAATCCATCGCTTCATTCAGGATTCAATGTACGCCCTTGACGGAAATATATCATTTTGATCCCTTGTAACACAAACTACTATTACAGTGCCCATATGGGTCTACTTTCCGTGCGTATCTCAAAAGTTTAAAGGGACATATGTACTGTAAAACGATATATAAGCACGAAGATTTTCGTACATTAAACCGCCCGCGCGAATAGTGTTACTAGATGACAGGAATTTTCCTGACATGTCAGGAATTTTGGCCTTTCGTCAGGAATGGGGACGGAACACGAAAATGTCAGGAATTTTTTGAATTGATAGACTTTTTTATAAAGTACCTTTTTATGTACTTAAATTCAAAATTCAAATTCAAATTCAAAATGTTTATTGCAAATCACATTACACATTATTAGGTGGAGCTTATAAGTAGGTGAGTTTACATGTGACACCCTGCAAGGGCACAGCAATACTTAAGACTAACATGCATATAGATTAACATTATTAATCGTGTTTATCGTTAAAAAAATCATTCACATTGTAGTAACATTTGTCGACTAAGAATGTTTTTAAGTGTTTATTAAATATCGGCTGTTTTTGAATATTTTTTAGGGAGTTCGGTAGGTGGTTGTATATTTTAATTAGCATGTAGTGAGGGCTGGATGCGACTATTTTTAGTGTTGAGAGGGGTAATTGAAGTTTATTTAAGTTTCGATTGTTCCTTTTGATTTTTGGTGCTGTCGGAGTAAACAACTCTGTATGTTTCCTAACAAATTTACTTGACTCGAGGATGTACATTGACGGTAGAGTAAGTATTTGGAGTTTCTTAAAGAGAGGTCTGCATGACTCCATTTGATCAGTATTTGTTAATATTCTAACACATCTCTTTTGGAGAATGAAGATCTTATCCATGTCAGTGCTATTCCCCCATAAAACGAGACCGTAAGTCATTCTTGAATACGCGTATGCATAGTATACAGAGAGGGCAGTTTGGAAGTCTGTCGCCCGTTTGATGTGTTGTAGTGCGTATAAAAAGGAGGACAGCTTTTTTGACAGTCTCTGGATGTGTGATTTCCAGTTCATGTTAGTGTCTAGATCGATACCCAGTACGGTAGCTGAATTAACAGATTCTAATGTTGTATTATTGTAATTAAAAGTGATTGGTAATGCTGATTTTTGGTGGGGTTTAAATTGGATTATTTTGGTTTTTTCTAGATTTAGTTGAAGATTATGTATATCCAACCAGCTTTCAATTTTTTCCATTGTTATAGTCAGTTTATTTTCAGCTTCATTTTTATCAGAACACGAGAATAACACCGAAACGTCATCTGCGAAGAGAGCGCATTGGTCTTCTATTGCATTTGGTAAGTCGTTTATATAGATTAAGAATAAAATACATCCCAAGACACTACCTTGGGGGATCGAGCCCGTCTGGGTGACTCTATCGGATCTGTAATTTTGTATGCGGCCAGTTTCGAAGTCTGTATGTTCTATTTGGACTAATTGAACGCGGTTGCTAAGGTAGGACTTGAACCATTTATGAGCCACTCCTCTGATTCCGGTGCTGTACAATTTATCTAATAAAACGTCGTATCTAACTCTATCGTAAGCTTTGCTCATGTCGAGCAGGAGTCCCACAGCGTATTTTTTATTGTTTATTTCATTTATAATACCCTGAACATATTTGTAAATAGCCAAAGTAGTAGAACGGTTTTCTCTAAATCCATCTTGGTTATCATGCAGTATTTTAAATTTTTCATAATAAGAGTAGAGTCGTTTTATCATTGCTGTTTCAAATATTTTTGCTACTGTCGAGAGAAGCGCAATGGGCCTATAGTTATTTATGTCTTGTTTGTCACCTTTTTTATGAATAGGTTTTACTACTGAGGTTTTAAGAACATCAGGAAAAATTCCTTCCGAAAATGATTGATTTATAAGCCATGTCAGTGGGTGAGTTAAAATATCCGCGCACGATTTAATCAAGGAGGAGGGAAGTTCATCTATGCCAAATGAGGTCTTATTTTTTAGATTTTTTATTATTGACTGTATTTCTTTAGGTTCTGTCGGGCTGAGAAAGAATGATTTATTTATTGCATTCGTTAACGGCGCTCTGTTTTTAGCTGTTGATTGAATGTTTCCGATGGTCGAGAAGTAGTTATTGAAGGTGTTAGCTATCTGTGTTGGTTCATTTATTGCTGCTGTTTCATCTGGGCTCTTTATTTGGAGATTATTTTTCCTTTGTGGTCTGTTTTTATTCGTTACACAGTTGACGATTTTCCACATAGTTTGTGATTTGTTACTCGATTTTTCTAGTTTATTTTTATTGTTTATTTTTTTTGATTTGCTTATAACTTTTTTTAATACTTTACAATATTGCTTATAGTGGCAGCGAAGTACCTCACTTTTGGTTTGAGATACAAGGAGTTTTAACAATCTTTTGTTTTTACATGAGATTCTTATCCCCGGGGTTAAAAATGTGTTTTTAGGTTTTAGTTTAATTTTCGTGATTTTTTTAGGAATACATTTATTAAGAGCTAGTTCTAGTATTTTATGAAATTTGTTGTAGTTTTCGTTGGCGTTATTGTCGTATGAAAATAGTGTATTCCAATTAATATTTTGAATTTCATTTCGGAACTTGGTGATATTTTCGTTATTAAAAAGTCTTTTATTAATCGTTAGGGTTCGCAAGTTTGGAATGGATATGGGTATAGAAAACAAGATAGTTTTGTGATCTGAAAAGCCATATTCGTGTACTTGCAATATAGAATCTTTAGTGTTAAAGTTTGTAAATATTAAATCAATACATTTGGAACAAGTTGGTGTAACACGAGTTGGCTCTCTGACTTTTTGGTGAAAGTTAAAGGATAGCATTAGACTGGATAACCTATTT
Organism: Cydia splendana; assembly: GCF_910591565.1. Taxonomy (NCBI): domain Eukaryota; kingdom Metazoa; phylum Arthropoda; class Insecta; order Lepidoptera; family Tortricidae; genus Cydia; species Cydia splendana. The sequence goes on along the minus strand of NC_085966.1, from coordinate 20,601,516 downwards.
TTGTCGCTATTGTCTGCGAGGAAATCTACGTTGAAGTCGCCTCCTATTACAATATTTTTGTTCTTATCTTTAAGACTTATTAATTTTAGAAGCTTTTCTAGATTTGTATAGAATAATTCTATTTCTCTCTTGCTATTTGGCCAGTACATATTTATAACTAAGAGGTTTGCCTGTGGCAGGTCAATCGCACTTATTTCTATGATTTTTTCCAGAGAAATTGAGGTAATATCTGGTCGGTCAAGACATTCTAATCCATTTTTCGTTGCTATAAGTACTCCTCCTCCTTCGTGTTGCGTACGGCAAAAGGACGAGCTGACACTATATCCTTGTATTTCCAATAGCTCTTCCTTAGCTTTATTGAGCCAGGTTTCCGAGATGCTTATTATTTGTATTTGAGGTTTTTCTTCTGCGAAAGCCTGGAGCAGGTGGGTCTTGTTCCATAAGCTTTGCATGTTTTGGAAAACAATGTGCAAATTAGGTCCGAAAGGTAGAGTTTGATGGTGTTTCTTTTGTCTTAGATTCTAGTACGTGTGTTTCGTTATTAGAGTTGGGGCTTACTTGGGGACTGAAGCTTCGTTCAGGCCCGCTTGGTTGTTGCTGTTCCGTGTCTAGCGGCTGGTCACTGCAGTATTCGTGTCCATTTACAAATACCTTTCCATTTTTCACTATCGGGCGTAGGCCGTGCGCTCGCGCATCTCGTAAAGTCTCTCTGAGTACTCGTCTCTGTCTCAATGTATTCGTGTCCATGAATTCCGAGACTGCAAGGCCTGTATTTCTGAAAATGTGTTTATTGGTCAGAATGTAGTTCCTCATCCGCTTGCTTATAAGTTCAATCTGTATAGGTTTACGATTTCCACGTCTTCCTATCCTTCTTATATCCTCAATAAACCCGTTGATATCTGTGCCCAGAAATTCGTAGAATACATTAGTAACGCGTTCTATAAGTACGTTTTATTAAGTGTATTACTTACTTAAAGTAATACACTTAATAAATTTAATAAAACTTAAATTAATAAAACGCGGCTATCGGCTCAATCGGCTGGCCCACGCTAAGAGACCCCTGGCTAGACCCCCCCCCCGTAGTCGTAGTCAAAAATATGAATGATAGGAAAAATATTCGGAAATTTTGTCAGGAAATTCTAAATTTGTATCTGGTAACCCTACGCGCGAACTCATATCTCTATTCTCTATCGCACGCGCATATTTATTTTGCTGTCCCGCTCTTGCTGTGGCAATGACCGTCATCATCATCGGTGCTTAACGTCCTTAACTTAGTCTATACTAGGTGTAAAGTTATTTGAAAAAAAAAAACCTTCAATTTACCTATGTGGATGCTGATAAGCAATAATGTGTTAACCCACATGAGCACCGTTTTGAGAAAATGGCGTCCAAAGATTTTTTCTTGGTTTTGGGTGTTTGTTCTAAAAATTAAAGATTTCGTTCCTATTGTTGAATTTGTCAGTTTAAATACAATGAATACTAGTTATTTATAATTATAATATTCGAAATAAATTTAGATTTGTCGCAATAATCCCCTTTTTGTTTATTGCGAATCGCATGATGACGTGAAACTTTTTTAAGAACGTGTCATTATACTTAACACAGTTTTGCTAATTGTGTTAATCTACCTTTGAACTTATAATCAACATGTTATAGCACTTAACTTGTTGTTGTTTAATACTATGTAATTTAATATACACATTTTGCAATAATCAATCAAGCCTCATAATGCATTGATATTTGCAAGAATGATTCAAGTGTAACAAGTTATTTAAAATCATTATACTTATAAAAATAACATTATTTTACGATTGTGCGTACATTCAAATTGTTGAACTTGGCATTTAAAATAAATTCCTAAGAAAAACTACAGCATTTTGCGGTTTTGTTTAATTTATTTCGGCAAACTTATCTCAAAAACAAAACCCTTCAAAACTAATGCGATTACGCTTTATAAATACGTTATTTCGATCAGCTTTAGTGGTCACCTTTTGAAAACCACTAGAATTAACAGATTTGTACACAAAATTCGTAAAATCACTTATCATAGACACAATTTTTAGTACACTTACCTTCATAGCACTTTTGGTAAAACAGAACTAATGGAATGTGATTTCCGCAATAATGAGTTAACCTCTCTTAAGTCATTATTGACATTTTAGTATGCGTTCTGCCCATTACTGCAATAAGTTAAGGTACTAAACGCATTAATGCAAAACAGACAACACGTGTTAACGGATTTGTGTTAACCTTTTTTCCTTCTTTTGGAATATTTATAACTTTCAAATCACTAAGGTTATTTGTGCAAAATGAAGTCGAGCGGATCAGCTACAATATGGCATTAAAATCTATTTTTTTTAGTTTTTGTGGGTTGACACATTATTGCTTATCAGCATCCAAATACAGCCCCTCTGCACAGACAATAAGTTGGTAAGAGGAAAACATAGAGAAGGAGATATTTCCACCGGTGCCCGCAAACCTCCGCAAATTGATGAAGCCTAACGACATTGTGAACCCCGACCTCGGGATACTATACACAGTGTAGTTGTGTCCGTACATTGACTACAACTACAACACTAATAATATAGATATCACAAATGTACCTATATGTATATCCCTACTAATCTCTGTCTAGTCTATATATCTGGTTACCTCTTCACGTTTAAACCGTTGAACTGATATAGATAAAAAAAATCGTTTATTAAAAGAAAAAAGATAAATTACATAACAAGCTCAGTGGTCCCACACTAGGCTAGGCCTGTATCGTGGTGATTTGATATGAAGATAGTTTGAGGCCTTGGGATATTATTTTATAAAACAGTTCCCTTATATTTACTGACGGACAACGCAAACATTAAACCATTGAGATGAGAGTAAGTAAGATATTGAAATTTTCAAATATGTTCTAAAGGTGAAGTCTATTATAAATATGTATCGTATATTATACATACATATGTTACATGATTTAATGAAACACGCCAAACTAAAAGGTGGTTTCTAATCTCAAATCTCAATGCATTTTTTGCATCCAGCCATTGCCGTTGTTAATTTACGATTGTTTTTATATCACGAAAATAACACAATCTCTTTTGTTCTATAAAATAAGTGAATTAAGTATTCTTCTTCCTCGCGTTATCCCGGCATTATGCCACGGCTCATTGGAGCCTGGGGTCCGCTTGACAACTAATCCCATCATTTGACGTAGGCACTAGTTTTTACGAAAGCGACTGCCATCTGACCTTCCAACCCAGAGGGAAAACTAGGCCTTATTGGGATTAGTCCGGTTTCTTCACGATGTTTTCCTTCACCGAAAAGCGACTGGCAAATATCAACTTCGTACATAAGTTCCGAAAAACTCATTGGTATGAGCCGGGGTTTGAACCCGCGACCCCCGGATTGAAAGTCGCACGCTCTTACCGCTAGGCCACCAGCGATTCAAGTGAATTAAGTATTACCACCATTTAACAGTAATTCAAGTTTCAAGAGATTGATTGACAGATAGAGCTGAACACTATTATTATGCTGCAATTACTCGATTGCTTATTGCATATTGACTGCAGGTGTCTACGCTAGACAGATAAACCTTACTTAAATATTGTTTTATTTTAGTTGAATGTAAAGGTTTTCTTGGCCAACCTTTCCCTTTAGGCAGTGGCCTTCGACCTTTCAGATCTTGCTGCCCGGATTTTTTGACATTTACGGCAGCAATGCAGTCAACAGTAATGTCGACTGCAGCAGTAATGCTGGTGTAGTCTGAATTCGAACGGGTCCTTAAGCTTTACACGGCCTGCAGCCTGCACTACCACCATGACGTACGAAGATAAGATACTGGTTAATATTTTACTTGTGCCCAGTCATTCAGGTACGTCCTATCCAGTCCACTAGATGGCTTTCTTGCCGGTTGTTAGAGAATTGCGTCAGGCCGGAGTTCGAGCGCTGCTTATTACGTTATCGTGCTTTTATTTGTGCAGACTTGGCCGTTGTTTTTACAGGGCTTCAGACAATGGTTGGAGGCAGATTGCTTGTTTAGCTAGTTGTTTATTTAATTTGATATTCATGAAAGACAGAGGGCTATTCAATTGACTGGCATGAGGAGGTTAAATTAATTATATTAATGAGTAAGAAATTGTGAAAATATCAACTGGAGGCCAGAAAGCCAACAGGGTAATTATTTTAAAGGTTTAAGGCAATGACCTTTTATTTATGTAGACGTGACGTTCATAGTTGACAAACACCCAACCCTAAAATTTGATCCAACGATTTTGACAACTTGACAGGTTGGCGTCACCTATACGACTAACTAAATATAGGTTCCGTAACCTATATTTCATGGCTCACGATCGTGCGCCTGGTACCATATCTACCTCAATTTACTTACATCTATGGTTTAAGGTAGGTATTTCATTTTTTTCCTTCAAGTTTTGATAAAAAAAAAATTGTGAAGCATTTTGGGCGGAATAAATAAGAAATCCTAGTTTCTTCCAAAAATATATGTAATTTTCCATTGAGTTTTGAAATACCATCACTCGTAACTCAGAGGAAGATTTTGCAGGAAATACTTAATATATTGTACAGAATAGGGAATTATCTATCTACCTTTTCTCAAGACCAGACAAAAACTTGCAAATTATACGTAGATCCCTTCTATGTAGGTATATACCAACTTATATTACTGCATTCCAGGTAACATCTTAAAAAAATGCAACTTCAAGCTACAACAAAAATTTTGGGTTTATAAAAGTTGTAATTTTTGCAACATTGAGCCTCGTTTAGTGGCACTTCGCACATAACATACCTAAAGTTTCTTATTTATTCTCCACAATTTTCTCTCATAGCCATCTCAGTTTTTAATCAAATTAAACCAGGAGCTTTTACTTACCACAAATAGGACCTTTTTAGCTAATTGCGAAGCCTTCTGCCGGGACTTTTTCCGCCATCTTGGATTTTATTGTTCTTTTATTCCGCTATCGGGGAATTGGATTCATTTTTTATGCCAATCACCGGTTGGAAACGTTTACTTTCTAGAGGTAAAAACTAGAAAACCGGTGATTTTTAGTAAAGTCTGCGTAGAAAACAAATGTTTACAAAAGATCTCTTCGTGTTCGAGGTTTATTATTGACCAGCCGTATCCTGTTAAGTATTTACGCAGAATAATTCTTTCTGGCTCAGTTTTCTTTATATAGGTAGTTAGAAAGAGAGCGTTTTAGGTGCGAAGTTGGAAAACTCACGTCAAAACGTTTATAACTCATGGTACCCGTTGAAATTTTTAGTTCTTTAGGTGACCGGTAGAGGCACTGTACAATTACTCCATACATTTTCCTTATCTTTCTCACTATCGACTGTCATTCACGGAACTCATGGTAGAGCTTCTTCTTACCTACCCACGTTAAGTAATACGATTCTCTAGTTACTCCGTTTCCCTTCTATATGTCAGTCTTAAGATGACTACCTTGTATTCATATTAATTTATACCAAATCGAACAGCTTATGAATTTAAGTATGTATAATATTTTTTATTTCAATTTCTTTTGCCTAAATTTCTGAAGTAGAAAGAAAAGCTTTGAAAAACTTTGCTTTTTTAGATCTTTATTTGATACAATTTTGACATAACTCGCAGCGCATCGCGATTTAAATGGTATAGTCGTTAGATTTGTAGCTGGCCCCGAACGGCTAGTCCTTTGTCTATAGTCTATATCTTTAGGTATTTAAATAAAAGTAAACAAACAATTTGTATATTTCCGGGTAATTATAACATTTATTGGTTAACCAACTTAATACAAAACCGCCTGGAACAGACACTGAACGACCTGACTTTAACCTACATTATTTGATCATGTAATGTTTTCATCTACCCTCAACTGGCTTAATAAGAAGCTATTTGAGGGAAGATTTTGTTTACTTTTATTTAAATACCCAAAGATACAGAGTGTAACTCGCACGTACCTAAGAGCGAGATGTACTGTGGGTACTGTAAAGAGGGCGGCCTATCTGGAGGACGTCGTGGGCATAGAAAACACGCAGTAGACTTTCTTTCAATATATTTAAGACAAATTTACATCAAGATCAACATCTATACTAGGTAGCTGCCTCTGATCGAATCAATGACCTTTTATTTATGTAGACGTGTGACGTTCATAGTTGACAAAATTAAAAATTGATCCAACGATTTTGACAGCTTGACAGGTTGGCGTCACCCATACGCCTAACTAAATATAGGTTCCGGAACCTATATTTAATGGCTCACAATCGTGCGCCTGGTACCATATCTATCTCAATTTACTTACATCTATGGATCGAATGCCGAATGCGCACCGCGTTCTATTGGACAGCGGGCTGATATTCTAAATTTAAATATCATAACTAACCAGTCACATATTAAAAAGGCTGTAAAGGTTGCAAACCTTTACAGTACTCACACTGTGATTACATTTTCAAAGTATGAATCTGGCTCCCGCATTTACGAAGATTTCGTTAAGTACTAACTTTCGTTATTCGTAAAGAAAAATGTGACGTTCCACGGGAAAAGGTACCTTATGAGGGTTTCTAGTTTCGGAGATATGAAATGTTTTGTAAAGAGGTGAAAAAATGCTCAATTTTTTTTTATTGTGTGATCTGAAACCTTAATGCGTAACGTTTGTTTACCTGTTTTTATTTTTGTTATAAGTTAGTTATAAGCCTAGTAATGTCGTCTCAGAGTTTAGTAGAAAAGGTACCTTATGGAAAAAAGATTGAAAATTCCCAAAAAAACTAGTCAATACGGGAAAAGAAGTTTGGTAGAGAACTGTATTAGCATTCTGCAAAACTAATTTGATAATTTCAGTTCTGGTTGGGGCGCCTCGCAAATATTATAACCGTACATAGACCGACATCACAAATCCAAGTAGCCTGCTATTATACCAAAGTTACTCTCGTCAAGTCTTTCTTAACTAGAATAATCTTCATTTGGTTTGGTCGCATGCAGTAAATCAGCCATTGGTTTGCTGAAAAATGCCAATACCCGACGCATTACCTTATGGAATATCTGAGGTCATTGAACCTCAATGCCGCTTATCTTCAATAGCAACCGAAATATATTATTGATAAGAAATAGACGATTTATACCATCTTAACCCCAAAATATTATTAGTTTATCCTAACTGTTCCATCATCATCATGCCTCATCATGTAACTTAATCACAAGGTACCTTTTCATTACATACAAATTATTGGTCTTTTTTAAGATTATTATGACGAAGAACTAATTAAATTTGGGGCAGTTTAATGTAAATTAATATTTTCTATTCTTAAAAGATAAACTGTAATATGATTGATATTTTGTAGTGATGTATTATTAGATTTATTTCCATAAGGTACCTTTTCGTAAATGTATGGAGCAAATACTGTTATTGTTATGTAAGTTTAAAGTGGCATAAGGGGTTAAATATAGTATTTAGTTGGGGTTTTAGGATTTATTTCATTTGAATGACAGAATTTCTTTCATATGTGCTCAGAAAAATTGATTGTGTGTCACATTAAAAGTAAAAATATTCAATTTTGTGATTTTATATGAAAAAGTCAGAAAATACATTTTCACCTCTAAATCGGTATTGTTTTTTGCTTAAACTGTCTGTCAGTGTCGTTTTCTAATAGATAGAATTTAAATCTTGAGAGCTCATTGCAATCAATCGTGAAAATGAAATAAAACTTTATTTTCAAGAGATTGGCTAGTATACACATAAATCAGTCGATATCAAAAGTTTCTATTTGCATTACAGAACAAGTCGCAATATTTTTTTAGTCTCACATATATAAGGTATTATTATTTGTAGTCAACTATGTAACTTACTTCAGGAACATAGTTTTTTAGGCGGCTAAACTTAAAACTTCTCTATCGTAAAGTTGCTAATTTCACAACATTATTTTCAAAAAATCATATCTCTGTAACTACGCAACCTAGAAGGTTGATCTTTTGTGTTATCGATAGCTTATTTATTGTAGATTACTGGGGTATGCATAACTCCATACCCGCCATAAGGTACCTTTGACCGTGGGACGTCACAAATGGCCAGCAATATTTATAATTATCTTAGAAGATTAACAAAGTTCCAAAGAGAGCCAACGGGCTAATTAGCTACTGAAAATGTTCGTTAAATCTTATTATTAATTAGACCTATTTTTTATAAAACACAAACTTTGCGCAGCTTTGGCAAGAACATTTTGTATTTTGGTGAATTAGACTTTTATTGTGCTATACAGGATGGCCCATTTAGATCGGTCAGTATCGGAAAATCTGAAACTATAAGACATACGACGATCTCTTCTTAGGAACCATGTCATCGATTTTATTAAGAAGAAAAACTGCATTCATACATTCAAAAAAAAAAGTGCACTCAGTTCGGGAATCAAACCCGGACGTTTTGAAAAATAAAACTAACACTATTTCTATTTAGATGTCGATTGTGTAGGTCTTAAGCAATAAATGTTACTATGAAACATGATGTCTGAAATGAATAAAATGCATTGTTTTCATATCCTTTAATTTATTTTAGTAAGTTTTCGAAATGAACACCATTTTTTTCAATACAATATTCTAGTAGATCCGATCTAAATGGGCCAACCTGTAGTATAAGCACGCCTCGCTCCAGAAACAGACATATCACCCTTTTGGTTCAACTTGCTATTGGTACGAAAAAAGAACACTCATTTCAAAATCTCGCTGTCATTACATGATTTTGTTGTTGTGTGCGTGACTTCAACTCTCCTGACGATATTACCTATAAGTACTAATAATATCTCTCCAGTGGTAAAACGTATGTTACCTTTACTTGGGCCTTTATATTTTGATTGAATTAAGCTAGAATGCAGGGCCGGGCGACTGGCCTACAAAGTACTAACCCGAATATGAGCATAAAATAAAAATGCAGCCGCCTTTCCAATGTTATCAGGGCCAGCAGGGCTGGCAATTATCCTTTACACTCCTTAGGTATCTCGTATCTTTCGTAACCACAATAAGTGGACGTAAGTACGTATTAAGTTGCATTTTATACAAGCACACATCCTTGTCTAAACGTCTAAATATTAGAGATGCCACGAATATTCGGCAACTATTCGGTATTCAGCCTATTGGGCCACTTTGCCGAATATTCGGTATTCTGCCGAATGTTGCCAACTATTCGGCCGAATACCGAATATCGGTTGCACCTACCTATAAAGAAAAATTACACAAAAAATAACCCAAAACTAGGTATATTTCATATTTAAAATGTATTCTTGGAAAGTAGTTAAACACGAAGGCACGTTTTTGAGCATTTGTTGATTACAAAATATTTTATTTTTATCATGGGTCTGATTCTAGTTACATTCATTAATTCTGTTCAACATAAAAATATATCTTAGCAAACGTTGTGCTTTGATAGCGAACAGTTTTCATAATAATTGTGACTCAAAATGTTCGCATGTCATGCCGAATATTCGGTCGCCGAATATTCGGTATTCGGCCGAGAGAGGAGCCGAATATTCGGTATTCGGCCAAATTCACTATTCGGGGCATCTCTTCTAAATATACACTCATTCACATTCGTAATGTTAGTAGGATCAGAGGTCACTACGCGATTTCGTCGCGTCACTACAAGTACATGCGGCGCACACCAATTTTGGTGTCTAGCAGTAGGTAGTAGTTGCCGCGCACCGCTACGGAACGGACGCCTGCTCGCGCTGGCTCCACCTGGCAGTCATGTCTGTCGTAACAGACGCGTTTTGTTAGAGAGTGAACCTTCTGTACCTTGTACTATTATTTATTCTATGGTAGGATACAATTGCAACTTAAAGTGCAGCCCTACGCGCCTGCGCGTTATCAGCGCTGGCTTTATCAGGATCTGCGCTCGCGTTGCGAAACTAACCGCGTTTCATTATTTTCCCGTTTCGTACCGGGTCGTGACTCGAACCCTTAAGGGTAGGTAACTATAATCTTTCTCATTATGCAGTGTCTGACGAGCGAGACCTTACCAATGAATCTTGTCGGAATGCGAAAGAGCAACCAGTGAGATGGATCGATAAAATTGCCAATGTCGGTGGAAAATATGGTCACAAAGAGCTCAGATCGAAGAAAATAGCGTGCTGATAAGCCTACTCACTACAAGCGAGTAAAAAGTAGAACATGTCATGCGTTAGGAAAGGACGAAATGATTCGCGACGGTCCACTGTCAAATACGTCGAAATTATTTTCGTTGTCTTGTTTTTTGTCTCCAAAAAAATTGACAGAGTGGACCTTTTTGTATGGGGTGAAATTCAGTTTTTAATTGCTCAAAAGAATTACAAGTATTTAATCTACAGCTAGAAAGACATGCAATAGCGCTCAACTTTATTTATTTATTTGATAAATACAAAATACAATAGAAATAAAAGACAAAAATAGAAACGTGAAAAGTGGTCAGAAACAAGAAAACGAAAAGAATTCTAATCCAAAATATCTAGTTAGGCAGTGCGCATTCTGACGTGCCATTGTTCAGTGTAGCTATTAACCTGAAAATAAATCCTGAATTAGAAAAAGTGACAGCAACCTACAAGCTTCGAACTTTATGCGGAGCTATTAAATCAGGATCAATATATTACGTCATTAAACAATTACTCCGATCACAAATTGTATCAACCATAAGGTCACATTTGAATAACTGACCAGACCCCAGACCATATCGATTTAGAATATCAGAGCAATAATTCTGTTTTGGGTAGATAAGCTATAAATGTATCGTAAGTATCATAACTATTCTTACTTTCACATTTCATATATAGACTGTAGTAGGTTTGCACAGTAAACTAATGTATTTAAAATCCTATGCTCTAAAAGGTGTTTTCGTTTTTCATTGATATCAAAATTATTAGATTTGACTTTTCTCTAATATTTAAAGCTATCTTGGAATAATTATTTCATGATGGCAATCAACATTATATCGTGTCACAATCGAGGATCGAGGAGGAATCGTGCCCTAAATCGGATCAATATTCTTAAAAACTGTCATCAAAGGTTCTTGGGCGCAATCCTGGCCATCTAACCCGTAACAATATCTCTGAAAGAGCCAAAGTTATCGGGCATTTAGGTGCTATAGTCTAATAACTCGCTTAACAGGTTATTAAAACCTCATGAGTGCCGGCGTACTTGTACAAGTACAATTTAATTTTGCGTTTTAAGCTCTTATATAGAAATAAAATAAAGTTCAAAATAAAAAAGTGGAACAATTAGCCTGTGGGAGTTACGAGGATAATATTTTAGTTTTATTTTCTAGTTAGCTTAGTCAGTCGCTACTTTATTGTTTATTGTCTTAATAAACGTCATTGCATGTTAATAAACAAGTCGCAAGCAACTACAAATTATAAAGTCCGGCTGTGACTAAGTCTTATACATTGTAAGCAATAATATTATCTTAATAGGCATGTAGCAATGTTGTCAAATACTGTGTTTTTGTATCCGCGACCGGCATACGCCCACCTAATGTTCTACATACTGCAGGTACAAGCGTTATTCACTATGTAACCATTCTACTGCAGTCAAAATATACATGGCAGTACATTTACAGTCACCTGCAATAATATATTACACAATGAGGGCCGCAAAAATATCTGACACGAATGACACGATCTTATTTGGAGAGCCATAAAAGCGTGTCACATATTTTTGCGGCCTTCGAAGAGTAACAAAATTATTGCAGGTGACTGTACAGCATACCTTTTCCACTGCTGGTGTATTATGTAACCTCTATTATTATGTGAAAATAAGGATGATAGCTTGCAACTACAGTTGCATAAAGCATGTGAGTGGATATACTATATTTCCATACAAAAAATAACCGAAAATAACCGATTTGCATTCCCTACCTACAGTGGCAAAGGCCGAATCCTAAACAGTTTTTGACCCATAACTTATTTACAGTAAATAAGTAATTGGAACTTTTACAAATATTTGAAGTCAGCATACTGTAGACGACAGATTAGCTCTGTAACTTACGGTATCTGTACCAAGGCCGTATCGCGTATTTCTCTTTAAAATAATAACTAGTTGAACGCACGTATGGTCTGTAATGTCGGGTTTTTACTACTAGCTCACACACTTGCATATCATGTGGGTGCGACATTGCGTTTTAGCGAGTTTGAAGCCGTAGTTTAGGTTATCTAAATATTAATTTTATTAGATTAATGGTTTGCCTTTCGAATTCCTCTACAGTTAGATCAAATCGGTAGATTTTTTGGTATAAACTAGGAGCGATTAGAAAATAAATTACTCAGAATTGGGTTAGTAAAGTTATGTACCGCCGCAAAAATATCTGACACGATCTTATTTGTAGAGCGATAAAAGCGTGTCACATATTTCTGCGGCCTTCGAAGAGTAACATATTTGCAGGTGATGATTAATGATGATCAGCCGTAAGGAGGGGTAAGCAGAGACCACAGATTTCAACTTGCTACGAGCCTGACATACCTCTTTCGCTTCCTTCACTTTCATAACATTCCTCATACACGCTCGCCGGTTTTGGGTGCTCTTGACCTGGCCTTTCTTCAGGATTTCCCCGATTTGATCTTAGAAAGTCCGTCGACGTCTACCCCTTCCAACTCCTGCTTCTACTTCAATTTATTTGATACTTTGTTTTAGACATATTTAATTACACAAACGGGTCTACCCCGAAATTTTTTATAAACTAATTTCGGGTAGTTTGGTGTTGTTTTATTAATATCTCCGTTGACATTTGTTGGGACGTCAGTCTTTCCGTGACCACAGCTGGTGCAACTCAGCTGAAACGTCGGAATTAAAGGTAAAAACAATGAAATTATATCGCGGTAGACCCGTTTGTGTAATTAAATATGTTTTTAATAGCTTCTAAGAAAATCAATACCTACCTATACTCAAATAAAAAAATCACCACATTAGTTAAAATAAACAACACTGCCTTGTTTTTTGCCGACGCTTGACATTTCATTATCGAGCCGGACTTGTTTTTCTATCGGCACATCACACGTAGGTCGACGTACCTACTATTGACACATAACTGACCATTCACAACCTTAATGCAATGAGATAAGGTCTAAGTATAGTTAGTTATTAATGTGTTGTTAGTAGTTGTCAGATCCGCTTTGTATTGTTTTTTTGTCAGGCTACTGGGAAATTTGGATAACAATTGCAATGTTGTTTTGACAAGTGTTTGCTTTTTATAGCCTATTAGTAGTAGCTAAATACCGTCAGCTGTTCTAAAAATACATTCCCTAGATTTTTTTGACTTTATATGTGTTGTTTTTAACTCTACACAGGCGACAACACAACAACAACAAAAAAACGCAAAAAAACAACAATCGCTGTCGCATTACATTGTTTGACAAAATGTTAGAAAGTCGCCATCAGATATATCGGAGCGACCAAGGTGTTCACAAATACCTGAACAAAGAGTATTATCAAGACGTTACAGCGAACCATTGAACATATTCCTATATTTTTGAGCATTTTAGCCGCTCAGATATATCAGATGGCGACTGTATCGTAGAAATATAGCGTAAGACGTCAGTTAGGGGTTGTGCACAAATCACGCGAGCTGTTTTCGGCTACTTTTTGACCCCCCCTCCCCCTTGGTGATATTTGGTGAGGTTTTTGGCTACCCCCCTCCCCCAACACAACCTAACGCGATTTTTTTTTTTAATTTTTTCATTTGACCTAATTTTAAGATAAATAGTATTGTATATAGAAAATCTTGTTTTATTTTCTATTTTCGTTAAATAGACTCACTATTTTGAAGTGCAGAGTGAAAATTTATGTTTAACCTTTACTCTGCACTTATTCACTCCCCCTATCGAACCTCGTGTGATTTGTGCACAAGCCCTTAGTACAAAATGTAATCTAGAACGTCTAGAGCGACACCCGAGGGACAACAAGACAACATCAATTCAAGCCCTAGTAATTATTCTGGGGGAATCGTAATTGGATACGTTTTAAGAAGTTCTAAACAAATTCTCCAATTACTAAACTTATTAGACCTTTTTGACTTTGGCTAATCAAATAATCGTCAGAGGGCCTCGATCTTTTTACTAAAATTCGAAGAAAAAACTATCTCATTCGCACGGCACCGTACAGTCGACGTCAAAATTAAGTTTACACTTTTGCACCTTAGTCCCTTATAATAGAGCGAAAACTGTAAACATATCTTTGACGTCGACAGTACATACAAAAACCGGACAAGTGCGAGTCGTACTCGCCCACCGAGGGTTCCGTACTTTTTAGTATTTGTTGTTATAGCGGCAATAGAAATACATCATCTGTGAAAATTTCAACTGCCTAGCTATCACGGTTCATGAGATACAGCCTGGTGACAGACGGACGGAGTCTTAGTAATAGGGTCCCGTTTTTACCCTTTGGGTACGGAACCCTAAAAACGACATATAATAGCCACTGGTCACTATAGCATAGATTGTAAATAGTCCCTGTACATTAAAAAAAAATCCAACGTCTTTAAAATAAATGTACCTATTTACGCGTTTTGAAATTACAACCGCCATTTCAGTAGATTTGATTAAGTATACACGGAAATCAAATGCGTAATAGGACATTCCCAGTACAATGTTTGCTCTGCATATATTTGTCTTTTATTGCGCAATGCTAAAAAAGACGGTCACTGGCGCGAATACCTTTAACCAAAAAGATATCTTAAGTTCCAAAAGATGAGGTTTGTTTTAAAGCAATAGTATGTTAGGTATAAGCCCGATTGAAACAGGGTAATTCTAAGGTAAATATGCTCGTACGAAATTGGAAGCACCTAAATGGCATTTTTAACTTTTGTTTTTTAACGTGGCAATGCTATGAGTAGCTAAATTTAATGCACAGCTTTTAAACGAGCGGGCGAATCTCCCGATGGTAAGCGGTTTCTGTCGCCCATGGACACTTGGGTTTGAAGGTCATATTGGTCTAACTGTAAGTTTTGATTAAGTATATTTCAATAATAGGTAGCGTCGAAATCAACGGCCTAGTACTTTTATTCCGTTGATTCTTTCTATTCCTTCTTTCTTTTTTATTTAGATCCTTAGTAAAGAGCGTGGCTACATGTAATTAAAAATGTTACAACAATCATAGTTCTACTCAGGGGACCGATTCTATTTTACCAATTTGTTGTGGCTTCTAACTGGTTTTGACACGACCTAGTGATTGGGGCGCATCTCAAACACGGCTTTCACTTCAATTCACATGCACCAATCGGCGTAACAGATCTTCAAGGTCATGTCAAAACCAGTTAAAAACAATAACAAATCCTTAGATCTGAATCGGAACCTGCTCCAGTGCAAATGAATAGTGTTTTAGCCCCTTCGAGTTAAAGATACTGTATAGATAAGCGCGCAGGCCACGTGGCGGCGCGGCGGGCGGCCTTGCGTTGTGCAAGCTGGAAAGTAGCCCCGCGCTTTCGGCGCGCGCGCAAGGTTGCGCACTTTTTGTGGAGCTTTATCTTGACAAACTGGACAAGTTAAAACCAGGGATATGAATTTATTTTATTAAATATTATTTTTTAAGTATTCTCACTAGTATATATAAATTATAAGCTGAAATTATTATGCAAGAAAAAAGCACCTTCTCTCTCGCTATACCGTTATCCAGTAAGGAATTCGTACAAGGAGGCAAGTACGTACATATGTACGTACTGCTCACCCTTTAGAGCTGGTTAAAGCAGGGATATTTTTTATACAAATTAACCGGTATTGTATTTCGGTATCACGGTTGTTTATGTATAATTTTACACTTAATTCAGCTAATGTGGTCAATCATTATGCTTATCTAAATACTATTCTATAGTATCAAATAAATATTGTGATTGCTATGAGATATTTAGATTTTTATTTATACCGGTAACGGTTCCTGTGTCAAAGGCGCTTAGCTTTTCAATAAACGCCAGCTGAATTAATATTTAGAAATATTTAGGAATTGCCATTAATCTATCTCAGCATGTGGAGTAAATAATACCTTTATCATCTTAGAAATAATTCACAATAAAAATAAATATCTGGAGTGGAATTATTGAGAGTTGAACTGATAATTTGAAAGCAATAATGAGAAATTCCCATTGGGAATATATACATTTAATAATAAATAATATAGAACTTTATTAAGTAGGTATTTCATATTATTGTATAAATATTTCTGGTGATTGAGTATTATAAACCTCTGATCATTTAAGTATATAATAGGTAATAGACCTTTAAGCTTAGAAACAAATTTAAAATGGAATAAGTCACTGTCGTGAGCGGGACTTGTAATTGTAATAATAATTGATTTATTTTGTTTTCTAATTTGTTTCTAAGTTTAATAGCAGCGTATACTTATTATTATCGTGATTGCTTATTATTACGTACGCTCCGTTCTTAACTCGATAGATACTATGTAACGTTTAATGAGCTAGCTCTTGCCTAGGCCTGGCATGCGGCTGACCTACGCTAAGAGATTACGGACTGACCAGAGTGGGTGGGGCCGGTTCACGGTTGTACAGCTTTATATAAAACAAGCCGCAGCACATATGCGCTGTATTTTTATGTAAAAGTCAGTAGTGACCCAGCCTACTAAGCTGGTGGTCTGGTATGCGAATCATGGAAATATTATTTATTGTATCTGACCATGAATCACTGACTTAGACGACAGAGGTGTAGCTAACCAAGCTATTATGACAACTGTTCGTAGTATGTATGTATGTATGTAATAGTAATTCACTGCAATGCATCGTGATTAAATTATCATTATCAGGTAAGACCGTCTACCAGCTCTTTCGTCGCTTCTAACTCTTGTTTGAGTATACAAATATGTATACAAATACGAAAATTCTTACCCTATGACAGTCTTCCCAACCAAAAATGTATATGCCGGTCTTCTCCACATTTACCTTATTTATTTCATTACTTTGCAAGTGAAATGAAAAACAGTACGAGCCCCTATATACTATGGACGATTTTCAAATATGTATATAAAAACATCTCTCTCTGAATCTCGTAACTTGATACTTATTATTCTGCTTCAGTTAGGATTATGCATTGGCCACCGATAATATACTCATCCATGCACTGTCGTGCGCGAATATAACAATACATCTAAAATAGATAATGATTGAACGTCATTGTCATGGCAGGTGGACCGCGAATTTGAACGAAATTTTTATATAGATATTGTGTACAGTCAGCAGCAGAAGTTGCTAAGCCGGCGAGGTGTTCAAAATTACCGTGACACGCCCTTATTCTCTTAACAATCTTATTCTCGTAATGAAGTCGCGTCAAGATCGTTTTGAACACCTGGGCCGCTTAGCTACTTCTGCTGTTGACTATACCTTCTGTGTAACTTGTACCTTTAATAGTTAGAAATTCGCTGAGGTTCAACCGCCATCTCACTAAATGTTTCTTTATTGGAACAGACGCTAGAGGTAATGGCGATGGCGTATTAAGGTGACAGTCCATTTCCAACGACAGCAGCACTACCATTCATTTTACTATGGAAATTGACAATAACACCGACGCGTTCGTACTAGTACTGCAGCTGCGGTCAGAAGGGTTACCCTAAGGGTAACATTCCATTTCTAAAAATGAATGGTAGTGCTGCTGTCGTTGGAAATGGACTGTCACCTTTAGCCGCGTAAGTTGAAAACGCCGGTTTGCTTCCAGCGTCGGCCACTTGAGGGCTTGGTAGCTTTTTCTTTAGTATATGACATATATTTATTTCAGTTCATAGGTAAGCGGTTCGTTTATACCTACTTACCTACAGTCACCGGCGCCGTATTTACTGGTATTCCCGTTGATAACGGCGGCATCGCACAAATACCTCTTTATCGATGAGTGCTTACCTGCAACACAGAAACGCCGGTTATCAATAAACTATAATTATGCATTCATGAGGGCAGTTCAGGTAAGTAGATCTTTTCACTAGTCTTAAATCGACCGGGATATGAACCGTGATTACCTTTTGTTTTCATATCCCGGGCGATGTAAGTCTAGTGAAACTTGACAAGTTTTTTTTTGACACAGCAACAACAAGTTTATTTAAACTGAATCGAGGAAAAAGAATACATATATGAAGAGAGTTGGTTGGTAGTGGTAGGTTAGGGCCAAGGCTACGATAGGGCTGCCCCGTCGTCAAAGCCTAGGGTTTTTTTTGTGGATTTAAATCTGTGCCGTGTTCCGCGGATGCACATGCTTGTGGCTCTGATTATCGAAATGTCTAGCGAAACTAGTCTACTGAAACTAACCGTGAATCATTCAAAACTGTTACCTATAGTAGATCTTTTTAATCAAATAAAATATTATGACATAGTTTGAAAGGTTAACAACTGTATTTTTTGCATAAAAAACTTAAAATTTTATCAACAATCAAAATTATTGATCGATCAATACTGTTCTTATCAGAAAATTGTTTATGTTTCTATTGATTATTAGGTATTATGTTTCCCCACATGTTTCTCACGTTACTTAAAAGCAATCTGTTATTTCATTTAAGGTTAGCAACGAATTAATTAGTAACAAAAATCTCAATTAGTCTCTTAGCAAGTAATTAATTAGTAACTAAAATCTCAGTTAGTCTCTTTATTAAATGTGTTTTTATGTCGTTTGTTAATTTGATACGTATGTAGCTGTCTTTTCATTAGTTACGTTTAAAAGTGCGATTCTGTGGTTTATATTAAGTGAAATTGTGAGCTGTGAAACTTAATCAGACTTTTATTATTTTTTATCCCACCAGTTTTTGTTACTTTCCTAATTTGTTTAATTCAAAGAACGATGCGTCAAAGCCCTCAAAAGAGGTTAACCTCCGTAGCAAAGTTTGAACAAAGTCATTGCAGTTTGGTCCTAATGAGTTTCGTGAGTTGAGTTTAGCGGTGAGCCGAGTTGTACAAATATTGAACAAGCAGAAAATATGTTTAGCTGAAGGCGGTTTAGGAGTTTGTATAACAAGAAAATAAAACTTATGCCCGTGTGTTCGAAGACAGTATTTTTGTTTTAATGATAGGTATCGCGAAAATATATATAAACAAAGGTGATAGTTCTAATAGGTTTAATAAATACTAGTGGCTCTGTGAGCTGTAGACCTCGCGAGCAGAGCTTGAAATAACATGGTG
The DNA here is from genome assembly GCF_910591565.1 of Cydia splendana. Classification (NCBI taxonomy): domain Eukaryota; kingdom Metazoa; phylum Arthropoda; class Insecta; order Lepidoptera; family Tortricidae; genus Cydia; species Cydia splendana. The sequence continues at coordinate 20,582,431 of NC_085966.1, read as the reverse complement.
CTAAGAGCTTTAAATACACCGTGTTTGTTTTGATTTCCGTTAATTTCAAGGGTGCATTCCTGAGCTTAAATCAAGTAACTTTCTCAAAGACACCGATGTTCTAATTAAGTCCATTTCGGAGATAATCCATAATTTATTTTTTTACTATAAGGCCTCTACAAGCGTGTACACTTGCCTTAGGGCCGGCTTACATATTGATTAGTGTTTAGAATGAGTTCATACATTTGCTACTAAACTTAAGTACAATCTCGGTCGATTGATGTACGAAATGACATTGATATGTCACAGATTTCAATTGTTTGGTTGAGTTAAATGTAATGCCCGTGTTACAACAACGCTATATGCTACATTTAATTACTTTTTAAACAAAAAAAAAAAAAAGAAAACAAAAAAAAATTTTTTTTTGAAAATTAACTATGCCATTTAGTTCTTATAAACGTACTTAACTATACCCCGAAGTTAACGGAATTCAATAAAAACACGGTGTATAGTAAATTAAAGAAAAACAATACGAAATTTATGTGTAAAAAAATACAAAAAGTTATAATATCCCAGCATACAATTACTGGGGATCGAACCCAGACCCTCTGTGCAAACAGAAAAAGCGAACGTTTACAAACTGAGCCAAATAGTTCTTAGATGGGTTGACGAAATTTAGCTACTCCTTCTCAAATTAAAATTAGTTAAAATTAAATATCTAAATACCGCCTAAACCAGCGATAATTTTTTTCTGCATTTTTTGCTATTAACTCTGTAAACATGTTTCAAAAAGAAAAAAGTCTTATGATATCGATACGACTATTTGTTTAGGCGCCAGGTATCACGACTCCGCCATTTTTAAAAATGTCCAAAAACCGGATTGACAAAAAATTTTTATTTAGTCATAAAATTCGGTCACAAAATTTCACGAGAATCGGTTAAGAATTGCGACCTGTAGAGGAGAACATCCGGACATACGAAAGCAAAATGCCCGAGTCAAAACGTAGACCTTCGCTTCGCTTCGGTCAATTAAGTATCTAAGGATACTTAAAAAAAACATTTGATAGCTTAAAGTATGTAATTATACTAATTATGAAATACTAATAATAGTTTAGAAAACATGTACTTAAAGCAAATATAATTTATATTTATACTTTAGGATTACATGTACAATCAATTGGTGTATTTATTTTAATTCCTGAATTTTTGACAACCTGTAGGTAGGCAAATATGTAAGTTAAAAATAATTACCCTAAATGATAAACAATAACCTAAAAATAAAACAATCAAACTCAATTAAAATCAATATAACTCGGAAAACAAAGTGCCGCTCCAACGACATTTTAAAATATTTAAACGTCACAATAAATACTGAAAGAGGCAAAATAAATCAACCATAAACTCGATCGCAAATTGCAAAAGTAAACTTTATTTTCTTTGACAAACGGTTCATTTTAACTAATGCAGAGTTGCAGCATTGGGTAAATACTAAATAGCAACCGACGTGGACTTTTTTAAAGTCCTGTGTGTTCGGATTTGAACTGTATTTTAAAGTTATCAAGGTAGATTTTACAGCAACTGCTTTGAGTCAGTTAGTACATAGAGTTTTCATTTATCAGTGCTAGGACACGTCCCGGTGGAACCAACAATTGCTTTGGAACATAGTGACGCGGAAACAATTCAATTTACTCTGAATTATTGCCTTTTTATATGAACTTTTCACAATTGATTTAAGCTGAGTCAAAGGCTTGTCAAACACATTTATAGATAATTGATCCGAGGGTGGTTCAAAGTATCCAATGCATTTTTCGTTTGCGATTCACGATGTAGGGAGAGGTGACTGACACAAAACGCTTTTTGGCTTTCCTAGTATTTTTTATACATACTGCAACAAATTTTGTTATTAGCCTTGGCACAAATTATATACCCACACCTTTCTCAAGAACCACTCTATTGATAGGTGAAAATCGCATGAAAATCCGTTCACCAGTTTTTGAGTTTATCGCGAACAAACATACAAACACACAAACAGACAGACGCAGCGGGGGAGTTTGTTTTATAAGGTGTAGTGATGGTCGGTTGCACCAAACTGTTTGTCATCGTTATAAGACTTCGCAAAATTATATTGTATGGAAAGTTTCATAGTAAACCGCCGCAGCGCGCCGGGTGACGTTGACCAGGCGGTCAAGTGCGGATGGTGCCACTGGCTGGCACTAAATTGAGGTAAGATGTGAGCATAATAGACATAATTTCAGATATTTAATTCAGACAGCAAGGGTAAACATTTGGTAAACATAAATGTTTTTATTTTATATTTTGGCAATAAAGGATGATTTATGAATTATACACGATAACAATGTACATTCTTCAATGTCCCGCCGAATTTGACTAAACATTAACCCCATTGCCCGACCAGCCGCGAAATTGAAGCACTGTGTCACCACTATCTTCTTTCAGCAACGTTTTGAGTGGGTGTGTTATGGCGGATTTAGGGTTGTAGCACACTGAAAAACTCATCACCGGATCGGAGCCGCCTCAAACCGAGCTGCTCAGTATTGTTTGTAGGAAACTCCATACTGTAACACGCACTTATCGGCATCGGAATGACATCGCCTCGCCTCCGCACACGAGCTAAGCGGTGCGCTAAGAACTCGCAGTAACAGCGCTTGCAGCTCGCCATCGGCGTGGGAACAGGGTGCGTAGACAAGATGCGAATCGTTAACGCTCCGTAGCGAACGAAACGCAACTGTCACACTAATATAGAAGAGTGAGTGAAGAGTGAGTTTTGATTTTATTTTGATACGACCTCGAAGATCTCTGACGCTGATTGGTGCGTGAGATGCGCGCCAATCACCAAGACAATGTCAAGGTGGTATCAAAACCAGTTATAAACCATAAAAATTGTAAAAGTAAATTCGACCTCCAGCATTTCGGACCGCCGGTGTTTTCCCCTAAAAGGGTCCACTGATTAACAGTTCACCGGACGGTATCGGCCTGTCAGTTAGAACAAAACTTTGACAGTTCCGAACAACTGACAGGCCGATACCGTCCGGCGGACTGTTAATCAGTGGGCCCCTTTAGGCGCCGTTGTCATTGTACAGGCGCTGTAAGCGCTTTTTAGGTGTGCTGTGTGCTCCAACCTTTACACGGATATGTTACGGCATGTCTACACGACATGTGTCCACAGCGGACGGCTTATCTGATTTTTTCGTTCGCAACTTTCATCCCGATAAACTTTTACTTTTCATTTGACATTGGTCATAAAGATTGTCGCCTTCTATGGCTTTAGGTGGTAGAGCGGCAGGTTACAGCCCGAGGTCGCAAGTTTGAGTCTCGTTCTGACTGTGATTTTGCAATATTTCCTATATTTAGATAATAATTTTTGTATAGAATTTAATAATATTAAGTGTATTTCCGCTACCCAAAGGTTGTCTGGAAGAGATCGCTTTTTAGAGATAAAACCACCTGTCGTTTACCTCTGCTTGTATTTCTGTTTTCTTTTGTATTGTCTTCTTTTATTAAGGCGTGCAATAAAGAGTATTTGTATTGTATTTGTGTATTCTCATTTATAGTTCACATATACACCTACATATATATTAATCAGAAACTTGCTTACTTAACCCAAATATGTGACGTTCCATGGGAAAAGGTACCTTATGAGGGTTTCTAGTTACGAAGATATTAAATGTTTTGTAAAAAGGTGAAAAAATGCTATTTTTTTTTATTGGGTGATCTGAAACCTTAATGCTTAACATTTGTTTAAGTACCTGTTTTTGTTTTTGTTATAAGTTAGTTATAAGCCTAGTAATGTCGTCTCAGAGTTTAGTAGAAAAGGTACCTTATGGAAAAGTCATTGAAAATTCCCAAAAAGAACTAGTCAATACGGGAAAAGAAGTTTGGTAGAGAACTGTATTAGCACTAACTAATTTGATAATTTCAGTTCTGGTCGGGGGGCCTAGCAAATATTATAACCGTACATCGACCGACATTACAAATCCAAGTAGCCTGCTATTATACCAAAGTTACTCTCGTCAAGTCTTTCTTAACTAGAGTAATCGTCATTTGGTTTGGTCGCATGCAATAAATCTGCCATTGGTTTCCTGAAAAATGTCAATACCCGACGCATTGCCATAGGGGATATCTGAGGTCATCGAACCTCAAAGCCGCTTGTCTTCAATGGCAACCAAAATATATTATTGATAAGAAATAGACGATTTATACCATCTTAACCCCAAAATATTTTAAGTTTATCCTAACTGTTCCATCATCATCATGCCTCATCATGTAACTTAACCACAAGGTACCTTTTCTTTACATACAAATTATAGGTCTTTTTTAAGATTATTATGACGAGGAACTAATTAAATTTGTGGCAGTTTAATGTAAATTAATATTTTTAATTCATAACTTCAATGTAATTGATGTTTTGTAGTGATGTATTATTAAATTTATAACCATAAGGTACCTTTTCTTAAATGTATGGAGCAAAGACCGTTATTGTTATATGTAAGTTTAAAGTGGCATAAGAGGTTAAATCTGCCGTGCTAAAAACATAATTATGCAGTAATCGCAGTTGAAAAGTCATGCAATTGTTTATCTTGTTCTCTTTCTATTAAGTTCTTTATTTAAACGATGTTTTTCGTGCAAGTACTGCACAAACGATAAGCAGGGCAGAAATATAGTATTTAGTTGCGGTTTTAGGATTTATTTCATTTGAATGACAGAATTTCTTTCATATGTGCTCAGAAAAATTGATTGTGGGTCACATTAAAAGTAAAAAATATTCAATTTTGTGATTTTACATGAAAAAGTCAGAAATTACATTTTCACGTCTAAATTGTTTTTTTTTTGCTTAAACTGTCTCTCAGTGTCGTTTTCTAATAGATAACTTTAAATTTTGAGAGCTCATTGCAATCAATCGTGAAAATGAAACAAAACTTCATTTTCAAGAGATTGGTTAGTATACACATAAATCAGTCGATATTAATATCGACGAGATAACGGTTTCTATTTATATTAAAGAACAAGTCGTAACATTTTTTTATATAAATCTCTGTAACTACACAACTTAGGAGGTTGATCTTTTGTGTTATCGATAGCTTATTTATTGTAGATTACTGGGGTATGCATAACTCCATACCCGCCATAAGGTACCTTTGACCATGGGACGTCACATATGTACATAGATTATAGTTGCTTATCCAGCAAACACACCCTATCTAATATAATCTCAACAGTTGTCTCATTACGTATTCGTGTCATGGGCCATGATCCCTTAAGAGAATACAATGTTTGTTTATGTATTTAGTCCTATGAAACCTCTGGACAATTGCTAGGTTAAGTTTCATTTCATTTATTCATTGTATAATCATGTACATGAAATCAAAAAGGTGTTAAATAATTAAATTACTTCAAACTAATTAATTTTTTTAAATACTGCATATCGAGGTTCTTGTTTAATGGAATTTGGAATCTTATTAGTAATTATTATACAATTGTAGTGTGATCTATTTTTATACATTTCTAGATTGCATTTTGGGACCAATAGTTTATTTCGGTACTGCTCTCTAGTTCTCTGCTTATCTTGCTTTACTTCAAATAAGTGGGGATTTTCACGAACAAAGAGAGCAGAGTGCAGTATATAAATACAGGGCAATGTCAATAAACCATACTCAATAAAATATGGGTTACAACTAGTTGGAAGACGCACATTTGCAAGGGCGCGTATACACTTTTTTTGCATTACAAACAGTTGCTTGGCTTCGGTGCTGCCCCCCCCCCCCCCCCATAGCACAATACCATAGCAGTCATGCATATGCGTTTGCGTAGCTTACCTTTTTGTATCACGTCAAGACAAGGAATAATAAAATACCTAGGTTTTATATAGTATTTATATTTTTTATACCTTTTGTCTATTGGTCACTTTATTATATTTTACATTTGTTTTTTAGTTCTCAGTAAATGCTTGTTTTGAATGCCGGCTTTTTCGTTTCGCTCTCCGCATATTAGCTAACGAATGATTTAAATGTCCTCAATCCTGGACACGTCATTCTTATTAGTTAAGGCGGGGGCTATGTTTCATTATGTCAGGGTACTTAAAGATGCTTTTATTGAGCTACTTAGCACTAATAATAGTTACCTACAGCAATTTTTTATGACAAACTATAAATCTAGGTATTTTGCAAATTGAATAGGTCATACAAAAAATATATGGATGTAGTACTATTTTGTCTGGAGTCGGCCGCTATAATATAACGGCACCGCTATCCTAGGAAACCAGAGCTAAAATTAAAACAATATTTCGTTACCAAAAGTTTAATCAAACAAGATCCGGTTTCAATTTTATCCAGCCTTTATGTCTGATTATTTTTTTGGCCGGCGAGTTTTTTTTTTCAAATGCATGTTTCTCTAGTATCCATAAATAAGTAAACTAATAGTAATAATATGTTTTATTACGCACTTCCCGTGCGTAATAATTGAAAACTCGAAATTAAAACTCATACATTAATTTATTTTTTGATATTAGTAAAGAAATGATTATCAAATTATGATGTCGTAGGAGCAAGTCGCTGTAGTTGAGTTGGTCGTAGAAAAAAGTAAAAAAGAAAATAAAGAGAGGGTTTATATGTTTATTAACAGTGTAAACTTTTACAGTACTAAGCACCTTTACAATGTAAAACTGATAATCGGTACACAAACCATGACTAAGGAAAGAGTCTGAATGCTAACAAGAATCCATTACATCTATCAAGAAATGAATTAGTTTCTCCTCAATGTGGATCTCAAACGGCATGAAACCGTGGCATTTATGAGTTATTATGATAATGATTGGCCTTAATCACGCCATCTGACGGCTGTGTGCAAATCAGGCAATTAGGCCCATTGTCAGTTGGCAGAGCTATTCAGTTGTCCTGTTGCGTCTATGTCAACTGTCAGTGTTGAGGTTTTACATTTTTTTTTAGATTTTGTCTTCTTCTTCCTCGCGTTATCCCGGCATTTTTGTCACGGCTCATGGGAGCCTGGGGTCAGCTTGACAACTAATCCCATGATTTGACGTAGGGACTAGTTTTTACGAAAGCGACTGCCATCTGACGTTCCGACCCCGAGGGGTAACTAGGCCTTATTGGGATTAGTCCGGTTTCCTCACAATGTTTTCCTTCACCGAAAAGCAACTGATAAATATCAAACCATATTTTTTCGTACACAAGTTTCGAAAAACTCATTGGTACGAGCCGGGGTTTGAACCCGCGACCTCCGATTTGTTTTTAGATTTTGTACCACTAAGAAATACAAGGGCAGTAGCCAAGATGGTATGCATACCTACGTATATCGAAAAACGCCTATCGAAAATTAAAAATGTAACATACGTAAAATATGACAATTTTAATTTGTTTAAGTTTATTTTATTCGTTTCCAGTAAAAGATTGATATTTGCCTAGGCCCACTGAACTAATATAGCCCGTAGAACGAAATAATTTGGATAAGTACAAAAGGGTGAGGGATATTTTCTTCAACCAGTGGATTTATTGATTTGTGAGTGGATTGATCTCAATGATTCACGGTTAGTTTCACAAGACAGTGAACTGGGCCCACTGATTAACAGTCCGCCGGACGGTATCGGCCTGTCAGTTAGAACAAAATTTTGACAGTTCCGAACAACTGACAGGCCGATACCGTCCGGCGAACTGGTAATCTGTGGGCCCCTTATATCGACCGGGTTACCTATCCCCCTATCTGGGCTATCATCAGTTACCCGTGAACAAGATGCATGTAACTGCGTCGAAATATCGGGAGCTCGAAAACAATGAAAAAGGTAATCACGGTTCATATCCCGGTCGATATAAGTCTAGTGATCTCAATCCTCTTAAAACTAAACTTTTTTATCTGTTAGTTTATATCCCGCCGTGAAGTGCGCAATACCTTTCGAGGCGGGGTGGTGCGTGGCATTTTGTATGACACTGTTACATGTGTGTTTAAGAGCAACAGTACACTGCCTCAAAAAATATCTTATATAACAAAAATTTGCAGAATCTTACTGCCTCATATTATATTTAGCTCAAATTCAAATAGTCTGTCTTAAGCCAAAAGACCGCCTGCTGATTGATCTCTATTTTTAACTTGGCGTATCCTTTTGTTTATCGGATTGTATTTTCCTTTTATCCACTTTATGCTCTATCTCTCTAAGTTCCATATAAAGTACCTACGAGGACTCGACCTTTAAGCCGATTAGTTTTCTCCTGACTCGCCGCACCGTAGTAAAACCAAGTTTCAATATTAGTTATGCTTGCCACTGAGTTTGCATAAGGAATTTCCTGTCGCCGGGTAAAGCAAAAATTATAGTATTCTTACCGTTTAGAGTTCAGACAGCGAGCATATTTCTAGATAAGTAGACTTAGCTAAGCATTGCAAGTATAATAAAATTTATATATTGTTTTAGTAACAACAAAATTAGCATTATTTATTTACTCAAACTGTCCGTGTAACTATTAGATTAGATTTTAAAGATAGAATAGTCGTGTAGATTTTAAAACCACATCACCTTATAAAACAAACTCCCCCGCCGCGTCTGTCTGTTTGTTTGTGTTTAGTATGTTCGCGATAAACTCAAAAACTACTGAACGGATTTTCATGCGGTTTCACGTATCGATAGAGTGATTCCTGATGAATGTTTAGGTGTACAATTAGGTGTACAATTTGTTACGGTTTTGTGCAACCCGTGCGAAGCCGGGGCGGGTGTCGCTAGTTCATAAATATGATAGGTAAATTAAATAGTTTAAATACCTACACTACCAATGCGTTGCAAGTATACACAAAACTGCGTTGCATCGAGTCTTCGCTGCTATTACACTTTTTGCAGTGCATTGTGCATGCTCAGTTCTGATTGCCATTATATAACTGTAATTACTCGAATTACTTGTTAATTGACAAACAATCTGTTAATAATTTGCCTTTTATCTGAAGATTTATTCTTGTAATTAGATGTAAACATGAAGTACATGCCTACCATGATTGTTTTTGCGTTTTAGAACTCGATTTCAAACAATTATTTCATCATCTTTAACAAAAAACTGACTTCATAAATCAGTTTCAAGTACTTAACTCCTAGTGTTGATTATATGAGGAATATTTGTATCTGATTTCAGAACTCTAAAGGGGGGTTCTACTTCGTCAGGATTTTTTTGTAATAAAGAATGTTTTTTTGGAGACACATTTAAAATGAAATAAAACACGTAAAAATACTCTTTCACTTAAAAAAAACATTATTTATATGCACTTTGATTTCAGGTAGGCGGCTGGACGTAATTCAATTTTTTTGTCATGATTCGATGATGAGGAAACTCTTGAAAAATACAGAGCAGTTTCTGTGTTAAAAATACACCATTACCCCCAAAAATCTAACATATCGTTAAAGACACATAAAATAACAGCGTCATATAGTGGACTTATGTCGTTTTATCATTATCATAAACCGTCGAATAGGAAATAATTATCATTAGATCATTACGGCCGTCGGAACTGACACATTTGCCGAGAGCACTCCGCGGATGGCTGCGTACTTAGTATTTAGCTTGTTCCTGACCATATCTAAAGCTTACTGCAATGGAATAAGGGCTAAAAATGATCAGGTAAATATGTTGCTGCACGTACCTATAGTAGCAATGTATAACTGACTAATAATATACCCTATTGTAATGACACTAAGGTCCATCAATGGTCAAACGTGTTGCTGCACATACTTAGTGGACTAATAGTGTAATAGCTGTATTACGAGGGAAAGCGGCCGAAGGCTGCGTTGCAATTGCCTGGCAATCCTGGCGTCAGTTATCATCGGTCTGTAATCTACATAACTAAAAAAAGTTTCATCACACTTGCACACGGCATTCAGTACAACAAGTACCGACAGAACATTTCAGACAAAAAATGGCGGACCCAGCGAAACCAACCGATTTGCTATAATTGTTTGTAGGCCAAACACATGATTGGCGCGACAGTATCTCGCGGCGGAATAGACTACCAGTCTTTTTCTAACTATGTTAATAAAAGAGGGACTGCAAAACACATAAAAAAATTGGAAATTTGAAGCAAAGATGAAGAAGGGAAGACCAAGGAGAGCGTACATGAATCAAATAAAGGAAAAACTCAACGTCGTGTCGTACCTATCAGGCTGTCAAAGAGAAGGCAGAGGACCGCCAAATATGGAAATTGCACCACCGACAAGAGTCTTACTCTTAAATATTTATGATGATGATGATGTAGAATAATACTGGTCGTTTCGATTTTATTTCAAATATAGAACACCGAAAGCTGGTCGGTGAGCAGACAGCACGCGCGAAGGATTTGCCTACAACGTTCGTAAATGACATATTTAATCATTACACAGAGCCTGTGATACGCTTCTTTAATTTTGCGGGATATGCAGTTTGCATGCATACGAGTATGCGGTTTGCGCAACGTTTGTTTACGATGGGTAATCCTTGTAATATGCATAATTATTGTTTTATGTTTATGAGCATTTTCAGAAAAAAGTGTCTATCTACCATTTACTGTTAACAACCATCAACTTTTAGATTATTTCTACTTAGAATCACAAGGACAATCAACATAAAAAGAAAAAAAGTCTCCGAAATTAATTCTTAGTTTTCACATACATTTTGTATGGACTGTCACAAGGCTGACACCCAAAATTTGCATGAAAAACTGGGGACACTTTATTCCTTTATTTTAATCAATAGACCTTATATTCTAAGTCGAAATAAACCAAGAGTTGTTAGTTGTTCGAATAAAAGTACTTAAATGGTTTTTGAAGTGAAAACTTCTTTAGCGGCGCTGGGCACTTTTTGAGGTGGGGAAAAAATGATAAACTCGAGACAGCGTAACGCGATCACGTGACCGTAAGGTTTAGATCGCCACTCATAGATGGCATTTAAATCAATAAAGAAAAACTCAATTACATTACATGAAAAAGATTCTAATCCTGTACGGGTTGAAATACGAGGATCTCACAGTTGCACTCTAACTTTATATCACTCAAATATAATTCAATAAAGCTACATCTTGATGAAATCGCTAATAACAGTGAACTCTAGTACTGGTGAATAAAACTCAAAATATCATGACCACATATATTTAGATGCGAGGTCTGCAAGGTAACTTTACAATTTCTATTCGAATTTTGAACAATTAACGCTACTAATTTGAATTTCGAATTTTAAACAAGCTCACTGAGTGACCAGCAATTTCGGAACTAAAGTTTTTCAATAGAAAGGAGGATGGGTCAATTATACATATATAGTGCTGCAGACATTTTGGACTAGTCATTGAGTTTTCACTTCTGTCGGCACTCCAGGAGTGCAACCCGTTGTTTTTTTTTTTAAACCCCTACATTCGTTAATGGTGAAAATAAAGAATTAACCGAAACTGCCCACACCCATTTCACCGGTATAGGTTGAACAAAATATACAATAAAGTACTTACCCAAGAAAATAAATTGCACCACTAAGGTAAACGTACTGGTGCTCGACGCGGTCCCAGTACCTACATGTCATCTTGAAACTTAAGTCATTGTCAATAGAGGTGACAGCAAGGTGTCACCTATTATTTGGGCATTAGCATGTCGAGCACTAGTACGTTTACCTTATACTAAAAATATAATAAGTAAAACATCAAGTCAACGCACCCAAGCCCTCGATCGTTATTCATTTACTTAGGCCATACATTTTCCCAATTGCTTGCCATTAAATGTTCGCGCCGCATAGCAAATGCGCGAATACATTAAACCGATACACATACACATGCTACATACACTAACAGGCCTATTCGGATTTCGAGATAATCACAAGATCTTGAGACGATTTAGAGATCAACTAGATCTACATTAGATATCTAATAGATGTGACTTGGATATCTAAGTCATAACTTGTCGAAATCGTTCAAGAGGACCTCCAGAATCGCGGAAACGTCAAATTTGACATATCTATATTACAAATATCTTTAAATTATCCGTATCGTAACTTGTTGAAGTCTAGTAGAAATCTAATTCATTTTCCGAATCGAGCCGTCAGGCTGTCGTAACCGATCTGTGTTACAACGTAATTAACGCATGTTTATATGAGATCCATTGGTAAATAAATAACTTGCATAATGTACAAACGGTACTTGTTTATTTAAACATATAACTTGAATAATAAACTTAACTGGTACAAATGCATAATTTGCAGAACATTGCAGTAATACCCCCTGTATTACTGCAATGTTCTGCCGCCAGAGTGCAGCACTACTCCTATTTATATGTAATATTCAATCAATAACTTTTAAGCTTTCAGAATTTATAATTAATCAAAATAAGTTTTCTGAGTGTACTCGTCAAGACATGTACTCGTACTTTACCCACTGTACCCATACTTGACAGTAAGGGTAACATTCCATTTCTGACCGCAGCTGCACTTCTGGTACGAATGCGTCGGTGTTATTGTCAATTTCCATAGTAAAATGAATGGTAGTGCAGCTGTCGTTGGAAATGGACTGTCACCTTAAGGCTCAGAATTTGTTGACCCGTCCTACATTGTATCAAAAGTTGATAGTAAAACAGTTTCGTAATGTTGTTTAAATAAAACTATTAATAGTCTCTCTAACGACATATGATTTAGAATTGCGTTGGCTATATATATGTCCTGAGATGCAATCAGCAATAAATTAGGTATCTACTAAACAGAACTGTGAAACGACATTATAGTTTCAAGGAAAAGGAAGGATTGACAATAATATAGTTGCACAAAGCGCTTAACAGTTTTACCCAATATCCTGGTAGATGGCGCTGTTACGACCGGCGAATATCCTACATCGCGCGAACGTTTGTTCATAGTAGCATCCATAAGATGTTACAATTGTTCTTTTTTATACTTGTCTCAGGGTAATATGGCTGGATTACGTCCGGCCGACTCTAATTTCTATGTAAAAAAAAAATACTTGTGAGGATTTGTGTGGACTGTGGAGATAGTTTAGCTAGATTAAACATGCTTATTACGTTTGCTTACTTGTTATTCTTACTAGATGTTTTTCTCTGGCTTGCCATTCGAGACTCTAATGCAATATTGTACGCAAGTTTTGTGCGGAATTCGAACCCCTGACCTGCTAACATACCTACTGTTAGTCACCTTAACCAACTATCTTATCGCAGCGTAGCTCGACGAACTTTATAACTTACCTAACTGAAACTTCGGATATACAATAATGAAATGATAACGCGTTATGCTGTTCTTATGTATGGCAGCGAGACGTGGGCAACGACTCAAAGACACGTGCATACTATCCAAGTTGCCGAGATGAAGATGCTGAGGTGGATGTGCGGCGTTACCAGGCTCGACAGAATCCGTAACGAGTACGTACGAGGAAGCCTGTGGGCGTGCGCGACATTGTCGATAAAATGCAGGAGAGCAGGCTGCGATGGTACGGTCACGTAAAAAGAAGGCCTTCTGACTACGTAGGAAATTTGGCGCTACAACTTTCCATCCCAGGTCGAAGATCTAGGGGCAGACCCAGAACAAGATAGGAGGATGTAGTGCTAAAGGACATGAGTGAGTGCAAGTTATCCGAGGACGATGTCGTGGACAGGGTGAAGTGGAGAAGGTTAAGCAGGAAAGCTGACCCCGCCACCATGTGGGATGGATAGCTAGGAAGAGAGAGAGAGAGAGAGAGAGAGAGAGAGAGAAATGATAACACGTTAGACGTGTTATACTTACTTACTAAGCATGATTAAAGATGCCAATAAAGATCGTCCTTCCTCCGTTTTGATAGCACAATGGGCTAACTAAATAATAACTTAATCACGCCCCAATTGATTAATAAACATTGTTGCAACGCGTTTACTAAGCTTACCGGTGCGTAAAGCGTATGATTATGCAGATTTTGGGCCGGAGGAAAACCTACTGCAATCATAGTCAAGGCTGGAGATTATGCCTGGACCTAAGTTGCTAGTCTCATCAAATTGTTTGAACGGGAAATGTAGGTAGCTATTGTCAGGACTAAATGCTGTAAACATATCCTGCTAGGCTATTGAGGTATACTCGTTTGACTGTCGATCCTCTGAACGTAACGTCCGAACGATAGTTAGGCTAAGCGTATGCTGAGGGGCAGGCAACGCAGTTCACGCAGCGCAGCGCAGAGCAAATTTTGTAAAGTATAGAACGTCCTTTAGCTACGCACGTTGCATCGCTAGGACATTTCCATACTTTACAAAATCTGCTCTGCGCTGCGCTTTGTGAACTGCGTCGCCTGCGTCTCAGCATATTACGCTTAAGTAGCCTTATGTCTCGGCCACGACATTGAGCGACATGAGACGGCGGCAGCGACAACCATAGGTGGGAACGAAAGGTCCGATAGCTGTGTCTCGCTCCAACCTATGGTTATCGCTGCCGCCGTCGCAAGTCGCTTAATGTCGTGGCCGAGCCGTTACTGTGCCAACTCACATGCGGTGCGTCTCGCTTGCATCAATATGTCAGTACGAGCGAAATGCATTGCGAGTAAAGGTGACGTTCGGATTCAGTCTACACCAGTATTACGGATACGATGGTCGTTTTTGTCTACGTGACAGCGTGATTACCCGGTGTCCGTCACTTTCTATCCCGCGGAGTTAAAAAGTGACAGTTATATTATCACGAGAATAAAGCGATCCATAAAAGCCTGCAGCAGCTTTACTGCTGCGGTATTACAGAAATGCAGTCAGTAGCAATGTCACTCGGTAATAAGACTTTGGGTCCGATTCGGATTTTGAAATAGACATCTATAAGACATCACCAAGATACGATAACGATATGTTTAAGATCTAACCTGTCAAATTTGACATTTGCGCGACTCTGGAGATACTGTTGAACGATTTCCACAGGATATGACTTAGAGATCCAATTCACATCTAATAGATATCTTACTCTATCTAACGTAAAAGTGACATTGGTTGCCCGAATTGCGCTGCAAAAGAGAACTAGTTGATATCTAAACTATAACGTATCTAGAATGGATCTAGTACGTGTCGTCTCTTGTGAATATCTTGAAGTACGAATACGGCAGTGCTGCAGCCATGCTGCCGACTGCATTTAAGCGCTGTCGTTGCTTTTAGTTCCTTTACCTATAGTCAATTGCGCTTGGCGTCTAAGGTTCAGTGCTGGAAGGGTCCGCTCTAGAATCTTCCGGAATTACCTGACAGTCGGAAGTGATTCGGCACTACCCGACCTTATATTTCCTTTTCATTTTCCTCACTTGCCTACTTAGTTTCTAGACCAATCTAGCTGTCTTCAACACAATGCAAAGGCCAAATTTCTCAACACAGCACAACTTGCGCAACAATCATCCGATGATACACCATTGTTCAATACTGATTTATTGACATTTCGCACACTTACAGCTAAACCGCACTAAGTCACTCACAACCCCATTCGTAACTCAACTTTAACCCCCAAGAATAAGGCTTGAAATTGAACTGCTTGTTTTTATTTGACGTTTTGCAAAATCGTGAGTGATTTGAGTCTAGACATCCAGACATCCTAATTGTAGATCGTGGCGTAAACCTAAACAGGTGCTTGGCAATGTACAAATTGTTTAATGCGGATATATCGCGGCAATTTAAGTCTTATTGCAGGAAAGCTATTTTTGCTGCTTTTATAAGTTAGACTGGCCTATAATTGTCGATAATGTATGTTGCTATTGTTGTGTCTTTGGAGCGCTGATTGCCTCAGGTTTGGTTGCTTAAAGTATGTTAAGCTGTATACTGCACTCAATTTTGATACCAAATGTAAGTCAAATACGGGCGGTTTCTGATAGCACGTTTACGCTGACAAGACTTTCATCGTAGTCTATGTAAATATATCAATATAAACATTTAAAGTAGATACATGAGAAATAATTAAATAAAAAGCTCAGTTTTTGAAACCTGCATTGACATATTTTACGTTGCTACCAAGAACAATTAAGTTAGACATTAGACCTCATTAAATTTAAGCTACTGAACTTTGCACCGACTCGGGGTCCGACTCTCTGTAATACTTACTAATAAGTACTTTAACTAATACTTTGACACGATCAGGCTAAAAGTAACAGTAAATTATACACTATACATTTTGGTTGCACTACCTAGTCACTGAACTACCAAGACATTCATTCAACCGAGTGCTTGTCAGAAAGAGCAATTACAAGGGGCATAATCAACAGAGTCTTCACGTATTCACGGCGCGCTCATCAGCGTCTGCTGTTACGTCGTTTGATATTCATTCAACATCAGATTCCGAGCTCTTTGACGCTAACTAACTTTGATCTGATTAAGAGCCACACGAGCCTAATAATAACCACAGCCATACAATCGAAGTTAGGCCCTCATTTTAAAACGACAATCTGAAATAAAATTAAATTCGAGTACGAGTAGTTTCACATACAAAACTTCTACTCGCTCTAATTTATTTTTACTACAATTTCTAGCAATGAAAACGAATACCAGACTTAGATGTTCATGTCCCAATTTCATGTTATTTCAGAATATCGTTTTAAAATGAGAGTTTTATTCCTCGCGTTGTCCCGGCATTTTGCCACGGCTCATGGGAGGCTGTGGGGTCCGCTTGGCAACTAATCCCAGAAATTGGCATGGGCACTAGTTTTTACGACAGCGACTGCCATCTGACTTTCCAACCTAACTACGCCTTATTGGGGTTAGTCCGGTTTCCTCACGATTTTTTCCTTTACCGAAAAGCGACTGGCAAATATCAAATGATATTTCGTACGTAAGTTCCGAAAAACTCATTGGTACGAGCCAGGGTTTGAACCCGCGACCTCCAGATTGCAAGTCGCATGCTCTTACCGCTAGGCTACAAGCGCTCAAACCATATCTCAACCATAACCATATATCAAGTCATATCTTTATTTAAATAAACTGTAGCATCAAGCAGCAACCTTTTGTTTTATATTCGCTTTTCTAAACTCTTTCTGACAATACGTATTACATACACATTTTCACTACGACAGGATGAATCCTTTTCGATTATTTTTCTGAGGCACTTTTTGTATGAAAAGTTGAGTCTTCAGTGGCTTTGTATGTTTGTTTATTATATATTTGTTTTCTGACGTATATGTATGTGTATATCCAAGACTTTTCTTACTTGACTCATTTGGATACCTAAGGTTGAATCTACTGGTAATTTCTTTGTAACTTATTACCTATTTCATATTTATTGAGCACACAGCTGCTGTTTTAGTTTAGTACCTAGTCGCTGTTGAAAGTCGTCCTTTCCTTAAATTCCTTAGTCCTTGTGGCTCAATACCCATAAATTATCCATAATGGTTCCATAATGGGGCTATAGGTTAATCCTAGGTGTAAAATCTTCTCCATAAAGTAACAGATCCACGGAAATTAGTATTCAATCCAATCATAGCTAACCTCCGTGGCCTATGGTTATTGTAATGGCCATAATGGCCGATATGGCCTGTGGGTAACGTAAACATGTGTGATCTGTGAACTGTGGTGTGATTTAAGAGGTGTGACACGCCTTTCACTGCCCTTAGGGAACGTGATGGGCTTGATCGTGATAAATGACAGCGAAATGATGATTGCCTGGAATTGTACGTGTTCAGACAAACGGTTATACGATTCAGTCGTATTTTAAACGTAAGCTGTTTCTGTATGATAAGGATCATGACCAAATCTTCAGTCATCTTTTTGCATTTTTTCGAGATGGTTTTACACTAAACGAAGGGGCATAAATAAATTAGTGTAAGGTGTAATCAAATTGTGCAAAAGTTTTTGCATAATGTTATAGTTATCCACAGTGAAACATGGGGCCTATATTTGTATCGAAAGGCGTTCTCGCTCGCTATATTTTATCAACAGAGAATAAAATAGAATATCAGTCACGGCAAACGCCTCAGTGTAGGAAGATTTAGAATTCTCCGCTCGTCTGAGCTGCAAAACCTTTGAGTTGGCGGGGAAAATAATGAAATACCTATTTTTATCAGAGGCATTGAGTAGTTTGAGAGACTTGGTTGAAATTCTTGAACTCATTAAACAGAGAGTTATAAGCAGACATGGTAACATAGGAAATAAGTTCCATTTTACAATTTATGGTAGTGAATATGTAGATAGTATTACAAGTAGGTACAAGTTAAAGTTAAAAGTTGTCGGCAGCGCTATTATAGCGATATTATAGCGAGCGTCAGTATCTCTTTATAATGACTTATAAAGAGATACTGACGTTCCTTACTGTAAACAAGGTAAACAAAAGTTATCTAAACTATTCCAAAGCCATAAAACAAGTATTTTTATTTCTGTAATAATGTTGGTTTACAAATGGAATTTGGTTGAATAATACAAATATTGCCTGTTATCATAGCTGTGATTAAATTGATTATAGTTCTAAGTGCATATTTTGGATACGCTATACGTAACTTCCCGTATTTGCATAAAGAGGAGTATAATTTACTCTATGTATAGGTCTAATCATGAGTACCCAAAGTATATTCACACTAAAAATCGCTGATAGTTTCACAGCTTCGCATCTTTTTTTGTTTAATTAGAAAAAATAAACTCTCAATAATGGCGTAACCTAACATCATCTCTGAATCAGCCAGACACAGACCTAGACAAACAGTATAACATTGAGGTTTCGTCAGGCAATGTGGGTTTTATTCACGGCCGTTCCGGTATTGCGGAAACAGCAGTTTTTAGGGTTCCGTACCCAAAGGGTAAAACGGGACCTTATTACCAAGACTCCGCTGTCCGTCCGTCCGTCCGTCCATCTGTCACCAGGCTGTATCTCACGAACCGTGATAGACAGTTGAAATTTTCACAAATGATGTATTTCTGTTGCCGCTATAACAACAAATACTAAAAAGTACGGCACCCTCGGTGGGCGAGTCCGACTCGCACTTGTCCAGTTTTTTTAGGTGTTGCACACAGTGCAGGCAGATTTTTTTATGGGAGCACTACCCTTCGTGCCTACATTTTTAAAATTTACCGCCTTTGTGCTACTGAGGGAAATGGCTTACCGAACTATATATTTGGACACGTGTAGAGTTAAAACAATAATCTGGAGAAGCAGATTAACTTAGGCTAAAGGGTAGCAGACATGCTAAGAGCAACACGTCTGCAAGATAGTCTGACATGACATTAAGCGCCACTTGCACCATCCCACTAACCCGGGGTTAACCGGTTGAACCTGGAGTTACCATGGTTACCAGTACAATTTGACACTGGCTAACGGTTTAACGGGTTAACCCCGGGTTAGTGGGATGGTACAAGTGGCGCTAAGACAAATAACTTTGTCAACACATATTCGGACATTGTGGATAACTTAAAAAAACAAACACACACAAAACAAAAGAGCATTAAATAGAGACGGTAAAAATAAAAATATGAAGTCTAAGTATAATCTTTTACTGTACTTCAGTCTTAAACGTTAGTATTTTCCTTTGAGCACTAACTCGATAACTGTACTGGACGTACACAATACAGCGGTATGCGAAGGCCGTTCATTTTTGCAATCATTTGCATGTTGCGGCCGCAGCCAAAGATAAGTATACATTTCTCGCCTTATTACCGAGGCATAACGCACAAAACTGTAAGCATATCTTTGATAGATGGATAATGGAACGATGTGCCTTCAAGATTCAACTGCAACTGCAATCACTGCAACTGAAATTGTGCAGGTTTTTAAGGCAAAAAAAATAGCCCCGCATATTTTAACCGCTTAGTTTTTCATCATCATCTCAAACTCTTCCTAGTCGTCGCTCAGTTTCTTCACGAATATTTCGCGGTGCATTGCCTTAGATCGGTTGCACATTAGCGCAAGGCTGGGCGCGCAAGCGACCTTCCTTTCTACGTGAAAGTATCTTTCGCAACGCAAGGCAAAACGAGAGACTCATACCTAATTGCAAGTGTGATCTATTACATTCGGGCAGACGAAAAAAACTGTCATCCTTTTTGTGTTGTGTTAAAGACACAAAAACAGCATTATTGATTTAAATACAATAACAATAACATACATGAAGTAGATAACCATAAAGTAGGTAGGTACTCGTAATTAATACCGATACATAAATATTTTTAATTCGTTCAACATGTACCTATTGTATACAGCATTTTTATAAGTTCTACGCTACACATAAATAAAATGTAACAAATCCTTTCAAATATGAAAATGTAACAATATTCACCGATACCTCAGAGGTAACTCATTCGAGTAAATGTGGTACGCGAAGCAGATTGAATTCCAAGTATAGGAATCCACTAGGCAGATTTGATTTTAAACTTCATATTCATGTGACAATATTAATACTAGGAAATAAATCCGCTTTAAATGTTACCAGCAAAGCTTTGTAAGTCTGCAGCTCTTTATAATTTTTGGACGATTGTATCTACTACGTGTAAATAGAAAAAAGGGGGTATTTTTGTAAATCGCTAATATCCACTTTACCAGAACCGCTTTTTACTTTGGCAACCCAAGTAACAATTTGTGGTTCTATAGTAGTCGATAGAACGTTTCCCAAATACCACCTAAGGTCCTATAAAAGACCAAAGAAGATTGTATAAAGCCGAAATGGCGCATCTTATGTGCCATTCAGTGATATAGTAGACCTGTAGCAGTGTCAGTCGTGACGTTTTAGGTCTATAAAAGTGATGTGATGATCACTTTTGTGCTAATTTGTTGTCAGTAACGCCATTATAGTGTTAATTTATACTATAGTGGCATTTGAGTTTCCATTATAGTGCTTGTTTTATACTATAGTAGTATTTGAAATTGTATTATAGTGCTTTTTTATACTATTGTAGAATTCATAGTTCCTTTACTACGAAATTTGCTATCAAGTTTTCCATCAACTGTTGTGAGTGGTTTTGTTGTGTGTTTACTTCACAAAAACGGTACTAAGTAAAATGGTGATAAGTAAAGACTTTATATTAATATGCGCCATTTAGATGTCGAATAATTCGGTCCTTAGTGCAAAAAGTATATGGGACGGAAGTTTTACCGTTAGAATAGTATTAGTTTAATGAGGAATTTTAAATGCCCCCTCGATTTATTTATGTTTTTAATAAAATAATTTAATAAAATATTATGATATTCACCATAGTTACTACTATACAGCCAAGAAGTAAATCCGACGCTTTTATAGGCTAACTATAGAACTTACGACGAAATATTCACCGCCATCATGATTAAAATTAGGGTTCCAAAAGAATTTTGCTGTGACCCAGTTACACCTACAAACTCTTTAGAAATATGTAGGTTTTTATTTTATTTAGATGTAGTCATTACTGTTGTTTCCTTTTTCAGTGTCATTGGTAAAAAAAATGTGCTAATAATGGATGTCGATAAATATCTAAACCGTCACGATTTTATGCTTGTATTAAATCATTGATGATAAATCTTACCTACAATATCACTGGGGTCTTTTTTATCAATTCATTAAAATATAAAAATATTTTGTACGGAACCACATTATGTGGCTTAGGCCTGAACTTATATAAGCAAGATGTAAGTAGCCATTACAGATCAAATTTATCATTTACAAGTAGTCGTTTTCTACCTTTATGTATCTAACTCGGTTTATAAAAGACATAAAAACTCAACTATAACGCTGTTGTCTTTTAAAAGAAAAAACAAAACCACTACACAACAGTTTTGTGATATAAAAAAGTCATTGTGACGTTTACAGCGATGAGATATAATAGGGATTTAAAAACTACTAAAGCGCTTTTTAACGCTATAAATATGTCCCAAAAACGCTACTATAGAGCAAAACAGTTCTATAATAGTGTTCATATGACTATTAAAGTATTATGTACTATAGCAGTGATCTCTAAAGCCACTATATCCTGAAATCGTTGTATAGCTGGGTTTTTGTCACTGTTAGAACACAAAACTATAGCTGCTAGCAGGGAACCTTAATAGCGCAAACTACTAAAGTATTATGTACTATAGCAGTGATCTCTAAAGCCACTATATCCTAAAATCGTTGTATAGTTGGGTTTTTGTCACTGTTAAAACACAAAACTGTAGCAGCTTGCAGGGAACCTTAATAGCGCAAACTACTAAAGTATTATGTACTATAGCAGTGATCTCTAAAGCCACTATATCCTAAAATCGTTGTATAGTTGGGTTTTTGTCACTGTTAAAACACAAAACTATAGCGGCTTGGCAGGGAACCTTAATAGCGCAAATTAGTTGCATAAAAGTGATTCCAACTACTATTATACAGTAATATTGCTCTATAGTGGTTATATTTGAACCTGTTATAGTACACGCCTATAACGGCTCTATAAAATGATGAAATAAACCTTTACATCAATTGCTTATAGAATATATTAGCTGTATAAGCCTATAGAGCAAAAAGGTGTTGCCAAGCGCTTTTATACGACAGGTGGTCACCTCTGAAACCTTAATACGACGTCTATACAAGCTTTTAGCGATAAAAACTAAAATTATAGGACTAAAATGTTACTTGGGAACACAACACTTATTTATAAATGCTAAGCAATGTTTACCACGGCATCTTGCTTACTGTAGCTACAGTAAGAAGGAGCTTCCCGTACCTACCTATAGTTGTAAATACTTGAAATTTTCAAATAATTATGAAGTTTTCTTGAAGAGGAGCCAGATTTATGTAAGCGAGTAGTGTTTGCCACCATGTGCCGTAAATGGAAAACTTGCACTTGCTTCAGGCCAATGACCAGGTGGCAGCACTGAATTGTTCCCTGGTGTGTTGGAGGGTCTGCCATGTATAGCGACCTAAATAAAAAATTCAAGTTTGACATTTCCAGTTTGACATGACACTAACATTTCTCGCCAAAACCTACTTGTGCGGAGCCTTGCAGCTCACGCATATTATTTCAACACACATTTTGTTTCATACATTTGATGATATCCGTGGGTTGAATGGCTGAACGTCGCGCACGGAGCGACCCGGGGGAAATCAGCGCACCAACCGCGTTAGGAACCATAATTGATATTTAGCGCGTAAATAGATTTAGAAAAACATTTTTAAAACTGTTTGTATCAGTCAGTCTGTCGCAGAAATTGGCTATTGTATCTGTTGCCATAAAAAACAGTCATTCATAGTTCCGTCTACAACAGAAGCAATCAATTTATTCGCAAAACGTGTCTTCTTCTAATGCCATTTTCTATACTTTCTAGTACCATTGCCGGCTACCATAAGGTCAGACCAATTTGATGCGTCTTTCTCTAGATGATAACTAATTGTGTTCTTGATTAACTAGAAAAGAAGAAGTATGATATTACTTATATAAAAGTTATTCGTGGTCAAAAAGTTCATCAAGTCCTTTGTAACACTCTACAGAAATTATATTACAAAGCTGATCCCGACGTGCCGTTTTCGCGAGCCACATGTATGTGGTGGTTGCGCTAAGCCGCGATGATTTCCCTGTGGGCGTGCGTGCTCTAATCAAAGACACGAACCTGTAAATCTATGACGACACTGACTGCTTAATTATGACGCTAATCTTAAACCTAGCTATAAAATAATAACGTGTTTACTGTTTAGAGCTCATCCCGACGCGCCATTTTCGCGGGTCACATGTGGCGCTAAACCGCGGTGATTTCCCTGCGGACGTGCGTGGTATATCAAAGGCGCAACCTTTAAATCTGTGACGTCACACGCAGGTTAATTATGATGCTCATCTTAAACGACAGTCGGGTTTATTTTCAGCGGGTTTCTTACACTTGAACCCTTTTGTTAATAAGCGTATGGTTTAAAAGGCACTGAATTAGATCTACGTTTTTAAAAGACAGTTCTTTAATTACTGAGTCAAGTTATATACAGAATTATATTTTTCATTTGACTCTACCGCTCTAAGCCCATAGGGCGTTGTCGATATATATTTATCAATATACCTATCTGTGCAATAAATGGAGGCCTTTGGTCAAATGCTCATAGTCTCTAAATTGCAATTTATGTTGCCAGAAATTGGTAAAAGTAATGCCAGTTGTTTTGGTACAGACCAAAACTTCGACGGTTTTCAAAAACCTGAGCTTCAGTATCTTTAACTCAAATACAGCTAAGCTACGGTCGTCCCAGTCGTAACTGAAAACATGTATTTCCTGATATAGTAGTTAAAATGCTTTTATGAGGCGCAACTGACTTAATTATCACAATGTACTCATTTTCAGGGACAGAAGTATATTATGAATTGATTTCTGCTTCTAGGGGTCACACGAGTTTTAATAAGCAGACGACATAACTACATATATGGACATAACAAATGAAATCTTTTTTTCCAGGCGGCTTAGCACGGTCGCGTTTTTATCCCTTGTCACCATGCCTGTCACGTTCTAACAAGTACGTAAGTGCGAAAGGGACACGCATAGTGATAGTCGATAAAAATGGAACCGTGCTGAGCCCGCAGAAGAGATATCAATTTAGAGGTATTATTTTGTTTCTAGGTATGTATCATATTAAGTTTGTATGCAATAAATAACTAAGTATATAAAAAAAATTGTTAAAACATGAAACGGATATGAGACGCCCTGGAACTGTCAAATCTATTATAATAAAGGGAGCACGTGTGAAGCGGGACGCGAACTCGGGTTGCCTGTCCGCAAAGGGATTTCAGTTGTATTTTATATGCAGTAAATGTTCTAAATGGAGGGTAACTATACATTTACGGTTAAAATTTAGGGGTGTGTAATACTTGTTATCAATTACGTAAAAGTAACACACTCTCTCTCTCTCGCTCTTTAATACTAAATAATATCGAAACGGGTCACTAACGTATTATAACCTCCTGAGTCCTTTAAAAAGGATGAAATCCTAAAATGAAAATTTTGTATTAAAATGGAATATAAGAAGGTCCAAATTCAAAACTGCAATAATGACAAGGGGGACTGAGGAGGTTAAGTTGAAGATAACTCAACATGTTTCGCTCCGTAACACACGCTCGCTTGCGCTCGCTGAGCGACAAGAATGACGCTGGGCGAATCCGAGCGAACATTTGCAAACTTTGTTCAACTTGGCTCAAGTTCCCCATTATCTGCGGTATTAGCTCAGGTTACATTGAGCGATGGGTAAACATTGTAGAGGCTTACCTCTACAATGCTCAGCTATGCAATGCTAAGCTCAGTTACCGTGAAAATTTATTTTAACGAGGTTTTCAAATCCGGCAAAGTGATATAATATAACTTTTCATTTAACCCTTGAAACCCTCGCAACGCGCAAGGTTCCACTTTTCGAATCTTTCGCTTACTTGGGTATCAATATTTAAACAACAACTTTGGCATCTGTGATAACTTAGTAAATGCATAAGGATCTTACAGCGCCAAGAGCACCACCTACTTTAGATGTTATAATTGCCGCTAATATTATGCACTAGTTTATGTATTTATGACTGTATGTAAACACTTTATTGTACATAAGACAGGTTAAATTACAATGAAACAAAATATATATAATGACCCGTAATATGGTGGAAAGATTTGCTGGCTATGGATGAGGTCTTGGTGGCTCAGATGGCAGAGCGCTGGAGTATCGATCCAGAGGCCGTGAGTTCAAGTCTCACCCAAGACAGTAATTTTTCCACTTTTAAATTTATTCTAAGCTTAGTAGCGTCGTTACCAGACGTTTCTGCTTGTAAAAAATTAAAATAAATATAATGTACAAAGGCGAACTCAGTACATAAGTAATAAGTAGTAATATACCTTTGTTTATTATAGTACCTATTAACAATACCTAGTATAAGTAAATAGTTTTCATTAGGTAGCTTCGAAAGGCTGCTTTCGTTTAAAATCTGCGCGCAAAAGTCCATTTTACCGGCAAGCGTAAAAAGGCAAAACAAAATGTGCTTTGCATTTCCTTTCTGCCCTAGTGGAATAAGTGGATTTTTTCGTGAAAATGTTAAAGCTTTCCGATACAATTTTCAGACAATACATACCTACTGTATATAATAGCATCAATAGCATCATATACCTATTTGGATTAGAACAAAAGGCATCTCTCATTATACGTATAACTATAGCCGGTCAAACAAGTTTGTCAGTAGATAAAGGCAAGAAATTAAAATTTTCTATGGGACGATAAACCTTCGCGCCTACATTTTTTAAATTTGCCGCTCCATTCTACTGACGGGAATTGCTTGACTGAGTATAGCTTCTGCCCGTTACTACGTCTACGTGAAACGATGATGATTCATAAAGTTTTCATTACAAAGGTATAAAAACCAAATAGGATAAAATAATCCTAGACCTACTTCAGATTATCTGTAAGTCGTTGGGTCCGAGCTATAAATAGAAAGATATTGTTAACGGTCAGGGTTGTCACTCGTTCCGCTACGCCACGCCCGGCGCAGAAGACGCCCCGTCGCGTTGTGACCGACTTGCAGCCCTGGCTTGCCTAATTTATGTAGGTACAGTACCTAGCGTTCAAAAGTGCATGAATAGATGTTGACCGTAATGCCTTAATATGACGGTTGAAACATGTCCATACACTTTTGAACGCCAGTGTACATAGACAATGTTTGAGAAGCTCGAAAGCATATTCAGGTTTTAAAAATATGAAAACCGTAAAACCTACGCCAAAACATTGTCAACTGTTGCTTCTTGCGACGCCGGAAACCCGAAACAATTGTGTTTCAATATGCGTATTAATTATTTAACTATAACTAACATAATATCCACCAATATAACCGGAAATGAAGACCAGCCATGTGCGTCATCCAATCAGCCACGACCACTCTGACAAGAGTGCACGACTGAGAAGAAGAAGAGAGAACATAATACCTATATAAATACAAAAAGCTAAACACACTCAGTTGGCAAATGTCGGGTCGCGCCAAAGTATATAATATTGACGCTATTTCAGATTTAAATGCATGGGAAGATGCAAAATATAGCAGCGGGAACGAACAGTAAAGTAACCCTGGAACTTTATTCAACACCCTCGTAGCCTAGCCGGTTTGAATGCCGGCAAGGGCTGCGAACTATCGAAAAAATATCCTTCATTCATCAACATATACAGAACTGAGCGCCTAGCCAAAATTACAATCTTAGATAGAAAATGCCAATGAAATTAAAATAATGTGTCGAAATTAGTCATGCAACTTTCCGTTGCATTATCTGTCATACCGATACATTTTATTTTTCGTTTCGTGTTTGTGAATGTACGATTGTCATATTTTTGAGGCTCCTGCGAGCTCAGCACGGTTCCATTTTTATCGACTATCACTATGCGCGTCCCTTTCGCACTTACATACTTGTTAGAACGTGACAGGCATCGAGCTCAGCACGGTTCCATTTTTATCGACTATCACTATGCGCGTCCCTTTCGCACTTACATACTTGTTAGAACGTGACAGGCATGGTGACAAGGGATAAAAACGCGACCGTGCTAAGCCGCCTGGACATAACATTTGACCCGCTGTTTTGCATTCAAAATTATTACGAATATTGGTTGAACTCACAGTAAAAACTCTTTTTGTGTCGAATTAAGAGTTGCCCAAACTTGTCAGCCACTTAAATCTGTTTCCTAACATTTTCAGAAACCGTGCTTTTAATAAAAACAGCACTGACTTACTACCTACTCCACATTTTAAAAGGGGAAGACAGCTGACTGTCAACATAATATTGCCGTCTTAAAATTACTAACAACATTTACATACCTACAGGTTGTAGTGCATACTTATTTTCCATCGTATTTTCACGGAAACTTACGAACGCGTCTTGCTATTTCAGTCAGTCTCGATACAAACAGTACTGAGGTTGACTGAAGCAGCATGACAAATACGAACGTTTCCGAGAAAATACGATGGAAAACAATTATGCACTACATCTATAAATCAAATAGGGGGCTATTCATAAATTACGTCATTTCAAATTAGGGGGGGGGGGGGGTCAGGACATCGGATGACGGTAGCATGAAGTAGGATGAAATGGGGTCATTTGAAGCATGATTTTAGGATGATTATAGGGGGTCAAAAAAAGTAAAAAATTACCTTTGAAATGTTGAAGTCGGTTATATCAAAAGTTACACTACTGCGCCATATCTCCTGCCCCAGTGATAATTGGCGTATGATTGCTCCATTCGCACGCCACGCTACGAGCGCCTAGAGCCCGTTAACAACTTATATTAGATACTGTGGGCCCGATTCGGATTTTGAAATAGACATCTATTAGATATATTTTAGACATCACCAAGATACGATAACGATATGTTTAAGATCTAAGCTGTCAAATTTGACATTTGCTCGATTCTGGAGATACTCTTGAACGATTTCCACAGGATATGACTTAGAGATCCAATTCACATCTAATAGATATCTTACTCTGTCTAACGTAAAAGTGACATTGGTTGCCCGAATTGCGCTGCAAAAGAGAACTAGTTGATATCTAAACTATAACGTATCTAGAATGGATCTAGTACGTCTCTACTCTGAATATCTTGAAGTTCGAATACGGCAGCATAGGTTTTACGTAGAATCCTATGTTTTCTTAGGTTATATGTAGGCGGAAATGTTACGTACTTCTGTTTTCAGTTAGTAGATACTGTATAAGGTTTTACGTAGAATCCCATGTTTTGTTAGGTTTTATGTAGGCGGAAATGTTACGTACTTCTGTTTTCAGTTAGTAGATACTGTAGGTTTTACGTAGAATCCCATGTTTTGTTAGGTTTTATGTAGGCGGAAATGTTACGTACTTCTGCTTTGCTGTGTTTAGTGAGTAAGTTCTTCTCTCTTTTTTTGTTACTGAAGTGGCGCTGTATGTAGAAGGTTTTTACAATAAATGACTTTCTTCTTCTTCTTCTTCTTCTTCTTTCATTTAGTATTTAGGTTTAGAAAAGTTCTATAAGACCACTAGGTAAAGCTTCCAACTATTTATTTTCCAAAACTAACTCGAATATCGTCGTTCACGCGTGAATAATATTATACGTTCGCAGTTCTAAGGCAAAACATTATCACAAAAGGAAGAATTAACTTTGCACAGTTGTGCAAACTTTTGTATGGCTGACATGGCTATTTGTACGTTACGTACAAATCATATAGAAATAGCAAAACATTGACGCGCCCCTCCCCCGCAAAAATCGGCAGACTGTTTTGTACTGAAAATGACAGCCAAGGCGTTTCCAGTTACTAAATACTCTAAGCTTTGAGTACCTAACTACTCACCGAGCTTGATAAACCGCTTTCAGTACGGTTACCATCAGTTTCTCACTGACACAAACGCCGTCGAGAACGTAATTTCCTTTCTATACATCCCGTTTGCACTAATATGCGAGTGCGAGCGAGATGTATAGAAAGTAAATTACGTTCTCGACGGCGTTTACGTCAGTGACAAACTGATGGTAACCGTACTGTTGTCAGATTACTGAAAGCATGATGTATTGAATATAATAAATATGTTACTCACATCTTTATTTTTAACCTTTTCATCCTTGCGAATTACATAGACGAAATAGTAGGTAGCTTAATCTATTTTTGTGCGTAGGTATGTAATTATGTACCTATCTAGAAAAATACTGCCTTACGTCATAATTTTATCTACATCTACTTATAGTAAGGTTCACCTTGTCCTCACACTTTTTAAACATAATTATGAAAAAAAGCTTTTTAGAAATAAATAATCGGCCAAGAGCATGTCGGGCTATGCTCAGTGTAGGGTTTCGTAGTTTCCATTCTGTCAAAATAGGCCAAACGGGGGCTATTAGGAAGTATCATGTAAAAACAATAAAAACATAAGTACCTTTGCTTTGTACGTCTTTTTACTAAGAAAAGAAGATTTTTTGCAATAACTCCAAAAAACGACTGAACCGATCATGTTCGCTATAGTTTTCATTGAAAGTATTTATTAAGCTTTTGTTTCACGATCTTTTTCATATTTTTTGGACCCATGGTTCAAAAGTTAGAAGGGCGGGCACATTTCTTTTTCGGAGCGATTATTTCTGAAAATATTAACTAAGTATATCAAAAAACGGTTTATGGAGACCCGTATTCGTTTTGAAAGACCCATCCAACGATACTAATGAAACAAAAAAATTGACATTAAAACTGGTGACATTTAAGCGAAAGAATCTGCAATGAAATGTGCTATCAAGTCAGTCAGTACCAGGATATCAGCTGCGCGAGGCAGTAACGTGACGTTTGGGGGAGCCCACGCTTGTCAGCTAAATGCCAGACCGTCCAGAGGGTCAATTCAGACTTACATTGTGACATCGAAATGATATCATTTTGTTCCCATTCGCCCGTGCGTTTCGCTTACGCCAAGTACACTGGCGTTCAAAAGTGCATGGACATGTTTCAACCGTAATATTAAGGCATTACGGTCGACATCTATCCTTGCACTTTTGAACGGCACTGTACAAGTCCGAGCGAAATGCACGCGCGAATAATAACTAAATTGCACCATTTAGATATTATATTGATGTCAAACAGGCCTATTCGAATTTCGAGATAATCACAAGATCTAGAGACGATTTAGAGATCAACTAGATCTACATTACATTAGATATCGACTAGATGTGACTTGGATATCTAAGTCATAACTCGTCGAAATCGTTCAAGAGGACCTCCAGAATCGCGGAAACGTCAAATTTGACATATCTATCTTACAAAATATCTTTGAATTATCCATATCGTAACTTGTTGAAGTCTAGTAGAAATCTAATTCATTTTCCGAATCGAGCGGCCTTCAGGAGAGGCTTTCTAAGTCTTAAAATCTGATTTTAATTAGATATTTCGCAGTGTTGGCAGCATCAAAACGCAGTATAGCTGCCGACTGTAATGCTGAGCTGCAAGAAGTGTCAGAATCAATGTCGATGTCCTGGATAATTTACTTTTCCTGCAATATTGCAGTCGGGAGCAATGCTGCACTGCAAAGTTGTCGCAATTAAATTGCAATCTTTAGATATACACTATAGGTATGCATGTAGAAACTATGATACCAAATTGATCTCCATCTCAACATCAAAATTCTTTCAAACCATTATTTATCAACCATATAAGCTAAACAACAAATCACTTAATTGCGGAGTAAAATAGTCGCTACAAAACGACAAGATCTTTCTGAAAAACATATCACATATACCAGTTAACGCAATTTATTTTTATAAACACCTTATCTATATAATATAACTTAAAGGTTTACCATTCGCGATAAAACTGTAAAATTGTATCTATGCCTATTTTGTGAAAACATGACATACGATTAAATTAAATAAAAGTTTACCAAAGATAATATTTAATGTCAAGGTTCTAAACAAACAACAATAACCCTGCGGGCAAATTTACAAAATGAAATCGTAACCTTTTATAATAAACATAAAATAAATACTTTTCTGAGATGAAATTCGCATTAACACTAATTAATTAAATTAAAAATATTAAGCAACAAAGAATCTGGTAACACAACACCGCGTATTAGCTCACAACATTCCGTTGCCATTTTTACTTGAGCTACTATTAAAGAAAAATGCCTTGAGTATTCTCAATTCGTTTTTTGTCCACGGATCTCATTAAACTGGACAGTGGTTATGTATGTACAAAGTGACAAATTTAATAATGCGGCCGAAACGAAAGCTGTTGTCAACGGACTTCATCAACACACTATGCGGCTTCCATAGTTTTAATTTTATACGACAGCAAATTAAATTTGCCAATTTCAAACACTGCAAACTTATACATGCCGGCAAACGAATGGCTATCGTTAATTATTCTTCAGTGTTAGTATGAAGCAACAGTTTTCGCTGACGGCAAATGTAAAATGGTCGAGAGGTCGATGCCCGGATGCGGGTGATGGCGTCCCGGAGCGCTAGGGGTGGGAAATCTATCGATAATATAATATCGATAATGAGGTTGACCTGATTCGGGATTTCGAGACGACGTTGTTGTTAACTTTGTTTTCTGGATTAATACGTGTATACATATTAATAGCTGATAGTGGAATAGTGATACATAAAATGTAGGTACATGTTTGGGACTTATTGGAATACTCGTAATTGTGACAGGAACTTTAATACCTAGAAGGTTTTTGATTCGCTTGCTATTTTCGAGTTTATTTTATTTTTCGCTTAAAGTTGAAATACTTTACCTACTCTTTTTAGAGGCCAGAATAATAAAATTAACTTTTGCCAAACATTTATTTTATTAGAGACTAACAGACGACGTTTGTTTAATGAATTATTAATAGTAACATTTATACCATTTAAGGCGTTCTTCACTACATTTCAGCTCAGATTATATGCAATGCACAAAATTCTCACTTTCTAAAAAACGTTATTTGACAGTGAAAATGACAATGCATTCTCTATCTCACCTTTATATTGAGCCAAAATTACTGCTCGGAATAGTAGTGAGCGGTCACTGAGCGCGCCCGAACAATCCAGGATACTAATAGCCAAGGTGACAATTGTTGATAGAAAATGCCAATCGAAACTTAAATATTGTATGGAAATAGTCACTTTACTTTTCCTATAGCATTTACTGTTTATCGATGTAGGATTATCATCTTGGCTAGGACCCAATGCAAAATTTCAGAAATTTCGAATCGCATAGCAACAGGTGCTGCAGTCACATCACTGGTCAGCAGATTGAAAAACTGCCCCAGTTGTGGCTAAATGATAACCTAGCGCGCACAATGACGTCAGAGGGAAACGCCGCTACCTCATCTGTGTACATAAATACGACCGACGCAGTGAATGCAATGTTGCAATGACATCGATGAAGTAAACAGTTACAAACATGTTTTTTAATGTGCTACGTAGGTTGCCCTGAAAGTTTCGGGAATTGCATACTTAGGAACGTATATTTGACATGTGTTATACCTCTTTGTTACAAGCATAGTCTCATTATTCGAAAACACTGGCCACTTAGAAAAAAAAAACAATGTTCTATTTTCAATTGTTTTTTAAAGTCGTTGAGTCGCTGGTGAAAATGGAGCTGTCCCGCCAAAGTTTTAGAGCAATGATTTATTATGACTTTAAAAGTGGATTAACACAACAACAATGTGGAGACCGATTGACTATTGCTTGTAGTAGTGAAGCACCTTCGAAGACGACAATATACAGGTGGTATTCGGAATTTCAACGTGGCCGTGTGTCTCTTGCGGATGACGTACGTGAGGGTCGACCGAAAACTGCCGTTACCGATCAAAACATCGATGTTGTTCGCCAACTGATAAAAGAAGATAGGCATGTTACATATCGGGAAATTCAGGAGACTTTAGGCATTGGAATGAGTCAGGTACAAGTTATTTTACAGCAAGAGTTGGGCGTGCGGAAGTTGTTTTCCCGGTGGATTCCTCACTTGTTATCTGACGACCAGAAAACGGTCCGTGTCAATTGGTGCCACAAAACCCTAAAAAGATTTAATGGAGGAAGCTCAACTGCCGTTTTTAGTTTTGTGTCAGGTGACGAGTCATGGATTTACGCATATGAGCCTGAATCCAAAAACCAATCTCGAGTATGGGTTTACGAAGACGAGCCGAAGCCAACAAAAGTTGTTCGTTCTCGCAGCACGATCAAAAAAATGGTAGCCACGTTTGTCTCCAAATCGGGTCACGTGGCGACTATTGCTCTTGAAGATCGAAGAACTGTCAATGCCGATTGGTATATAGGCGTTTGTTTACCGATTGTTTTTGCTGAACTGCGAAAAAATAACCCTAACCGCCGTATTATACTACACCATGATAATGCCAGCCCTCATACTGCTCAGAAAACAAACGACTATCTGAAGGGCGAAAAAGTCGAATTACTGGACCATCCTCCGTACAGCCCCGACCTAAGTCCCAACGATTTTTTTACTTTCCCGAAAATAAAGAATCGGTTGCGTGGTCAGCGTTTTCAGACCGCGGAAGAAGCAGTCCACGCTTATAAAATGGCCATTTCGTCAACCCCCAGTTCAGAGTTCAATAACTGTTTTGAAAACTGGTTTCAGAGAATGAAAAAGTGCATTAAACACAAAGGACAATACTTTGAAAAACAATAAAAGTACTTTTATTTCATTTAAACGCGTATTTTTTCCAATTCCCGAAACTTTCAGGGCAACCTACGTATCGCTGGCAGAATTAACTTAAACGGGAAATTTCAAGAATATTTTGATCGTATTTTCACAAAATGAATCTATGTCGTCCCGCCATTTTGGTTTTGGTATTCCTCTGACCCGAAATCGATCCTATGGGACCTAGTCTGTGGCTAATTTGGCCCACCGTTCATTTGGCCAACGTGCCCTGCCCAGTCCCACTTTAGCTTTTTTGTGAAGAGTATCAGCACTGAGTGTTCATTTGATAATACAACGAGGAAACACTTGCTGGCTCGCATAACCGCAGTAGTGTTATGCAGCAGACAAGCAAGACTCGCATAAATAGCGGGATAGATGCCCTTTGCCCAGCAGTGGGACACTCTTACTAGGCTCGTAAAAAAAGATGGAATTTTATTGTTGATTTTACTTTTCTTAAACAGTACGTTCGTCGATTCAGTTTTTGAATTTCTCTTTTCAAAATGCTGGAGTATTGGGAGCCGTGAGGTCTACAACTCATAGAGTCAGAAGTTAATCTGTGCTGTGACTAATAAAAAGTACCTACCCATAAAAACCACCTCAACCTCAGGTGTCGATAATTTTTACAAAATTCTAAAAAAGTACCTAGTTGTCATGCATATTTTTAATTAATGAACTCAGAATAATGAATGGTTTTAGCCGTAATGTTGATTTACGGAAGCAATCCAATGAACAAACATTAATCAATCATGGCTGTGTTTCGGTTGCTAACGATGAAATACGATTAACCGACCGGCCACTGAACTACGTGGGATTTTTTCAGAACTTCATTTTAGGCAATCTTAAAATTAACCTAGTTTAGGGAAAAAGATCAATAGAGGTGAGAAATGGGCTATCATCTATTATCAATTTATCATTAAGCAATTCAATACTAGAATGTTTATTTTAGAAGAATTCACCATTCAAGTTCTCTTCAAAAAAGTTATAACTTTTAGTAACATAATATATGTTTATGTAGGTACATATAATATTTTGATAACTATTATTTTAATTTTTAACAAGCAGAAACGTCTGCGAACGATGCTATTAAGCTTAGAATAAATTTAAAAGTGGAAAAATTACTGTCTTGGGTGAGACTTGAACTCACCAAGAGCCCAGAGGCCGTGAG
Organism: Cydia splendana; assembly: GCF_910591565.1. Taxonomy (NCBI): domain Eukaryota; kingdom Metazoa; phylum Arthropoda; class Insecta; order Lepidoptera; family Tortricidae; genus Cydia; species Cydia splendana. The sequence goes on along the minus strand of NC_085966.1, from coordinate 20,547,323 downwards.
TCTCGCCCAATACAGTAATTTTTCAACTTTTAAAAACTATTATTAAATTACGTCTTAATACTCTAACGATAAGAATATAATCCAGATAAATAACTCGCTGTAAATAGTTATTAATTGCAACACATTTCATCTTTTTCAGCAACATGAGATTTCGACATTTTAACAATCTAAAAAGTTTGAAAAAATGCGCTGGCTCCCAGTAATTTTAATTTCGCGTCGTACCAAAGTTAGGAGAATGTATGAATAGCCCTGTCCAAGTTGGTAACGTTGAAATGTCCACGATTTTAACGTCGCTTTTAGTTCACTGCATACGTTTCCTAAAGCAATGTAGAATTCTGCAGCCCTAGTATAAATTTCAGTCGATAGTATAGCGTGACGTGCGTTCGCGTTTGCGTTATGTCTATTTTTGTACGTATGGGATTTTGAACAGCGCGCCAAGAGGGACGTTTTGGAAACTCAAAATCCCATACAAAATGACACTTCGCAAGCGCGTACGTCACGTCACGCTATCGAATGAAATTTACACTAGAGCCTCTACCATCAGTTTTAACATTGACATAACGCTCACGTCTACGTAATTTACTTTCTGTACATCTCGCTTGCACTATTGCTCGCATATGCGAGTACGAGCGAGATGCATAGAAAGTAAATTACGTAGACGTGAGCGTATATGTCAATGTCAAAACTGATGGTAGACGTATAGGGGTACGTACGGTTACCATCAGTTTGTCACTGACGTAAACGCCGTCGAGAATGTAATTTACTTTCTATACATCTCGCTCGCACTCGCATATTAGTGCAAACGAGACGTATAGAAAGTAAATTACGTTCTCGACGGCGTTTATGTCAGTGACAAACTGATGGTAACCGTACAGCTACCCCAACGACCACTCACTCTGTTATAACTACACTGTTTTAAACCTTAATGCTAAACATTCACTGAATATAAAAATATAACTTTTTATTTATACCTACTGTTAGCGGTTTTTTGACGGTCGCCCCTCCCTATGACAAGTAGTGGTGGCAACACCGAGAACGCATACGCAGCGCTTGGGCGGGTTGAATGGATTCTAAGATGGCGGCGATGGACGCTCCTTACTCTCTAAATGTTTTCTTCTAAAAGTGTCAGAAGTGGAACAAAAACTCGTGCCTTAAAGTGGATTACGTGAGATTTCTATCTGTTTAGTAAAAAGTGACGTTAGAGTTATTAAAAACGGACAATTGGAGTTGTAAATGCGCTCGCGCGCTTCCCGCGCGTAAACTTGCAACGCATTGCAAGGATGACAATTTGTAAAAGGAATTTAAGACAATTTAGTGATCTTGTGCATGTACTGAACACTCAGATTTCGTGGTGAATATTCATTATTGTATGTTGTGTGTGTTATGTGGAATTTGCATGTGGTTGGGCGACCAGATTCTTCATATCGGACTGTACCGGTGAGCTCGTTTCAAGCTTTTGCTTACTAACTCAGAATGAACATTTGAACTCCTTGAACTACTAACTATAACTATTGTGCTTCATAATTGTAACGTGTGCGACAAGCCCTATTAATATTGCACTGTTTTATTAACCCGTCCTTGTTCATAATAAGTGTGTAGGTATTTATTATTTATGTGTGGACTTTATAACCTATTAGAGGACGAACTAACATCGGGGGCTGGTAAGCAGTGTGGTTAAGTGTGAGGGATTAGCTTCTTGCATCTTGTGTGTGTGTGTCCGTTTCTAGAACAACATAATTTTAGCTGACAATGGAGAAGTCCAACAAGAGACACCGTTCACCTAGCTTGTCTTCAGATTCAGATTCCAATTGTGATTATAGTGAGATGAGAAGAAAAGATAAGCGTATTGAGGCATTGGAGATTCTAGTGCGGCAATTGAGAAAAAATAACAATTATCATACTGGCTCCTCGGTGGGTTATGGAGGATCAAGCCATGATACACCATGTGCATCTCAGGCCATTGGGCAACCTATAACCACACTTGCAGCACCAGCACTTGCTGTTCCAGCAACAACAGTGAGATATGTAGGTCGGAATGAGATAGTTCCTGAGTTTGACCCACAAAAGACTACGGTACCCATCGAGCATTGGATTAGAAATCTGGAAAGCATCGCTAACATGTATGGCTGGGATGAAAGAACTCTTATATGCAACTGTACATCCAAGCTGAGAGGATATGCTAAGGGATGGTTTGAAAGACAAGCCTCTTATGATGTGACCTGGTCAGAATGGAAGGTGCGGCTAATGAGAGCATTTCCTTTTACTCAAAACAAGCTTACTCAGATTCGAGAACTTGTGAATAGGGTAAGAAAAGATAATGAAGATCCTATTCAATTCTACTATGATAAGCTAGGCACTGGAATGTCCTGTGGTATGACAGATGATGTCATTGCAAGTGCCATAATTGGTACCCTGGGAAATAAACTGATGGAAGTGGGTGCGCTGTCAGCGGGATGTAGTAGCACATCTGAATTATTGACTTATTTGGCACACATTAAGCTGTCTACCGCATCCAATAGAGAAGACAGTAAGTCTGGACAGCTAAATAAGGTATATAATCGGCATGGTAAGAATGATAGGAGGCAGCAGTCCGAAAAGAGATGTTTCGTTTGTGGAAAAAGGGGTCATATTCGTGCAGAATGTAAATTCAATAATAAGAAGGATATTCCATGCGGGATCTGCAAGAGGACTGGCCATACTGAGTCAACCTGCTATGACAAAAATAAAAATATTAAAGATTGCTCACACTGCAATAAGAGGGGTCACGTGTCAGAGGAATGTTGGAAGAAAAAGAGGCAGTCAGACCAACAAAGTAAGCCTGTGAGAAGAGTTGAAGTAATTGGAGATAAAATGGATAAAAAATATTACAAAACTGTGACGGTGAATGGATCTGCGGCAGGAGCTTTTCTTGACTTAGGCAGTTCCTGCAACACTATGACGGATAACTTTACAAAGAAGCTACAACTAGCACCAGAAAGGGATGACAGTGTTGTGCTAAAAGGCTATGGGGATGGTGCTATCTTGCCATTAGGTTTCTTAAATGCTTTGCTGGCTGTTGACGGTGTAGTGAGAGTTGTGAAGTTTTATGTAGTGCCAGACGATGTACAAGACTGCGATGTGTTGGTAGGCCAACCGTTTACTGAATCCGCTAATATTATCATGGTGAAGACATCGACACAGCTAAACATTTATGAAAGTGAAGTTCCTCTTGAATTACCGGATATCAGTGATAATATACAAAAGATACGCCTGTATCCGCAAGCTGATACAACTATAGGACCAGGTTTGAACAAGATTGTGGCAAGAACTGAGCCACCTGTCACCGGAATGTTGAAGCTAGATTATACAGAGCAACGAAAGCCCTTGTCGGAAAGGAACATAATGGCAGGAGAAATACAGGCTGTGGATGGTAGTGTTGTTTTGATGTTGGACAATCTTGCCAGTAGAAGCCTCTCTTTAAAGAGTGAAGAATGTGTTGCCAGGGTGGAATTAGTAAACAAGACCTGTGACGATGACAACCCTAAAATTGGTAAAAATTTAAGCAATGCTCAACGGAACACTCTGAACGGTATATTGAATAAGTTTGACCACTGTTTCTCTGGAGGAGGTATAGAGATAGGTAACTGCGATGTTGAAATGTCTATTAAGCTCACTGAAGAAAAGATTGTTAACTTTAAACCCTATCGAATGTCTTATTATGAGCGGGAAGTAGTCAGAAAGACAGTGGCGGAACTACTTAGCTCTGGAATTATTGAAGAGTCAAGGTCCCCTTATGCGAGTCCAGTACTGTTAGTCCGGAAGAAAGATGGTGGATATCGCATGTGCGTGGACTATCGAGCCTTAAACAAGATAACGGTAAAAGAAAGATACCCACTACCGGTAATACAGGATTTACTTGACCAACTTGGAGACAAGACTATGTTTTGCTCTTTGGACTTAGCCAACGGATACCATCAGATTAGGATTTCGGAAGACTCCCGTGCTCTCACTGCCTTTGTGACTCCCGACGGGCACTATCAGTACAAGATGGTCAGTTTTGGCCTGTGTAATGCTCCTGCAGTGTTTCAAAGGGCTATGTCAGACATCCTACAACCGGTGTTACATGATTGTGCGGAAGTGTACATCGATGACGTCATAGTGTGGGGGAATGATGCAGAAAGCTGTCTTGCTAATCTTCAAAGGGTCCTTGAATTGATCAGTGCGTCAGGGGTCAAACTAAAAAAGAGTAAATGTTCCTTCCTCACAGAAAGTGTGGAGTACTTAGGACATGAGATTGCCAGAGGAGAACTGCGGCCTTCAAAGCATAAGCTACAAGCAGTTGAAGATTTTAAAACACCCCGTAATGTACATGAGGTACGGCAGTTTTTGGGTTTGGCCAGCTACTTCAGGCGTTTTATAAAAGGGTTTGCAACTATGGCTCGTCCCTTGACGCAGTTAACAAAGAATAACACTGAATGGCAATGGGGATCGCAGCAGCATCAGGCTATGCAAGTATTGAAAGAGGCGCTTACTTCTGATCCTGTGTTGGCTATTTATAGTCTGGACCGGGAAACTCAGATCCACACTGACGCGTCAAAGATGGGACTGGGTGGCATCTTGGTTCAACGTCATACAGATGGTACCTGGCGAGCCGTTGCTTACGCTAGTAGACAGACGACGGAAACGGAGCAAAGATATCACAGCTTTGAATTAGAAGCCCTTGCAGTAGTCTTCAGCATCATGAAGTTCAAAGTATATGTCACTGGCATAAAATTTACGTTAGTGACTGATTGTTCGGCCCTACGACTCGCTTGGTCTAAACGAGATTTATCTCCAAGGATTGCCCGCTGGTGGCTAGACCTACAAGAGTATGATTTTGAGGTCGAGCATCGTCCAGGGACATCAATGCTCCATGTCGACGCCCTTAGTCGGAATCCTATTCAGGTTAATCATATTGAAGAAAAGGATTTAGTGGATACCCTACAGGAGGCCGATGAAACCATTCAGACCTTGATGCTGAATTTAAAGTTGGAAGCGGATGTGAACAAGCCAAAGAAAGGTGGCTTAAATGTGGACTACAAAGTTATTAACGGACGGCTGTGTCGTGTAGTTGACGGACAAACTCGACCAGTACTGCCGAAGTCTGCTCGTTGGCACATATTAAAAAATTATCATGATGGCATGGGACACCTGGGCGTTGAAAAATGCCTAGAAGCAATAAGAGCCAAATATTGGTTTCCAAAGATGGCTAAGTTTGTGAACAAGTACATCAAGAGCTGTCTTGGCTGTCAATTCAGTAAAAAGTCGACAGGGAAACAACCAGGTCTGTTACATCCTATTCCCAGAGAGCCAACTCCGTTAGATACCCTACATGTAGATCACTTGGGCCCCTTCTGCAAGAGTAATGGGAAAACATATATATTCGCGGCAATCGATGGATTCACAAAGTTCGTGTGGTTGGAGGCGGTACCCAGTGCGAACGCACGAGGTGCTATTGCTGCTTTAGAGCGACTTTGCCACGTGTTCGGTTACCCGAATAGAATTATAAGTGATCAAGGCGCAGCTTTTACTAGTCGCGAATTCGCAGAGTTTTGTGTGAAAAACTACATTAAGCACGTTAAAAATGCGGTTGCCTCACCGAGAGCTAACGGGCAAGTAGAACGTCTGAATCGGACGGTTTTGTCATCGTTGACTGCGCATCTTGGCGAGGAGAGAAAAGGTTGGGATGCGTACTTACCAAAAATACAACTAGGGATAAACTCAACTGTTAGTAGTGGGACCGGTAAAACACCGTTAGAATTGATGTGCGCCTTGCGACCACGGTTACCACAGGATATCGTAGGTCCAACACGTTCGACGGAAGAGCTATCTGAACTTCGTAGAGGAGCGAAGGTTCGAATAGAGAGTAACGCTGCCAAAATGAAAGCGAGATATGATAACACTCGGAGGATTGGTGAATCGATCAAATTAGGAACACTTGTAATGGCCGAGAGAAGGGTCCTCAGGCCAGGCTTGACAAGCGGTAAATTGGTACCGAAATATACCGGACCTTACAAGGTTACGGCGGTGTTGCCTAATGACAGGTATGAGGTCAGATCGACTGCTAAGGGTAAAAAGGCTTATAAGAACATCTTGGCTCGTGATAAGCTCAAAGTGTACCATCAACGCGATATGACCTCGTCAGAGGAGGAGTAGAAAAACAAAAGGATAAACAAATCTCTCTCTAAATTTTGGTATTATTTAACATGTTACAAGTTGTATGTGTTATTTGGATAATATAACAAAGTGATAAATAAAATATTGTATTTGTTGTTGTTTTCACGACGCCTGTGTGCGGTGATGCCTGTAGTCACGACGCTTCTTGCGGTGACGCCTGTTTCAATGACGCCTATGTGCGCTGGTGCTTGTTTTCACGTCGCCTGTGTGCGGTGATGCCTGTAGTCACGACGCTTCTTGCGGTGACGCCTGTTTCAATGACGCCTATGTGCGCTGGTGCTTGTTTTCACGTCGCCTGTGTGCGGTGATGCCTGTAGTCACGACGCTTCTTGCGGTGACGCCTGTTTCAATGACGCCTATGTGCGCTGACGCTTGTTTTCACGACGCCTGTTGTCACGACGCTTCTTGCGGTGACGCCTGTTTCAATGACGCCTATGTGCGCTGGTGCTTGTTTTCAAGACGCCTGTGTGCGGAGATGCCTGTTTTCGTGACGCGTCTATGTGGCGATGCCTGTACTCACGACACCTGTGGGGTGATGTTTGTTTCCATGACGCCTTAGTGCGGTGATGCCTGTAGTCACGACGCTTCTTGCGGTGACGCCTGTTTCACGACGCCTCGGTGCGGTGATGCCTGTAGTCATGACGCTTGTATGCGGTGATGCCTGTAGTCACGATGCTTCTTGCGGTGACGCCTGCTTCACGACGCCTCGGTGCGGTGATGCCTGTTTCCACGACGCATGTGCGTGGTGATACCTGTGGTCACGACGCTTCCTGCGGTGACGCCTGCTTTTACGACGCCTTAAGCGATGGTGAATGGTAGTTGATAACGACGCCTATGGTGGCGTTAGAGAAGAAGAAGGTTCAAGAGATCTTGGGCCTACTGAGTGAGTGCTCTACGGCGGCCAACGTGGTCGCTTCAATCCTGGATAATGCGTGCCTTCTTCTAACAACATGGGTAAACTGTATCGGTAAAGGTAAGGTAACTTATTGTGCTATGGGCGAGAGATGTGATGGATGGTCTTCATGGTTGACTACAGGGTGTAATCTCCTGCCGTGGGCGGAGGAGTGCCAGGACAGCCGAATCTGTTAGCGGTTTTTTGACGGTCGCCCCTCCCTATGACAAGTAGTGGTGGCAACACCGAGAACGCATACGCAGCGCTTGGGCGGGTTGAATGGATTCTAAGATGGCGGCGATGGACGCTCCTTACTCTCTAAATGTTTTCTTCTAAAACTACATATGGTACAAAAACATGCCAAAACACAATAAATAAAAACAACTTAAAAGTACAATTAAAGTAAATACAAACTAGTCTAAAATAAAACTAAACTAAACTAAATCTAAAAAAGGCCCCTGCGGCAAGGTCCCCAAGATGCTGGCTGCGTTACCGGGGCTCGCTGAACTGCCAGACTGAATTATATTTGAATCATGTTATTTAGTTACGTCACGCCCGCGCCCATACATGTACGGACAAGTACGAGCAAAATACACGATATCTGAATGACATCAGTTGGTGCCATTCTGATATCAGTGTACGTTCGAATTGACTTGAAAGACAGTAAAAATTCAGGCCAACAAATTAAGCTTTATCAGATTATCATTATTCATTATTCAGATTATTATGATGGACGACATGTATTTCTATTTTGTGTAAGATCCGATTTTGTCCTCTTTATGGGTAAAGTTAGTAAATAATGATTTATAATTCGGAAACTTTTCCAGGTAGGCCAGTCAAATTAGATAAAAAAAAACGTTTTGAGGAATTAATACCCAGCAAGCTGGAAATCATTTTAATACCTTCATTTGGTCCTAAATGCGTATAATCTGAGTTTACTCCATCCCAGGAGGTGTGGATAAATTTTGGTGGCCTTGGGAGATACATTTTACCTTGGATTGACAAAAGCACTGGATGTAAAAGGAACCTACCGTCAAAATCAATGTCACTACCCAGCACGAGGTTGTTGTGGATCAGACACTGGTAAAAAAAAATCGGATTTTAACACGATTTTACCAAAAAACAAAAAATTCAAAATGGTGGCCATTTTTTACAATGTTTGACTACGAATTCATATTAAGGTACTTTTCGGATCCTCAAATGTAGTTTTTTATCATGATAAGAGCGAATTTTCCGTAGGACGTGCCGTTTTTGAACAGCATAAAACTGAAAAAGAGCAAAAAAAAATCACATCTCCTGGAATGGAGCAAACTCGGATTACACTAATTTAGAACCAAACGAAGGTATTGAGACGATTTCCAGCTTGCTGGGAATTAATTCCTGGAAATAATCTAATTTGACTGGCCTAAACTTCCAGGCATATTAATCAATTTACCACGCACAATAAATCTACATCTAAGCCAACTTTTCTTTACATTGGCCCTAAACCGGTAATCAGGCTTTTAGCAGTTTCAATGCGTTCAATGTTCTGTACGTACAACGGAAAGCCGTAAGGGTGAATTTCCACTTCTATTCAATATGACATACGCCCTTATTGACAAAGTGGAGGTTTCCATTTAGCCGCCTCTCCCCAGGGCTTAGGCTTCACTCAGGCTGCGTAGGGGAGGCTGGGGCCGGAAGGATGTAACGTTATCAAGGTTTTGATTTATTGAACATACGAAAGATGTATTTAGAGCGGGAGTCAACCGCAAGAAGTGAGGGAGAGTAAACAAAGTTCGAAGTGTGGTAATGTACCATAAAATGGGGTGAGTAGGAACGAAATCGAGGTTCAAACCTGGATAAAAGTTTATTTTATATGTGGCACATTGATTTATATACAAAAAAAGTGTTCCGGGTGTATGAATTTTAGTTTGTCAATGATAATTTGTTGTTTCATTTCATAACTTTAGAGATAAACACGAAATAGTATGAAATCCCAGCTCACCCCGTAGTTGGGGTGACGAGGGATTTCCTACTAAGGTGAGTTTTGAAAATCGTTGGATCGACACTTTGGGATTATGAACATTACTTAGTAGCTTGATTTGTTATTAGAATATATAATTTACGTAGCAGTAGCCTGTAAAAACCAATTCACCCCTCTGTCATCCCTCCGAACCCCATTCATAACCCAACTGCCCTCGTAATCCCTACTCACTCCATTTTACGGTATGTATTTAGTTACTTTGGGTAGTAAAATTTACTTTAAGTTTGCTTCACGCTTACTTCAAGCTGTAAATTATATATCTTTGAGCGCCTTTTATTATCAGTTTGACACTTTTGTTTATTTTAAATCAAATGTGATGAGGTATCGAATATATAATACAGACAGGGTGCTAATTTACAGTCATATTTTGTAATTAACTTACTAGCTAAAAGCATTAGGCCTTTTTTCGGCACACTACGAAACGTTTGCATATATCATAGTCAGCTTACGGTAATAGCAGACTGTTTGCACACATACTACGAAACATAGGCTGTTTCATACATTCTGGTAGAGACAAAATAAAATCACGTTTGCGGGTTTGGCCCCATTGCAAAAGTTGCTCAGTTTGACCTATTATCAACATCATCAAAAAATCATCTCAGTAGGCAATCTTTTGAATATAAGGCCTCGCAAGATTTATCTAAAGGTTGGAAAACACTCCGGACACATACAAATAAAGATACTTAGAACACAGTCTAACCTAAAAATATACGAAACGCTGGAGCAAAGGCGCCAAAGGGCATCTCGAATGACCAATCAGCGCGGGTAATAAATTTGTATCGAGTGACTGTAAGCGGAGCGTCGTTATGGCGGGGTTACAGGGAGTTGGCGGAATTTACAGCTGTTTACTTTACATATCGTTTTCCTCGTGTAATCAGTACCGTAAAACAGGGTGAACAGAAATCGCGGGGTGAATAGAGAAATTTTGAACTTTTTCTTTCAAGTTGTTATATTTAAAAACGTACATCTCTAAAACTAGATTTTTTGGAATGGGTATAAAGTAGACTATTTATTCTCTACATTGATAACAAAAGAACTTAATCAAACTGCCTAAAAGTTAGATTTTTTTGACTCTAAAGTAAGGTCTCGCCAAGGTAAGAAATGAAGCCTGTCTGAACTTTGTTCTAGCGGTAAATGTTTTGACATTAACTAAGTAAAAGTTAGCTAACCTGGTAATATAGTATCTGTAGTACCTAAATAATAAATAATATCACTAATTTTCTCTATAATAAAGCATTTTTTTTGCAAAAAACCGATAACAAGCAAATTTACGTGATAAATGGACACGCATATGGGGTGAACAGTTACGCCATAGGGGGTGATTAGATACAACAAAGGGGTGTAAAGACACGCCTTGGGGGTTAAAAGACACGAAAAAATAATTTTGTGTTAAATAGCTGTTTAACAGATATATATACCATTTGCCAATAATAATGACCAAATTCGATGCCTATGACAGCTAAAACTTAATATTTCTATTCACCCCTTTCTTGTGTCTATCGACCCCGTTTTGAGGATATGGAGAAAACAGGTAGTTTTCTTTGATTTTCTCTGAATTGGGTAGGTAAAAATTTATTTCACAAATGCAAAATTGAATAACTAACCAAGACTCAAAAAATGATATCAAAATTATTACTTTTATCATTTGGATTATTGGCGAAAATCGTCCTTGAAGTTGAAAATCGTGTCTTTTCACCCCGTTTTACGGTAATCACAGTGGCCTAAACTTCACAACTAGTGATAGAACGAGAAGAGGATAGTAACCTTTTTGTGTTTTCCTTTTTTATATGATGTCATGAGTTTTTTTATGTAATTCGACATTAAGAGACCAATACATCTCTAAGTAATTGTAATACGTTAATTACGTTAGTTTGAATTGGTAGTTGCAGTTAGTTGTATTTTATAATTATTGATGTATTATTAATATTTTTGCTTGGATGTAAATTCAGTGTTGACGTGTAAAAGTGCCCTTGTGGCCTATTTGCTGAATAAATGTTGAAGTTTGAAGTAAACCAGCAAGGGCAGCCAACAGTAGTTTTGATGCTACTTTAAATCTCATGTACCTATCCAAAAAAAAACACGCACGTCATCTGTTGCAAACTGGTTTTAGTTTAGTCAGCATCAAGGAAAGAGTATCTAATCAAACCACATGTCAGATGTATTCTCATTAATTCTCATATGGGGCCCACAGATTACCACAGGGTTATTGTTGTTTGTTTAGAACTTTGACATTAAATATTATCTTTGGTAAACCTTTAAGTTATATACGAGTAGATAAGGTGTTTATAAAAATAAATTGCGTTAACTGGTATATGTGGTATGTTTTTCACAAAGATATTGTCGTTTTGTAGCGACTATTTTAGTCCGCACTTAAAGGGGCCCACTGATTAACAGTCCGCCGGACGATATAAGCCTGTCAGTTGTTCGGAACTGTCACCTTTTGCGATTAACTGGCAGGCTGATTTCGTCCGGCGAACTGGTAATCTGTGGGCCCATTTATAGCTTAATGTAAAGAGATATCTCTATATGCAGAACAATTAGATTGTGGCAAATATATTTGATCGCGAACTGTAAATAATTTCATCTTTATTTGTAGAAGTATCCCAGCACGGATATCATGGTCGCATTTTTATCACCTGTCATGTCATGCGTCACTTTCGTACTTTAATACTTGTTAGAACGTGACAGGCATGGTGGCAGATGATAAAAAGGCAACCATCTAGGGTGGCAGATACTTTAGGTGCGTTTTTTCTTTCCGCTAATTTTATTTCTGACTGTAGAGCAGCGTGGCAGGAAACAGTTAATTCTTTCAGTAACGATTAGTACCTACGTAAACTACACACGTCATTACGTATTAAGTAAAGGTGTGAACGTACCATTTATTGCCTAACGCTATCACTTATCAGTCAATGACTACACGACCGAATGGGACCAAGCAAATATGTGCAAAGAAAATAAGTTTGCACGCGCGATATGGGATAATTTTAACCTTGAAATGTTATATCATTTGCAAAAATGTGACGCATAGAAAATTGTGATTGGTTTTGTACTATCTACCTACTACTAGAGTCCGCCAAGCTAACTTTGCACCAATTTGAACAGAACAAAAGGAACTGCCTTTATAAACATCGTGACATTCATGATGACATTGTCACACTTGGTCATTTCAAATGCCATGCAGAGCCGCCTTGAACCGACTCTACTGGGTCTATGAGAGTGAGACCTTGTGCACCCTTGGCTCTGCGATTTTTGAAAATTTCCATAATGCTATAGGAATAGGAGCATCGGTCCAAAAATGCGACATGTGTCGAAGAAAACATACAAAAACATGTTTGCCCAAACTGAAAACAAGACCTTCGCGTCGCTCGGTTAATGAAACAGAAATCTTCGCTTTTCGCAGACACATAGTAGAAAATTCAAAACTTCGTAGCTATAAAGATTGGGTCACCGCGCCGGCCAAGTAAGCATAAAGATTAGTTTGACTCAGTTATGAAGTACCAGGGCTAATATAACATTTTTGTAATAACTATTACTTTTCTAATTGTTGTTGTTTCTAAATATTTCAAACTAGGCACGAGTAACTTATTTGGATAACTATCTCAAAGTCAACGTCTTAATTTAGTTAAACTTAGGGATCGTTTTCAGTATCCAAAACTTGATAATTTGATTTGAATTTCGTATCAAGAAATTTCCCGCTTTCTTCGTCAAATGATGTTAATGACACTAAAACCCTGAACTTAAGGATGATTACTCTATAATTACCTATACCTACAAACTATGTGTTGGTGTCACATGATCATTTCATGCGGGTATTTTAAATGATTGCTCAATTAGTATTCGTAATGTTATTCGCTGACTGCGATAACATCTGAGTTAGTTGACAGTTATTTTAGGTTTTAAATATGTAGATACTACTAGTATATCTAGATCTAGAATTCTAACAAAGTAGGTAGAATTATTTTCAGATGCGGACAATTATTGAGCACTGACAAAGCAAAAGACAAAGAGCTCGCGCTAGAAAGAGAAAGCTGAAAAATACTTCAGCAATTGTATTCGGAAAATCGCGGGGCAATTCTGGACGAGACTTAGCCTATTAGGACCGAGATAAGGGGAGCAGTGGGCGGCATGATGATGACGAATGCATTTAACTTCTACGAAATTCTCCCTGCCACGTGCCTACCCTACCTACCAGAAAAAGTAGTATGGGTAGGCCTTTCACAAGGTTGATCGACTATTCGAAAATTTCATGGGTACGCAGGATTGGAATAGCTATTATGAGGAATTTGAGATGAAAAGACTAAGTACCTACCGTTCCAGAAATGAGAAAAATGATCACAGAAGGGACGGATCGACGGCGTAAACACCGACACAATTAACACAAATTTCCATTTCAAATGAACTGCGAGGTATTGGAATAAAGTTCATTAAAAGTTTGTTTTACCTGTCGTGTCCTGTCTGCTAGCTTACCTGGAACAGAAATAATTATGGATAATTTTATGTATGAAATATAATAATTCCTATACATACATACTTATAATCACGCCTATTTCCCGGAGGGGTAGGTAGAGACCACGGATTCCCACTTGCTACGATAATTCCTATATTGTGTCATAATATAATATACGTCTCCCATCATAGAACAATGCTGTTCCGGACATTTGCGAGGAATGCGCGGAGCCGAAGCCAACACGTAGATTCTCTTTTGACACTTTAATTAAACGTAAGGGGTACACCGAGTGGATGCTGCCCTTGCCCGAGTCATGGGACGCACGCAGAGGCAGCACCCGCGGGTGTAAGGACTATTGAGAGTTGATGGAATCTAAAATGAACTAGGCGATTGGGTGGAACCGATTAACTAAATACTGGGCTATGGGTTATATTACTATTGTTTATAATAATATTAAACTGACCTACTTTGCAACCGTCGTGTTGTGCTATATTTCCATATTTTCATTATTTGCGAATTAAACAAGTACTTACTGCAGATGCAGGTTTAAACAATAGCTGTTTGTTCAGCATTTATTAAAGTTATTTTAAACAATAGCAGAGGACACAAGAAAGTTTGTACTAACATCGCTGTTTACTTACAACTGGGTGTTGTATTTTTCAATATTACTAGAAACTACGAATATTAAAGTGTTCCAATTGAGGAATAACTTACATTATTTTATCTACACACGTATTACTTATAAACCCTCTATGATGCTTTCAAAATGCACAAAATAATTTACGATAAACTGTTTTGTTACAACAAATTTCTTATAGTCTGTTCGGAAAGAGAAGAGTCGTGGAACGCATGGGGCCCAATACATTCCACGACTCTTCTCTTTCCGCACAGACTATCTGTGAAAATGTTATTAATGTTATTATTGCTTCGTTATTATAGTCTGTCAAACAACTTTGTCGATTTGCACAATAACCCTTCGCGCCTATATTTATTAAATTTGCCGCTTTTTTTCTACTAGCGGAAATGGCTTGACAGACTATTTATCAAAATCGATTTGGTAATGACATTCAAATTTCGAACATCTCTGAAAAAAGCAATTTTGGCTTTCATAGGCTTATTACGTCATTAGTTGCCATGTGGTTGCCAACCTCCAAATGCCTTGTTTACACCCTTCATGAAGATCTAGGTACGTCATCCTCAAGACAGCCCGCAGAGTTGCCATGTGGTTGCCAACCTCAAAACGCCTTATTTACACCCTTCATGAAGATCTAGTACGTCATGCTCAAGACAGCCCGCAGACTAACTCAATCAGACACTTGATAGCATAAATTACGTGCGATTAGAGCCGGTGAAACTGTGATCGATTAAGACTAACTCCTGGCAACGAGATGGCGGCTCTTGCTGGGTAATGCTTGTCTTTTACGACGTTCGGTAAACGTTTTGGCATATTACAGATCACTTACTAAATTGACCATCATATTTTTCTACTCCACATGTCGACAAAGCATATTAATTTATTTAATTTCTATGCCTACACCCGTGTGGTGCGTTCTCAGGTAAATGAAGGATTAGATGGTTATTTAGTCTGGTTATTTACAATATTATATTTATAACCGTTAGATAACAAGAAACTACTATCTAAATAGACCTAATGTAGATTTTTTTCTAAATCTAAACTCGCTGCTGGTAGGTACTACCCCTACCCCTCTGGCATAGATGTACTTATTAATAGGTCTATGGGCATAGAGACTTTATTCTTTCATAATTGCATAGCATAGTAGGTACAAAATATATTAAACAAGTAGTAGGATAT